>NC_053155.1:283813519-284413519 GCF_016835505.1 Polypterus senegalus | reverse complement strand
TTGCAATATTATTTAGGAAAATCGCAACATTTTACTCACCAAAAATTCGGAATATTTGTAAACAAAATCCATCCTCCTCTCTTTCCTCAAAAACAGTTCAATTACGCTGTCGTACAGATTATCCGTGCGCTTCAGTTCCATCAAAAAGTCCCTTTCTATCGGCATCGGAGCTAATGCTGAAAGTCAAAGCTGCCGTGTCGTATTTCTGGCATAAGTTTTAATTCACTTTAGCGCTGAAAATGTCCGCTCGACAGAAGCAGTGTACACGGGAATGGTCACCGCCAATTATACCAATGTGAACAGCTGCCCCATGCTCTCATTCAGATTTTTCTGATGAAGGAAGTCAAGGAGATCAGTGGGAGATTTTCCTGCAAAATCATCCATGGCATACATTACAGTCAGTTCTGTTTTTAGCCGACACAGATCAAAAACTGCTCTGTGGCTCTTGTGTTAAACTGGAGAAGGCTGCATGCAGGAAATTTTTCTTGTATTCCTGAAACTTCTGGAGGTCGAGGAGTGTGACAAACATCAGTTTTTCGTGGTCTTGAAATCTGGTCTGTCTATCAAATAATATTGTCCAGAATCCTGCCATGGAGTTGGCGGTAGTGCGCTCGAAGATCTTGCACTCAGAGCGCCTGCGGTGCATTCAGTGGCCTCATAGAGTTCCTCATATCGGCTTCTATCTAATCAATGGGTCTGAATATGGTGACGTTGCCGTATGCCTGCTAGAGGGCCCTACTGACACCAACTCAAAATCTGATTGGTTGAAGCAACAGTTTAATCAACATTTATTCTGTGTTAGAGGGCCTGCACAACGGATTGTAAAGGCCTATTTGCCTGGCAACAAATGATGACTGAAATGTGATTGGTTAAATGCTTTAATACGAAAATACATGTCTGGAAGCCGCACAACCATCGGAAAAGCTATGAAAGGAAGCGGACAGACAATTTGGAATTATTTAATAAGTATTCATGGACAAAATATAATTAACATCAGTTTGTGATTCAGATGTTTTTTTAGGCCAGCAGAGAAGGCATGACTTCGCCAGGGGCCTCATGTATAACGGCGTGCATAGAACTCGCACTATAACATGGCGTAAGCACAAAAGCCGAAATGTGTTTACGCACAGAAAAATCCAGATGCAGGAATCTGTGCGCATCTAACTTCCACGTTCTTCCGCTACATAAATCCCGATCAGCGTGAAAACTAACGCTCGTGCACGCGCATTATGTAACGCCCCAAATCCCCCCAGAATTACGCCTATTTGAATATGCAAATCAATATAAATCGCCCTTAAGCGCAGCCTTCTGTGAAAAGACAATGGGAAAAGCACGGGGAAAATATAAGAATTTCAGCGAATACCAAGTGGAGGCAAAGGAGAAACATACTATTTGTTCAAATAAACCGTGGTATAATCAACAAAAGGAAGTTGATCAAGTGACATAGCGTGTTGGAGAAACTTGAAAGCTCACATTCACAAAATCGCACAGTGCCGGAAATAAAAAAGAAGTCACATATCAAAGTTGCCGTGAAAAGAAGAGTGTCATATGAAAGTTTATTAGGGTACAGAGAAAAAAGGCACACGGTGGGGAAAAAGCACGAAATGTCAACTTCAATCTCGACATTTCCACTTTAATCATGTAGTTTATTTTGTCATTTAGTAGAACATTATAAACTTCATCTTAAAATCGTTTAGTTAACCAGTTTCTCAAATCACATCGTAATTAAAGTAGCACGTTAAATGCTTTGTTTTGTATTTGATCTTCTACTCATATGTGATCTGTGTGTGTGAATCACTACTCTCTTCCTCCAACTGGACACAGAGTCCATTACATTTGTGATATTACAGCTCTCTGAATAACTAAAATACTGAGATGTATACGTGATGTCATTTTCATGATGATAGGAGCTAAAGCACATTATTAAACATGTGTTTCATGAGCCTCGTGCTCATGACAAGCATTTATCTTTTTCGAAATTTGCCGCTGCGTTTTTAGCTGTGTTGTTATTTTTCTTTCTGTTTTATATTCAATATATATTGGCGTGGCGCCCAAGAGTCCTTGCTTTTCTTTCCCCAAGTAACCGATCGCCATACAATCAGCTCTGTAATAGACGTTAAGCCATCTGTAAGCTTAGCGCCGATTCTTCAAAACGTTTAAAGAACATTGAAATATCTTCGTAGTACATGTTTAATTATTCTATCCTTTACGACACTCCCAGTGAAGAATATAGATTATTTAAATGAAGTTAAAGTTTTATGTGTATAATTTAACAAACATATTTTGCTGCATTTCACCTTAAAAATGATATCGTCATCATATGTAAATACACGCTTTATAAAGTGGCCCAGGTTGTGAGATATTATAACTGTAGTGCAAGTTTACAGTGGGGTGATTGTACTTATAAGTACAAACCGTTCTACAAGGAGCAATTGATTGAGTGCATTTAAAGTTCTTGGGATTAAACTGTTTCTGAACCGCGAGGTCTGTACAGGAAAGGCTTTAAAACATTTTGCAGTGGCTGAGACAGCGTGTCCTTAAAGCTGTATACCGATAATTCTCTTTCCGATCAGCTGCTGCTGTGATTCACACTCAGATACAGTGATATAAATACTCCGAGTCGTGCAGTGAGAGTAATATGGAAAAAGATGATCCGCTGTGGCAACTCCTAACGGGAGGAGCTGAAAGAAGAAGAAGAAGAAGAAGGAGAAGTGAGAGCAGTTATGGTATTTGGAATACTATGGCTGTTCCCTGGACCATTATATTGTTACGAGTTAATTACAATCAGATGCATTACACTAATAAACAATATGCGGTTAGTTTCTGTTTATTTATAAAGCCGCGTCATGAAAATAATGAGTAATCACACAAGAACAGTACCATTGCTTTGACGCTGGGTGCCGCCAGTTTGCAAAACCGAGCGGAGAACTTGCGTACGACAAGGTATGAGGTACCGTGGAAAAGTGCGTGGCTTTACGCCAAGTGTAGGTTTTATACGTCCCGATTTGAACGTGGAAAAGTTCTTACGCAACATTTCTGTGCGTACGCACCGTTTATAAATGAGGCCCCAGGTCTTTAGCATCGAGGCTTTATACCCTGCGTCTTCTCATTAAACTCGTATCTCACGAATATCTTGTGCAATCTTGCGATGTCTATGGCCTTATTTAATTTTAGCTCAGACCCGGCAGTTAAAAGTTTCTCTTGCACTTTCGTTGAGGGAGGGTTTCCGCAGTAACTGCACTTATGAATATGACAAGCACAGTCCTTCACCTATGAATATTTACCTTATATGGGCAGGCACTCAATAACGTGGGAGGCGTGATGATGCGAGGCGCAACGCCGCCTCACACGGCGACCGAGCTGCAGGCTATTACAGTATATGGACAAAAGTAGATTCCAGTTATGACCATTACGCGTAGAATTTCAAAATGAAACCTGCCTAACTTTTGTAAGCAAGCTGTAAGGAATGAGCCTGCACAAATTTCAGCCTTCCACCTACACGGGAAGTTGGAGAATTAGTGATGAGTGAGTTAGTGAGTGAGTGAGTGAGTGAGTGAGTCAGTCAGTCAGTCAGTCAGTCAGTGAGGGCTTGGCCTTTTATTAGTATAGATTGAATTTACCTACAGTGTCAATCAATGCAAACATTTACTCTGGTTGGTTCATTGGTTTACACCCAAATGCATTATATAAAATAAAAAAATAAAAATATATTCTTATACCTTTGAACTGACTCAACACTCTTGAAATTTCTGTGCATATAACAATTGTCCATTCTGGTTGTTTACAGGACATCTGCTCATTTCTTAGTCATCTCTTAGTCATCTTTTAGTACATTTTGTTGTTCACTTGACCTTTATCTGGTTTCTGACATTTATTAACTCTTTATGCTATTTCTTTAAGATGAATGCTATGTTACCCTAAAATTATTCTTTCACAAAGGACTCCTTGGAGGTGCTGACATACTTGACATCTTGCAAGGGACCATTTTGTTTTTCCATGGATGCAGCCCTTCTGTGGCTTTATTGCCACTATTCAGCGATACATTGTTAGAGAGTTCAATTTTGTAGGTTACAACTTGTAACATCATCATTTGTTTCATATAAAAATCAGCTATTAATACATTCTTGTTATTTGATGTTGATGTTAACTAACAGGAAACAAAAAGTACAGATAAGAGGAGAATGCTCCCTGTGGAGTGAGGTCATTAGTGGAGTCCCTCGGGGCTCAGTCTTTTGACTGTTACTTTATTTGATCAAATTGATTCCCATATAGTTTGTTAATTTTTGACACTGAAATTGGAGTAATAGCAGACATTGAGGAGGCAGCAAAAAATTCAAAAAGACCTGGAAAAGTTTCAGAACTGGGCGAACACATGGAAAATACATTATTTTCACCAAGATATTACACTATGGGACTGGTTAGCAGCCCTTGCTTCCACTTGAGTGTGTATACAGTGGGGTGAGAGATGCTTCTCATTTACTTATTTTATTTAAAATTACTTGGAATTATTCACCGCCTGTATTTCTTTTGTTAAAGAGAGGTTGATCACAATCAAGTGATCTAGGACAACAAAATTAAAAACAAGGCAGATAATTTGACACCTAGAGAGATTATCCTTGTTTAATATTAGACAGTGGGCCTCTTGCCAGCCTAAACATTTTATTTTACTGTATTTCATGAAGTAAGTGTTCAGCCATGTACAAAGTTAAAACAGGGGAACAGCTAGCCAACCATTTCAGGGAGCATATTTGATCCATTAAAATCAAAGACCTAGCAAAAGCCTACTGTACTGATGAACACTTCACATCCCTTCATTATTGCCACAGTGATCTCTCCATTTGTGTTCTTTCACAAGGATTCAAATACTGTATACTTAAAAAAACACACACACACAGAAGAAGCTAAGCTCATTCTCACTCTGTGATCCAATATTATCTCCCAATCTCAATAACAAACTAACTTTTTAATCCCTCATTTCACTTACTCTAATGGAAGCATTTTTAGCCTTTCTTTAAAGTCAATGACCATTTTTGATTTTTCAGTAGGAAAAAACAGAAGAACGTCTAGGAAAATTAGTATTATATGTTTAGCAAAATACCCACAATTCAAACTCAAAAATTATTTTTGTGTATAAAATTTTGTGTAATTGTACAGCCCTAGTAGCTTTGCATTATATTTTAAACAGTTGGTAATCATGTGTAAAATTAAAATTTAATTCCTCCCTGGAAAATGTAAGTAGTTTTGCTCAATATTAATTCATTAGCATATAGTAGAAGTTTTCTTAAATAATGCACATACAAGGTGATCCTTAAGCAGATCATCTTGTAGATCCCCAAATTTGCATGCCTTTGCTTTATTTCTTAAGTCATTAGCATATGCTTTAATACTTTCACAAGGCTTTTGATTTCTTGTATTGAATTTATGTCTCTCTATCATAATATTAATCTGTGGGTTACATATTTCTTGGAATTTACAGTTTAAGCTTTCCGTATCTTTGTACGTTTCAGCGTAAGCAATAAGAAGACAGTTTTCTGCTTCTCCTGCATGAACAATTGGTGTGTTTTCAAAAGTATGCTCTCATTTTATAACTTCCAAAACAGACAAATTGATAAGCATAAGCACTTGTTTACCTCTTATGAGGATTCTGGAGTGAACATGGGAATATATCCAGTTGGTCTACATGTGTTTGTGGACGTAGAGAAGGTGTATGGCAGTGTTCCTTGAGGTATTCTGTGTAGGGTGCTAGGAGGGTACAGGGTTTCGGGGACCTTAATAATGGCTCTTTGGTCCCTGTATAATCACAGTCAGAGCTATGTCTGCATACTCGGAAAAACATCTGCACCATTCTCAGTTTTTGTGGACCTCCACCAGGGCTGTGGTTTGTCTCCTATACCATTTGTGATTTTCATGGACTGGATATCAAAGAGGAGGTAGGGAGAGGAGGGGTTTCAGTTCAGTGGTCTTAGAACTACATCACTGTTTTTTGCAAATGTTGTGGTCCTGTTGGCTTAATCAGACTGTGAACTCTGCACACATTGGAATGTTTTGCTAATGAGTGTTAAGTGGCAGGGATGAAAGTCACCACCTCCATATCTGAGGCTACGGTTCTCAGTAATAAAAAGGTGGACTTTGCCTCAGGGTCTTGTTAACAAGTAAGAGGAAAAGAGATGGTGAGGCAGAGAGACAGATAGGAATAATGAGTACAGCTATGCTGTTGCTATATTGAATAATTAGGGTGAAGTAGGAGCTGAGTCAGAAGGCAAATCTCTTGATTTACTATTTGATCTACATCCCTACCCTCATATATGGTCATGAGCTTTGGGTAATGACCGAAAGAATGAGATTACAGGTACAAATGGCTGAAACGAGCTTTCTCCACAGAGTGACTGGGATCTCACTTAGGGATAGGGTGAGAAGCACAGAGTAGAGCTGCTTACCTTCGGCATCAAGAGGAACCAATTGAGGTGGTTTGGGCATCTGATAAGGATGCCTCCTGGGAGGATTATATCCCCCAGATGGCCTGAGATCCCACATTATAAGTGTGACTGTGGAAAGAGATGCATGGATCTTAATGATAAGACATGGTAAATGAATGAATGAGTGAAGCCCTCTTGTGCATGTGTCTTTATCTGAATGTACTATGAAAATATCATAATTTTGTTCAAACACACAACAGTTATCTGTGACATTGCCATCAAAAACCAAGGGTTTGGATTTATGAAATCCTTTTGCCGTGCTGTCAATGAATGTTCATTTAATTCTAGAGTTCAGTTGCTTTCATTGTACTTTGATGAGACTTAGTTACTGACGATTCATGACACAATGTTGAATGACGAATGGTCACAATTATTGGAACTTATGAGCAGTTTATTGTACAATAACAAATTGATCTGCATGTACACCAAAAATTGACCTTACTTTTTTATTAATCTACTACAAATGCATGCAGCATGTTTACCCAATAACTACAGTGGCTATTAAGATACAAAAACAACACTGTTCTACACAAGTCAATAGGCAAAGAAGGAGTCAGCATTCTATGCCAACAAAGGTGCAGCTGTATGGTAGGCATAGTCTCATTTTTTTTATGTCACAGACAAATGCTAGCCTAATATCACCCAGTGATGGAGGATACAACGCTTGAACATTAAAGATAATACAGCTTAGGTTGATATGTAATGCTGATATATCTTCTTGAACTAAACAGTTGTTAAGGACTGGAAAGTTCTACATCATTATCTACAGATGATAGTGAATATTTTTATTTTTTAGAGTGACCAGAAGATGAAGCTGAGCCTAACACAAAAGCCAGAACATTCATCCTATCTTTCATCAAAACATAAATCAAAACACCTAAATTATACTCAAAATAATTATTGGAAGTATTCTAAATAATGAGAATTCAATATGAAACATATACTAACAAAGTTCATTTTCATACCCATTACTGACAGCCTAAAAGTCCTCAGGATTGACCTATTTGCAGTCACGTCAATGACATAATGTATTGCACTACTCAAGCTAGCTACCGTAGCAACCAGTCCAACAAATGGCAGTATTCGCAAAAAACAAACAGAGAAAAGACCTACTTGAAAAATGATTAACATTCAGCAATCAATCTGAAAAATATTTAAAGAACAGACATAAATGCTGCATTTTTTAAACTTGGATAAAAATGTAAAAGGAACAAAAAACCTTCAGAAATATCTGAGAATAATGTACAGAAGATCCTGACTATAGCAATCATATAGTGTCTGGTACAACAGGATTGTGGGCATGTTTCTTGCTTATACAGTGGTGCTTGAAAGTTTGTGAGCCCTTTAGAATTTTCTATATTTCTGCTTAAATATGACCTAAAACATCATCAGATTTTCACTCAAGTACTAAAAGTAGATGAAGAGAAACCAGTTAAACAAATGAGACAAAAATATTATACTTGGTCATTTATTTATTGAGGAAAATGATCGAATATTACATATTTGTGAGTGGCAAAAGTATGTGAACCTCTAGGTTTAGCAGTTAGTTCGAAGGTGAAATTAGAGTCTGGCGTTTTCAATCAATCGGATGACAATCAGGTGTGAGGGGGCACCCTGTGTTATTTAAAGAACAGGGATCTATCAAAGTCTGCTCTTCACAACACGTTTGTGAAAGTGTATTATGGCACAAACAAAGGAGATTTCTGAGGACCTCAGAAAAAGATTTGTTGATGCCCATCAGGCTCGTCTGCAGTTTGCTAAAGATCACGTGGACAAACCAGAAGGCTATTGGAAAAATCTTTTGTGGACGGACGAGACCAAAATAGAACTTTTTGGTTTAAATGAAAAGCGTTATGTTTGGAGAAAGGAAAACACTGCATTCCAGCATAAGAACCTTATCCCATCTGTGAAACATGGTGGTGGTAGTATCATAGTTTGGGCCTGTTTTGCTGCATCTGGACCAGGACGGCTTGCTTTCATTGATGGAACAATGAATTCTGAATTATATCAGAGAATTCTAAAGGAAAATGTCAGGACATCTGTCCATGAACTGAATCTCAAGAGAAGGTAGGTCATGCAGCAAGACAACGACCCTAAGCACACAATTCGTTCTACCAAAGAATGGTTAAAGAAGAATAAAGTTAATGTTGTGGAATGGCCAAGTCGAAGTCCTGACCTTAATCCACTTGAAATGTTGTGGAAGGACCTGAGTTGAAGCTGCTCTATATGGAGGAATGAGCTAAAATTCCTCCAAGCCGGTGTGCAGGAATGATCAAAAGTTACCGGAAACGTTTAGTTGCAGTTATTGCTGCAAAAGGGGGTCACACCAGATACTGAAAGCAAAGGTTCACATACTTTTGCCGCTGACAAATATGTAATATTCGATCATTTTAATAATAATAAATAAATTACCAAGTATAATACTTTTGTCTCATTTGTTTAACTGGTTTCTCTTTATCTACTTTTAGTATTTGAATGAAACTTTGATGATGTTTTAGGTCATAGTTATGCAGAAATATAGAAAATTCTAAAGGGTTCACAAACTTTCAAGCACAACTGTAGATATGTACTTGATTTTTCAGCTGTGTCCAGCTGGCTTGGTTCAGAGAAAATGTCCTAAGGATGGATGGATGGATTTAAAAAAAAACAGTGCTCTTGCATAAATAGTCCAATAAATTATGTAATTAAGTAGAGCTGTCAAATTAGCCAAAAAATAAAGTTTGAATGTCATAATTAAAAATAAGTAAATATTTCAATATATTCAAACTTAGATTAAGGGTTCTGGGTATTACATGTATATTTGCACACGCTTTTCTATACATAATTATCCTTGTAATGACTGCAGCAGAGACCACAGCAAGAACAAACACCAACAAAAAAAAATCTTATCAATATTTGGGAAAACATTGTTTAAATAGAGTAATAGAATAGAAATCTGCGGGGGGCTGGCACCCTGCCCGGCGTTTGTTTCCTGCCTTGCGCCCTGTGTTGTCTGGGATTGGCTCCAGCAGACCCCCATGACCCTATAGTTAGGATATAGCGGGTTGGATAATGGATGGAATAGAATAGAAATCCCAAGAAACTGCACTGTATAAAAGGGAGGCATCAGCACCATCTTCTTGTATTCAGCCTAATAATGACAACTGGGTGACCAAGTCATTGCCAGCACAGTGAGACATAAATTCAGTAATGAAAAGGAGCTGGCATCATTCTTCACTAAATTAATATTTATATTTTTACTTTTTTAAACTTAATATGCATTTGAAAATGGCAGTGTTACTTGTGTCCCATTTGTAGCATTTATCTGGTATTCTGCATTACAAATGTATGATAATAGTGAGAGTAGTAAACGAGCAGGCAAGAGGCAGACAGGTCAAAGGCAGAGTTGTTTTAATAGTTTGGAGATGTCAAACGGTCGAGCAGCAGGGTACTGTTTATATCATGGCATTCAGAATAAAAATCCAGTTGGCACCTGTTGGCTCATCTGGAAAAGTGGGACCAGCACAGCATCAAGTCAGTGTTGTAATAAAAGGAAAAACTGTATTATTAGAATTTCTGGATTCAGAAAATAAAACTCTAAAGCTGTAGCTGTTAAAATCTTTTAAAGGAGTCAGGATCTCCAATTGTTATTTGATTTTGATTTCTGGTTTAGATATTGACCTTTACCCAATTTTTGTTATTAATCTTATTTTTTGAACATTGTAAAGTATTTCCCTACATTATTTTAATTATTATTATTATTATTATATTATTACTATTTACCTAGCACATTGAGCTCACAACTCAGTGATACTTGTGGTTTTTCTTGCATGACTTGCGTATGTCAAATCAATTGTAGTGGAGGCTGGTTCTGGCTGCTTTTACACTACTGCTCATTCACATGGATCTCCAGTCCCCCACCTTCCTTTCTTCGCTCCAGCTGATTGTATCAGATGAAATCCATCCAGTATTAACATTATGCCTGGAATAAGCTGTTTAAGCCAGTTCTGCTCAATACACAAAATGCTATAGTACATGAACAAGTTGTGACATGCCACGAGAAATGACACTTCATTAAGCTTTTTCAAAAGTGAGTCAAAATTCCTTGTTATATGGAAACAAGCCAGTTCTGAAATCTTTCCAACATCATTTATCCTAATCTTACACCAATGGATGAGTTAGGAATTACACCAATGGATGAGTAGCTTCTTTGATAAGATGTTCTACAGCTCCTTATGCACAAATGATCGCAGTGCTACCAGCTGAGTGTGGGAATATTTAATATACCCAGCTTTTGCACACCAAAGCCTCTTACATTCTCAGATGTTGCAGACATAAGGTATCCTTCATATCCTCTTTGCTTTTCATGTATCTTCTCTCTAGTTTGCAACTTGTCCAAAAGTAAATTCAGATGAGCAATTTCTCAGGCTTGTGATGGCAGTAGCATATCATCAATTTATAAACCATTTATAAATTTAGATGACAGATTAGATCTAATCTTAACCTTAATAATTGTTAAAAAAATAATGTTTACTAAAGTCTAGTAACGGGCGGCACGGTGGCGCAGTGGTAGCACTGCTGCCTCGCAGTTAGGGGACCCGGGTTCGCTTCCCGGGTCCTCCCTGCGTGGAGTTTGCATGTTCTCCCGTGTCTGCGTGGGTTTCCCAGGCGCTCGGTTTCCTCCCACAATCCAAAGACATGCAGGTTAGGTGGATTGGCGATTCTAAATTGGCCCTAGTGTGTGCTTGGTGTGTGGGTGTGTTTGTGTGTGTCCTGCGGTGGGTTGGCACCCTGCCCAGGATTGGTTCCTGCCTTGTGCCCTGTGTTGGCTGGGATTGGCTCCAGCAGACCCCCGTGACCCTGTATTCGGATTCAGCGGGTTGGAAAATGGATGGATGGATGGAAAGTCTAGTAACTTTAAAGGAAAAACAAAAATAGAACACAGAGATTCTGTAAAAGACTCCTCCATGTTGTCCAGAAATAAACAATTCCATGTCATGGCCTTCTCATCAGTGTGAATCAAATGGAACCAGAATTCATTATATCAGGTGATATGTTTTAATTCTTTAGATTTCAGGATACTGTATTTAGTAGTTAATTAAGCAATTACATTCAATCTATTTTCATATAGCTCTTTTAAATGAGCACAGGCATGGATTACTGTGACAAGTTCAGAGGTAGATACAAATACAAACTTTATGAATTACTAATTACATAATGAGTACCCAAAAAGGCACAGATTTGTTGTAATCAGACAGGAAAACAAAGTGGTTTGAAATTGATTAACATAAATAAAGTCCAGCAATATCTGTCCATTATTTAATTATTGGACTGTTGCCAGAGGAGGAGAGAAAAACAAACAGTCCAGTCAGTAGCATCTCTTTTGAAAAGAAACCTGCGACGGGTCTACAATCAATTATAGTAGGCAAATGTTAAAGACAGAGATAGACACAGTCAGAGTTCTGGAGATTTAGGCCAGCTGCACCCCTCCTAATCTGACATAGAGCACTAGCACTAAATCAGTATACTGAGGGAAAAAAACACAACAAAGAATGTTTAGTAACAGTTCATAATTACTTAACAGAAGTGCAATATCCACAGCTATTTAGCAGTTATAGTTGTTATGATTAGCATTCTTTATTTATTTTTTATATCTTTTTTCAAACAGTGCATGTCTAATTAGATATTTGTAATCTAAAAATAACATTTTTATAACAGTTTTTTTCATTTTATAGTGAAATGAAAAAGTAAAACATATTTACTGTCTTACCACAATGGTATTTTTGTTTTATTAAAAGTGCTACCAGTTCTGGAGCAATCGCAGAGGCAATTGCCACAATGATCTATCCCAGAACTACCTGGGAATAAATGACACATGTTGTCACCGGAAAGACTATATGAAAAACAGTGTGTGCATCCCTTTCATATCTGAGTTTTGAACAAAAGAAGTATTGGTATGCAGCTGTAATTCTTGCTAAAATACTTTATGGAATTTAAATTGCTTTGTTTCTTTAAACCTTTGATTTTGCCTTGCATTTTCAATTTGTTCATCAGCTTTGGTAGTGATCCCAGCATACAATACAACAAAATACAATTAATTTTTTTGCCCAAAATCACACAAGAAGTGTCGCAATTGGCTTTAACAGGCCCTGCCTTTTCACAGCCCCCCAGCCTTAACTCTCTAAGAAGACAAAGAAAAACTCCCCCAAAAAAACACCAAATAGGAAAAAAATTGAAGAAACCTTGGGAAAAGCAGTTCAAAGACAGAACCCTTTCCAGGTAGGCTGGGTGTGCAGTGGGTGTCAAAAAGAAGGGGGTCAATACAATACAATACATTTCTACTTTCTAATCCCCTCATCTCTTTCATGAAAAGTACACTATCTTGTTATATTTTGTTAGTACAGGGCCATGCAAGACTGAAATAGTCAGTTTTCTAGCCTGGATTTAAACTTTAATATCAGAGCGGAATCTCTTATATAAAGCAAATGGATTGTTCCAAAGCTTTGGAATTACACAACTAAAACTTCAATTTCCCACTGTTATTTTATTAATCTTTAGCATCTTTACTAGGCCAGCATCTTGAGATCTCATTGCGCTTACTGCTCCGTAAGTAAGGATAACTTCACATATGTAAGCAGCATTATGGCAATTTAAGTCTTTTTATGTGATAATTAATAACAATAATAATAATTTTACATTTATATACTGGTTTTCTCACTACTCAAAGCAGTTCAGTGAGTGGGAAGCCACTTCAGCCACCACTAATGTGTAGAATCCACCTGACCTGGATGATGTGGCGGCCATTTTTGCCCCAGTATGCTAACCACACATTAGCTGTTATGTGTTGAAGTAGTGAGAGAGACAGCCAGTTAGAGACAAGGGATGATTAGAGGTCCGGAATAAATAGGCTGTGATGGGCAATTTAACCTGGACATCAGCTTTCACCCTACACTTAACGAAGGATGCCCAAGGACATTTATGACTGTAGAGCGTCAGGAGCTTGTTTTTATGTCTCATACAAATGACAGCATAATTTTTATAGAACAGTGTCCCCATCACTGAACTGGGGTCCACATTCAGACCACAGGGTAAATGCCCCCTGCTGACCTGCTAATCACTTTCAGCTGTTTTGGTGTTGATGAAATTAACAACAGGTGCACTAGGGGGGCAACAATGCAACGACCCCCAAAACAGTAATGGTTTAATAGGTGGAGGCCACTGACAATTTTTCCCTCCTCATCTTTTCTGACTGTTTTTTTCACTAGTTTTGCATTTGGCTATGGTCAGTGTCACTACTGGTAGCATGAGGCGATACCTGCACCCTACAGAGGTTGCACAGGCAGTTTAACTTCACTAGGATGGTAAATCAATATATGTCATTGCCGGAAGGTTTGCTGTGTTTCCCAGCACAGTTTCAAGGGCATGGAGGAGATTCCAGGAGACAAGCAGTTACTCTAGGAGAGCTGGACAGGGCTCTAGAAGGTCCTGAATCCATCAGTAGGACCAGAATCTCGTCCTTTGGGCAAGGAGGAACAGGATGAGAACTGCTAGAGCCCTACAAAATGACCTCCAGCAGAGCACTGGTGGGAACTACTGAAACCAAACAATCAGAAACAGACTTCATGAGGTTAGCCTGAGGGCCTAACCTCCTTTGGGCACTGTGCTCACTACCTGGCACCATGGAGCTCGATTGGCATTTGCCATAGAATATCAGAATTGGCAGGTCCACCACTGGCACCCTGTGCTTTTCACAGATGAGAGCAAGTTCACCCTGAGCACATGTGACAGACGTGAAAGGGTCGGGAGAAGCAGTGGAGAATGTTATGCTGCATGTAACATCGTTCAGCATGACCGGTTTGGTGGTGGGTCAGTGATGGTCTGGGGAGGCATATACATGGAGGGACACTACAGGTTAGACAGCAGCACCTTGACTGCCATTAGGTATTGGGATGAAATCCTTGAACCCATTGTCAGACCCAGTGCTGGTACCCTGGATCCTGGGTTCATCATGGTGCACAACAATGCCCGGCCTCATGTGGCAAGAGTATGCAGGCAGTTCCTGGAGAATGAAGTAATTATACAATTGACTGACCCCCAAGCTCACTCGCCTGACATAAATCCAATAGAATACCTCTGGGACATTATGTTTCAGTCCATCCAACGCCGACAGGTTGCACCTCAGACTGTCCAGGAGCTCAGTGATGCCCTGATCCAGATCTGGAAGGAGATCCCCCAGGACACCATCTGTTGTCTCATTAGGAGCATGGCCACTTTTTTCTAGTGGTATAGATGATTAAAAGGAAAGAAAGAACCAGTAACACTAAAGTAGGAATTTGCAGTACTTAGCTTTCATTTAATATTGGCTTAACACTCATAATAATATAATATTCGATGGACAGCTACTGGCAAAAGCATGATGCTGTCAGGCATTACTGCAGTCAGCGCTGTCCCACTTCAAAAGATAGATGGTGTGGAAAGCATATTATCTTAGGTATGGGCAGAAGTGACATCTTCCATCTGTCAGAAGGTGAGCTCTAAGGTTCAGCACAGTTGTCAGAGATTTCAAGCTTTCACTCCAGTTCAAGGTTCACATAATACAGGAATGCAACTTCTAAACACGGGCACAATCTTTTGTTTGTATGCCATTAATAGAAAATAGTACACAGTTACTGCAGTACCAGAAACTGACTGGGAGACAACAGGGCACACCAACTCTCTTTTGATAGCTTGCCTGAGTTGTTCCCATTTGTCTCTTTCTGTGTTTTTGTTACTTGAGTGGCAGTATCCATTTCTCTCCATCAGCTAATTTGCATGGTTTTAGCTGTATTTATTTATGGCCTCAATTACCCATTTTTAATAAATTAATGCATTTGGAATTTGGCTAAAGATGTCTACAGGAACCATTTTTGGCTCCCACAATATATATTCACATGAACGTTCTAGAGAGCACATGTATTTATTAAGATCTGCAGCAGGCTCCATATAGTAAATAACCATGAATTGATGATAACACGTTTGGGAAATACCAGTAAGCTCATGATGTTAAAAGGACTCTCTGTGCATACAATTAGAGGCCAAATCCAAGTTTCTTAATCTGTTAGTGTCCTGCTAGGTAGCTTACCATGCACTGAAAATTTCAGTTGTCTTCACATAGTAGGAAATTCTTCAAAGCACAAAGAACCAACTTAAGAAGCTCCTGTTTTTTCTCCATTTAGAGACAAGAAGTTCTCATCCATACAGTCTCACTGACACAATTAATGAAAGACACTATCAGAGAAAAGTTAATTTATTTTAAAAGAAACAAATAGCCGGGCATCATCTGCATCAAAGTGAAAATGACTGATGTCTTTTCTAATGAAAATTCCTAACCAAAGCATGTTAAGCTGAACAGCAAAAGTCCAAGTTAATCAAATATGGAATACCATATTTAACTTTTCAGACAAATTACAGAGTATTGTCTGCACATTTCTGAATGCACTGAAACTGATGAGCTAATCCATGCAAGGATAGTTTGTGAGAGTGCAAAGTCATTTACTGTTCTATGCAAGAGAATGGTCAATGGTGTCAAAGGCTGCGGTTAATTCTAACAACTTAATTACTGTAACATTTCTTTCATCACAGGATATGATAACATCATTTACATTATGTTCTCGTACTATGTCTGTACTGCAACCGTTGTGGAAGTCAGACTGGAATTTCTCAAATAAACTGTGTTGTATAAGGCAACAGTGAAGCTGCATGGTGACTACTTTTTCAGGGGTAAATTTTAAATAGGTACAGTATTAGCAGGGTATATTTGTGGAACCCCACACATACCTATTTGTATATTACTGAAAAGCATTATTACTTAAGCCAGCAGGTAATTTTTCATTGTAATTTTTAATTTTTAATCTAAAAGGACAAAGTATAAACCAAAAAATTGTAATAAAATTACAAAGATTATTGCAGTTCAGTAAATCTGACCCATGAAATAATCATCACTCACACTTTAATTCGAAACAATTAGGTACTTTAGAAAGTAATGTCATTTTGTATAATATATTAAAATAGCTTTAGGTTGTTCCTTCAAAAAATGTAACTGCTAATATAAATTAAATGTACAATGTTTGTGTTTCCCTATCGTGTACCTACCTTTTTATTATACAAAACCGGAAACGTGCATTGTGAACTTTAAAAATATTTCCTTGATATTTTACTTTTTCGTGTGTTGTCAAATTATTCAGCAACCAATCACTTAAATATTATTTTGTTTTTAAATGTTCTCAGAGCGCTGTTACGAATCTCCTTAGTGTTTATTCCGTAAATTAGGGGATTCATGCAGGGCGGGACGGTAATCATTAATGTGCCAAATGTTTTCGTCAAATTAGGACTAATATTTGGAAACCTCATGGACAATATTGAAAACAGAAGAGTTGTCTCAAATAGGGCGTAGACCGTTATATGTGAAACGCAGGTATACATGGCTTTAGTTTTGGGATTGTTTTGCGAATTCAGAAAGCACGTTGATAAAATTTTAGCATAAGTGAAGGCAATAGACGACAAAGAAAACGCAGCTATACAATAAGTAACACTTAAACCTAAAATATTATTCATTGAGTAATCTCCACACGCCAGTACAAATATAGCCCCATTGAAACAGTACGCATGCACAATTAGGGAACTACATTTTGTCAGTCTTAAGGTAGTTGACGAGATAACTAAGATCACAGCAATGGCGCTTCCCCAGGCGAACAAACATAATTTTACTAACATCCGTGCTGTCATAATTGTGGTGTAGTGGAGCGGTTTGCAAATCGCAACGTATCGATCAAATGCCATCACTGTTAGTATAAGATGTGCCCCTATGTGATATATACTAACACATAGAGCTTGGATTATACACGCTTCAAATGATATTATCTTCACATCAACGAAAAAGTCAGACATCAGTCTCGGCATTAGAGCGCTGCTGCCAATTAAGTCAAAAACAATCAAGTTACACAACATAACATACATTGGTCCGTGCAAATTTTTATGAAACGCTATAACTAAAAAAAGCGTAACATTCACAAAAACAATTATTATATAAACAAAAAGGGTTAACAGAAACAGGGGGACTCTGGCTTCTGGCTGAAAGAAGAAACCTTCCAAAATGAATCCCGATGTATTTCCTACAACGTTGTTCATTTTCCAGCTGAGGCCTGAAATAAAATTAAAAATGTATTATTTTAATCATGCAGTATTTAATCCTAACTATATAGCGACTTTCAAGATGAAAATCTCATTAAAATGTTTCACAACGTGCAGAGATGCGGTTAATGGCTGGAACAGGTGGTTAAACACTTCTGCCCCTTTTCACTCGACTTTGACAGGCGTTTTTGGCGATCCGATCATGATGGAAAAGAATTACATAAATAAATAAATACACTTTGCGCACCCTGCGGTGGGATGGCGTCCTCCCCGGGGTTTGTTTCCTGCCTTGCGCCCTGTGTTGGCTGGGATTAGCTCCAGCAACCCCCGTGACCCTGTAGTTAGGATACAACGGGTTGGATAATGGATGGATGGATGCACTTTGATCACTCCAACTGTCAATCACATTCATGCAAGTGAAAAGGCAAATGTATTTATTTTCTTCTAATCACTTAAGCAGAAGCCGATTTTATTGGGTTTTTTTTTTTTTTGTTTGTTTGTTTTGTTTTGTTTTTTTTTTTTTCTTTTTTGTTCTTTATTTCGCCTTATACAATTTATTGTATTTGGAATTTGTTAGATTTCGCATACCCCTTGGGGTCAGAGCGCAGGGTCAGTCATTGTACAGCGCCCCTGGAGCAATTACAGGTTAAGGGTCTTGATCAAGGGCCCAGCAGAGTAGGATCTCTTTTGGCAGTGACGGATACAGGCACAGATCCTTAGCCTCAGAGCCACCACTCCGCCCTTAATTTATCCCTGATATAGGATCTTTATCCAGACCCAGAAGAGATTGTAATCCCAGATTAAACGTAGGTATATAGGTAAAATGATGTTCTTATTGAAACCACGCAGGCATTCAACGATTCCATGCCCTTGTACAGCCTCCTGGAACGCTAGAAGTAATTTCAATTTGTCACTTCATTTCATGAACCGGTTTAATCCAATTTCGGTAATACAAGACGCAGAGTATGGACTAACCTTGGAGGGCCATGGTAATTTAGGGTGTAATAGCGCGTACAGCCCTCCACGTACAAACAGTATAGTGTTCGTTTCAAAATACACTTTATAACAAAAGCTGAACAATAGTTCAAAACATTAGGCTCGCGATTATAGTTACATTTCAGCATATACCATTGTTTTCACTTTTCCATGAGTGCTTAATTTAATCGTTCCTTTCCGTCGCCTAATTAAACATCCTGTGGTGTTAAAATATGATAATTAACTATTGGTGTTAAATAAATAAAAAATCCGTAGCAAAAATGAAAGTAAAACTAGGCGTACTTTTACCGTATTTGTTTTAGAAAAGTAATCTTTCGAGTATTTTGTCATTCCGCCTTCTTTTACTACTGCTAAAGCAACTGAGTAGGTTTGCTAAAAAATAGCTTCTTTATTTCTTTCTTTCTTTCTTTCTTTGAAAGTAATATATTTAAATATCTATTATTTATTGGTACCATCGTCTGTTACACGTGAAATAATGCGATTTTCATTTGCTTGGCTTGTCGTCTTTATTTATTTTCATATTGATACATATTACTCAAAACAGTAAGATCGTACTTATATTATTATCTGTATGCCTTTTATATACTTCAGCCAGGGCATATTTTTACTCCATATATTAGGTACATGAAAGATAACAGATCATATAATGCTGTAATAAAGCGCTGGAACGACTTACCGTGACCAACTCAGTTTTTATTCTTCGATATAAGTCGTGTTAACTGCCAAACAAAACAATTGCTAGATTTCTTTAACTTCCTGATGCTAAGATCTATCTTTTGTCTTTTACGTTGGTTTGCTCATTTTTGTTTTTGATGTAACATATACTAAAGATATCATGAAAGAATTCATCTTTTATAATTTTTGCTAATTATGCGAACTCTGTACACTGAAACCTTGTGTAGCCTACTTTATCCGCTTTTGTAAAATGTGCAAATATTACATAATGACTTGTAATAAAACTCATATACTGCACCAGCAGACTACGAATATAAAGGTGAAGCACATCCAATGAAATCCATCTTTGCCTCCAGAGAGAAACATACTGACTTTGATGAACAGTCATTCGGGTGCAGAGACTTCGCAGGAAACCATCATTTTAAACAGCTGGCCACCATTTTAAATGCAGCATGTTCCTTTAATTTTTTTTTTTTTTTGTTAAAGGGTAAACAAATATTTGGTTCACACGGCAATATTTTTAGACTATCCAATTAATCAAGAATCTGAATTTGTTTCTTTTTTATTTCATTATCACGGAGAACTATACCCTAATCCAATATCATCGGGCGTATATAAAAGACATTCCTGAATGATGTCCGCCAGAAATTATTTTTATGATTTTTTTCACTATTATTAACAAAAAACGAAGTAACAAAAAGGGGGGCGCGAAGATGTGAAAAAAAGAAAACAAGAATCAAAAATATGAAAAAAAAATCTGTTGAAGCCAAAACAAATTAACTTAAACTACATTCTGATACTAGAACAATAAATATAGAGTTAGATAAATGTCGATTAAAGTTAAGTAGGTATAAAAAAAAATGCATCTACATTTCAAAAAAATGTTTGGGGGGTGGGGCGCGATTAAAACTGTTATGAAAACTCGGGTCGCAAATACTTAAAGGTTGAGAAACGCTAGACTAGTACTTGCATTCCTTCCAAATTTGGTCCCTGCCTTTCATTTGATGGTGCCATTATATGGTTCAGCAGTTTTTCATCCTAAATTTATTTGCCCAGCATATACATATGCGCGTGTGTGGTGCTTTCTTAAAAAAAGTGTTTTTTTTTAATTAGTTGAGACCTCTGTTATTTTTTTTTATTATCATTCATCCATTTTCAAATCTAATTTCTCAAATACATGCCAGCTTGATGAGATCTAAAAGTCCATCATAGGACATACTCACAGGTTACAAAACCTATAAGCATCCTCAGCATGACACTATAATTATTCCTAGTGCACTGAAATATAGCATTAGGAGCCAAAGTGAGGTGGGTTTAATTAAACTCAGCCCTGCTTTGGTTAATATTTCACAACCATGTTGCACAATAGATAGATAGATAGATAGATAGATAGATAGATAGATAGATAGATAGATAGATAGATAGATAGATAGATAGATAGATAGATAGATACTTTATTAAGGACAGTGCTATTGGCTTTGGAGTGTTTGCACTTTGTTCTTTTGACCCCTTCTTTTTTGTT
The DNA here is from genome assembly GCF_016835505.1 of Polypterus senegalus. Taxonomy (NCBI): domain Eukaryota; kingdom Metazoa; phylum Chordata; class Cladistia; order Polypteriformes; family Polypteridae; genus Polypterus; species Polypterus senegalus. The sequence goes on along the minus strand of NC_053155.1, from coordinate 284,392,702 downwards.
TTGTATAATGCATCTGATAAATGGGTACAATTTCCATCTATCCATTATCCAACCCGCTATATCCTAACTACAGGCTCATGGGGGTCTGCTGGAGCCAATCCTGGCCAACACAGGGCACAAAACAAACCCCAGGCAGGGCGCCAGCCCACTGTAGGACACACACACACACACCAAGCACACACTATGGACAATTTAGGATCGCCAACCTAACCTGCATGTCTTTGGACTGTGGGAGGAATCTGGAGCACCCAGAGGAAACCCGCGCAGACACGGGGAGAAAATGCAAACGCCACGCAGGGAGGACCCAGGAAGCAAACCTGGGTCTCCTAACTGTGAGGCAACAGCGCTACCCACTGTGCGACCATGTCACCCTGGGTAAAATTTTAAAATTATAATTTAAATGATATTGTTCTTCCAGTACAATAGCAGCCAATCAGACTAAATTGTACAAACTTTGGTTTTGATACTGTTGACCACATCCTTTTAAAGTGTCTGAGACAACCTCAGTGACTTCACTGCTTGATTGTCTGCCATCTTTCAACTTGACACATAATTATTATTATTATTTTTTATTTTTTATTTTTTTGCATCAATAGGATAAGGTAAAGCTTGACTAATTCTCCTTAAACTTATTATTTCAAAATGATCCTCTGTTCCTGTGACATCTCTTAGTGTTATTTGGCAGTAGCATGACATATGAACCCCACTTTGCACTACAGTCAGAAGTTTATTTTATCAGCTGTGAAACATCATCAGAGTCTAACCATGTCTGTCTAGATCAAATGTGTAATCACTTTGCTCTTTATTTATTATTTTACAATTTTACAAAAATTTTTAATTTATATGAGATATGCCTTTACAGGGTTAACTTGTCAGTTTACTTTACTTAATATTCTTAATATAATGTTCAAAATACATAATTCGTAACTATTGGCAAATACTTAATCAGCTTTGCCAAGAGTTGCAAAGTGGCTTCCAGTCCCTGGAAATCTCTTCCTATGTCTGTTCATGAGACTTCTTCCTCCTCAGCATTCAAATTCACATTGAAAAATCACCTCTTTTTTCTTTTTAAAAGCTATCCCTTCATCAAAAAATGCCACTGTACCTTGTATTCAATGTGATTGTACTGACACCAGAGCCTTCACAGTACTTACTATTTAAGAATGCTTCTATCATCTTTCTGAAAAGGTTTTGCTCTGGTCAAACCAATTCCCACACAGAGCCAACATAAGTTCTTCCATCCTCCTACCTGCTTCTACTCAACCATAGCACATTTTCTGCCAACTAAATAAAAGTATCCTTCTCATGAGTAATTGAAAGTTTTTTTCAGCTTTGTTAATTCACTAGAGAAATAGACTTAAACAGATTGCAAAAGGGAATTTTTCAGCTTACACTGCTAAAAGGAATATCTGAAATAAGTAATATTTTTATATCAATGAGAAGATGAGCAACCTTGATTTTCATATCCGTTATCGTTAAAAAGAAGGCACTGGTAGGAATAATGTTTCATATGGGGGCATTACAATTATTTATTTTTAACTCTCTTGGGGTAAAGTGAAGTTACTCTACACTCAATAATGATTTTTTTTCCCTAAAAGTTTAAGCAGTAAATAAAAAATGTCTCCCATCTTCAAGGTATGACATACATGATTTTGTGAAAATTACTGTAGACTGCAGCTTCTTTTTCTCATTGTTGTAGTGAAGAGCCAATAACCAAAAGGTGTTTTATTGCAACAGCTCTCTATCCAAATATTGGTCATCATAGCATACACTTATTTTTCTATGACACATGTGGTTTTAGCCACATATGTCATTTTGTGCCCCCTTAGTTGCATGATTCTGGCATGTGGAAATATTGTACTGATAAAAATTTTCAATTCCAAACAAGCACTATGTAATGTAAATGTAAGACACATGATAAATGGTTAAATATTCTAGCAAATTAAATCCACACTTTTTTGTTTATTAGATTGTTTTAGATCACTATTTGTCACTTTTATATTTGTGATTGTTAGTTCAGGTTGTCTTTTCACAGCAGAGTATGACTGTACCTTCTCTGATCCTGTTCAGCCTATATACATCGGACTTCCAATACAACTCGGAGTCCTGCCAAGTGCAAAAGTTTGCTGATGACACTGCTATCGTGGGCTGCATCAGGAGTGTCAGGAGGAGGAGTATAGGAACCTAATCAAGGACTTTGTTAAATGGTACGACTCAAACCACCTACACTTGAACACCAGCAAAACCAAGGAGCTGGTGGTGGATTTTAGGAGGCCCAGGCCCCTCACGGACCCCATGATCATCGGAGGCGACTGTGTTCAGAGGGTACAGACCTATAAATACCTGGGAGTTCAGCTGGATGATAAACTGGACTTGACTGCCAATACTGATGCTCTATACAAGAGAGGACAGAGCAGACTGTACTTCCTTAGAAGGCTGGCGTCCTTCAACTTCTGCAATACGATGCTGCAGATGTTCTATCAGACGGTTGTGGCGAGCACTCTCTTCTACGCGGTGGTGTGCTGGGGAGGCAGCATAAAGAAGAGGGACGCCTCACACCTGGACAAACTGGTAAAGAAGGCAGGCTCTATTGTAGGCATGGAGCTGGACAGTTTGACATCTGTGGCAGAAAGACGGGTGCTGAGCAGGCTCCTGTCAATCATGGAGAATCCACTGCATCATCTGAACAGTATCATCTCCAGAGTGAGGAGCAGCTTCAGCGACAGACTGCTGTCACTGCCCTGCTCCACTGACAGACTGAGGAGATCATTCCTCCCGCACACTGCGCAACTTTTCAATTCCACCCGGGGCGGTAAACATTAACATTATACAAAGTTATTGTCTGATATACCTCCCTAACAGCCCCCACCTTGCATTTTTTAACTTGCCCTGCGCTTTTATTGCTCTTTAATTTAATACTGTTTTTTATCAGTATGCTGCTGCTGGAGTATGTGAATTTTCCCTTGGGGATTAATAAAGTATCTATCTATCTATCTATCTATCTCAATAATTAGACCTGTGGGGGTAGACCGTAATCATGGTCATTGAAAAGTCAGGGGTCAAAAATGATCAAATCAAAAACAGGTGAAAAAAAACCCAAAAATGAACATTGAAAAAGGTGAACACTGAACCAAAATCTAAAACAAAAAAAGAAGCAAAAATATTAATATTATTGAATCTCTATATGTTTTTAACTTTGAAATCCAAAGCTATGAAATACAGCCATAATCTAGTGATACCCATGATCAAATCTCTTCCAAAATATTCCCGTGATAACAGCACAGTGATAATGATGAAAAAAGTAAAAACATGAAAAACAAATTAAATGAATATAAACGTTTCTAGAAAAGAATTCCAGAGGGCAGAAACCAGAATCATGACATCTATAACATTCCTTAATCATCTGCTCCTGTCACAAACACTAAATCACATACAGTACCACAAAGAATTAAGTCATGTCCAGTTTTTTCTTTTGGATTACTGTAGCTGTGCAGGCCTCTAACTGTCATTATCACATTGTAAAAAACTAACTTGGTCTGCTTGCCTTGAATTTTTCCATTGTTACACACGTGTACATGGGAGGCAGCTAAAGGGCTTGAGTGAGGGCAACTCTGAATCTGACTGTGATGTGGCAGAGTGCAATAACTCTTTTTCTCGCTTTCCTGCAGATCATTCACGGGAAGTTCCACCTGGCCCTGTTGATGTCCCTTCCAGGTCCGGACCTATAGAGGAAGGCCTTGCCAGCTCCGGCACCCTTGATGTCACATCCCGACTTCAAGCCTATGGCTGAAGACCTTTCTGATCCCAGCCCCTTTGGCGTCACTTCCTGCTCTGACCTTTAAAAGCCTCCATCTTTTCCCTATTCCCTCAGTTCTGTTTTGGACTCCAGTTTGTGCACGTCAGTGCTATCATTTACTTGCAATTTGCAGCCAGGAAACCAAATATACGGGTGACTGCCCCAAACCTTGCTATGGCTCTTTGTGGAGTTTGTGACACCATTTATCCTGTTCTACTACTTTACACCTTGCTGTGTAGTTTTATTATATAGCTCTGATTGATCTGTATTGCACTTTATATTACTTTGTTTATCACAGTTGGCTATGATTTTGAAATGCTCCATACTTAATATTTGGACTTACTTATATTTTTATTTTCATCTTGTCTGCTACTTTGCCATTTTGTATTAAGTGTTTCTTAAAACAAAGTCCATTGTTATTAACAATGGCACCCATTGCTGTCAAATGAAGTCATGATTCATGTCATTAGGTTATCTCCATTTCATATGACAACATGCTAATAACTATTGAAGAATCTGGATAAAAACAAAACTAATCTGGCATCTGTAGGGGCTCTCTTTTTTCAAAATATCCCCTGATGATTCTTGCCAAGGTTTCTAAGAATTATTTTGGCCAAATTATTGGGCTTTTCTACTGTAGTTTGCTTTTTTTAACATTGGCCCATTTTGACTTAAGTTCTTCTTCATCTCCTGGTTCAGTAGCAGAATTTCTTTTTCAATTTATGATCAAATTTGTGGCAGTACAGCTATTTCTCTTTCCTCAGTTTTGTAATTTCTCATCATAATGCCTCTAGAATTCTAGGACTCATTTTGATGCTTGCTGTTTAAAATCTGAAAATTATAGCTCTAAGGGCCTACCTAGTATATATCAGTAATGCAAATATTGCATCTGCCATGAGTTTGCTTGTTTATTTCTTATATTTATTATAAAATTTGATATTGTTTAGTAAACATATTAGCCATGTAAAGTGCCTAACCATTGTTTAAATAAAATGATTGAATGATTGATTGACCAGTAGAGGATACATTTACTGTGCAAGGTCTAGTCCCCTCAATCAATAGATGGTACAGGTGCTTTAGGTAATAGCAAGTTCACATCTAGATAAAGCAGAGCAAAGATTTTGCCTCAGTAATATATTAACAGAGAAAATAAATGGACCTAACACATCTTTAAGAAAGATATGCAAGACTTGATCCCTAGATCCCAGGGAGCAGGATCTATTTATTGGTCAAAAGAATCAAAAAAATTAATAATGCTGCAATCTAATCAGGTGACAGCCAACTTGAACAGTCTCCAATAATACACTGTATAAATATATTTTCATACATATACTGAAAAAATTTCCAATAGTGATATGTTTCCAAAAGCACAGGGACCAAAACTCCCCAAACATAGTTTAATAGTAATAAGTGACTGGATCTCATTAAAAAATTAATGACATAAAACTTACTGTCATCATTAAAAATAGTATCTTGTATTGGGTTCACAGTTGCGCAAAAGCACTCAGAACAGTCCTTTCAAACACACTTTATTCTTGAACAATTTTTGAGTCCTTTAAAGAAACACCGTAAATGTGTTAAGCGTATTCACTTGTTTGACTTCAGTCAAGAGTTCTTTGGTATTAAAAGAAATTCAAAGGCATCTTCCTCTGTGCTATTCAGCTGCGGAGAGGTACAAGCAGAAGCACCCTGGGCAGTTGATTAGAGAGAAAGCGTGAGTCAGGGAATGAACTGACTGTATTGGCAACTGCCCAGCTGTAATGGTTTTTGTTATAATGAGATATGAGACTTGTGCAAACCACATGCAAAGGCTCAACCAATCCTGTATCTTGAGAATCAGTATCTGTCTGAAAGTGTGTTTTCTCAATTCAATCAGCTCTAAAAAGCAAATGCAGAGCATGATTACTACTTTCCCTCTTAATTTTGTTCACTTCATTAATGAAGCAACTTTTTAACGGTGGCTCAGTGAAATAGGAAAGCGAATTGAGTAAACCATCTAGTAAGTCTAGAATTTGTGCCTTTTTCCAACAGAGCCATTATAGTATTGCATGATTGCTTTCCAAAGTAAATTTTAAATCCTTTAAATAATAATGGAGTGTTTTGACTGTCCAATTTATCTTCAGTCATTACTTTCAATAGTGGAATAGCTATGTTAACTCAGGATCAATTTTATACTCAGGTACATAATGGGTTGTTCCTAAACATAGAAAACCTGAGATAACACAGCTCGCAACAAATGCATGTTGGCATCCGTTTGCATAATTCTTTAGTTGAAGAGAGAGAGAGAGTTTAGGAGCATGCATTGATAGAGAACAAGGTAAAAAAAAGATAGCCATTTAAATCAATAAAAGCTTTTTCATAGACATCCAACCAGATAGTACTGCAACTCTTAAGGCCCTTTATCAAATAAGTTAAAGGGGAAGCGCAATCAACAAAATTAGCAATTAACCATCTATAATATCTTTTTTTTTTTTTTTTTTATTAATTTTATTACAATCAATATCTATAATATCGTACAAACTCTAAGAAAACACAAACCTGCTTCAGTGTTTCTGAATGATAATATGCAACTACCTCACCATTTTGTTGTTTATTTGAGGTTTAAAGAACCCCTTCATCATGGAGTAGCCAAGGTAGTAAGTTTCTGACATACACAATTTACATTTCTTAAGATTAGCAGTTAAACCTGCTGCCTAGTTAAGATCGCCTGAAAGTGTGTCAAATGTGAGTCTTAGCCATTGCTAAAAATTACAACATTATCAGGGTATGCACCTCAACATTCAGTATGAAATTGTAATAATTGATTCATCATATTTTACATTGTCAGGAGCATCCCATATTGCCCAAATGGGAGCCTTTCACATTAGGACAAACTATCTGGTGTTATGAAATAAGTATATGGGCACATTTGTACTTTAATATCAGTCTCTGCTGTTATTTTATGTTCTGCAATTATTCGTCATATTTTACATTGTCAGGAGCATCCCATATTGCCCAAATGGGAGCCTTTCACATTAGGACAAACTATCTGGTGTTATGAAATAAGTATATGGGCACATTTGTACTTTAATATCAGTCTCTGCTGTTATTTTATGTTCTGCTAAATTAGTTTCCCCAGGTAGCTTCAAAAGATATAAATTTTTCTTTGCATCATAGAAATCAATTCACCTTTTGGTGTATCACTCAAATTATCCCCAATGGAAACTCAAGGGTCATCATCAGCAGCTGCAGCAACAAGCATCAACTAAGGGTCATGACATTTTTTTCAAAAGATTAATATATAATATTTGAGCCACCTTCAGAAATCCAAGTATCCTAACTTTAGTATTTACAGAGTTTATTTCCTCTTGAACAATAATAGAAACCAGAGAAACGTATGAACTTCAGTCAGAACAAAAACAGGAAGTTCAATGTTGTGAAATTCATAGACCTTAGACTTTCTATCATATGAACATTTCTGCATTTCTTGTTTACATTGCAAATGCTCCATCGTAAACAAAGACAAATTAGAAACATTTTCTTGCAAAGAAATTATCTATACTGTTAATTTAAACTTGTGATCATCCATGTGACCATCCAAACATTTTTCTCTTAAAATATCTAACATGCCTTAGGGCTGTCTGTCAAAATTCAGTTCAAACAAATTTACATTGCTAGATGTGTATAGAAATTATCTCACAGCATACATTAATAATGGCCATACAGTGTTCCAGGAAATGAAGTCATTATGCGCAAGACACTTAATAAATTGTTTCAATGTCTTATTAAAACTTTCAGTTAATCAGTTAATATGAGGATTATAAACAGTTGTGCTCAACTTATTCATAGAAAGACTCTTACATAATTCTTTCATGAGTCTAGAAGTAAATTACCTCAGTCAGTGCTTTCACCACACCTAGCAAATTTGTCTTCCATAAATCTACCACTTTGTTATAATTGGTAGCTTATTCTACTAATAAAAGTATACATATATGTGTTTTTACTCATGGACTCAACAATATCCATCCTAATATCTTCAAAAGGTACCTCTAAAATTAGCATTCACACAAGGGAAGCACGTGAAAGTCAATGTGCTGACAGTATCTCACAATCAGGATAAAACTTTCAAAACTGTTTCACATTTTTAGACAAATTTACCCAAAACAACATTTCAAACTAGATTCTATCATTTTTTCAGAGGCAAGATGGCCACCCAATACATAACCTGTATGTGTGTGTGCTAGACCATCAACTGTGTTGTGTGTTAGGCTTTTCTCTGAATTTACTGTCTTAATCTTCTTTATTTATTTATTTGGTTTGTACAATGTTATATACTGTATACCCTGCCGTTCTCTCTTAAACTCTGTGAAGTGCCTTGAGCCTGGGAAAGGCGCTATATAAATAAAATGTATTATTATTATTATTATTATAAGAATGCAAGGAGGTGTTAGTCTCTCTTTGAGAGTGTGGAAAAATACTGTTATATAAAATCTGAAGTGATGCAGTCAGATATCACTTAATATGAGTAACACCTTTTTATCATAAAATATGGAATTTTCAAATTTTGTGTGTCTTGTTTTGTATAATATTAATCACCTGCCAAACAAATGCAAAGTCTATAATTGCATCTTCTTTTTGCAATTGCAAATGTGAAGGCTCTGTAATAATTGGTTTGCTATGAATTGACAAGAGGAAGTTGAAGTCACAACACCATCCGGTTTAGGTGCAGGCATTTTCTTCCCTGAACTCTTTGAATAGTTCCTCTAAATCTGTGGTAGGAGTCTCTTCTCAAATCTGGCTCTATTTCTAAATTAACATCTGTACCAACTTCAGTAGTGATGAGATCTTCCTCTTCTTGAACATTTTCAGTGTTTAAAGAAGCAGGAGAATCTCATGCTCAATAAATCTTAAGGATCTGAAGGAAAATACAATTTAGTTTCCCTATTAGTATCAGCCAAGCATAAATGTCTGAAATTGCTGTATGTCTTCCCCCTGTATTTCACAGGAAGTAGTACACTCTCATATTGTTTAACATCACCATAGACAATGTGAATCTCTACTCGTATAAACCTTTTACAACTCAGTTTTTGTACCAGGAATTGCCAGATCATGCAAAGATTACTTCCTGATTCTAATAAAGCAAGTACTTATTGTTGTGTTAATTTCACAGAAATACACAAACATATCCATTTTTCCTATCTTGTGTAGAGCCATAGAATAAGACACCTCTGTCAGGCTGATCTCTCAATCATTGTGCTGGGGAAAAGCGACACTCCTAGGTGATGTGACCAGGGTGGACCCAGCTGATGTAAATGTATGTATTGCAAGCTGAAGAGTTTCCACAGCCATGCCTTCTAACCAAATCTCTTGTTTGGTCTGTTCCTTCACAAAGAGTGGAGCATGACTACTTTGACTGGCTTGAGCAGAATCCTGCAGGGAGACTATAATATATCCAGGCAACATGCGTAACCTAGGGTGCTCTGAAAAGTACTCTGAAGGTGTGACTTTAGTATGAAATTGTGTTGAGCATCATTTTCTCCCTAAGGAGTTTTTCACTGCCCAATTAGCCTGTGTGCTCTCCAGTCTTCTCACTATGTCTATATGAGACTGCATATCACTCCACAGGATTATCCTGTAACCAGCTCTCAATGACATTCAGAAAGCTTGAGTTTTAATTAGAACATTAGAACAATCAAGACAAGAACAGGCCATTTGGCCCAACAAAGCTCACCAGTGCAACCATCCATCCATTATCCAACCCGCTATATCCTAACTACAGGGTCACGCTCACCAGTCCTATCCACTTAATTCTTCTAAAAAAGAATCAAGTCTAGTTTTTAAAGTCCCTAAAGTCTTACTGTCTACCACGCTACTTGGTAGCTTATTCCAAGTGTCTATGGTTCTTCCTAATATTTATGTGAAATTTACCCTTAATAAGTTTCCAACTGTGTCACAGTGTTCTTGATGAACTCATTTTAAAATAACTGTCTTGATAAACTGTACTAATTCCCTTCATAATTTAAAACACTTAAATCATGTCACCTCTTAATCGTATTTTACTTAAACTGAAAAGTCATCCCCTGTAGCCTTTGAATGAGCCTAATCATTTTTCTCTGGACCTTTTCTAATACTGCTATGTCCTTTTTGTAGCCTGGAGACCAACACTGCACACAGTACTCCAGATGAGGCCTCACCAATATATTTTAAAGCTTAAGCATAACCTCCTTGGACTGGTACTCCATACATCATTTTATATAACCTGACATTTTCTTTGCCTTCTTAAATGATTCTGAGCACTTTCTCTGACCACTACAGCTCCTAAATCCTCCTCATATGGTGTACACTCGATTTTCAGACCTCCCATTGTTTATTCATGCCTAACATTTTTATTTCCTATGTGTAATACCTTACATTTAGTGACATTAAATTTTATCTGCCACAAGTCTGCCCTAGCCTGTGTGTACGCTTGAAGTGCTGTTACCCCGTTAAACTCACCAGACAGATGTCCAAGACACACTTATAAAAGCACCAAGAAGAATTCTTTAATTATTTTCTTCAATACAGTGCACAAAGCACCGCACACTCCACAATTCTTCCAATACTAATAATAATTACAATAATCAATAATCACAATAACAATCCTCCACTCCCAGCAGCTTAGTCACCCAACCTCCCAACTCTGACTCAGCTTGCTGGGTATCAACCAGTCTTTTAAATAGTCCTTGACCCAGAAGTGTTCCTTCTCTGGGTCAAACGCCACCTCCTCCTTCCTCAAGTAGCCCGGAAGTACTGCGGGCTTCCATCCTCGTGCCTCCAAAGTACTTCTGGGTCATAATGACAGTAGGAGTCTCCAGGTTCCTTGTGAGCTACCCCTGGTGGCACCCACGGCAGCCAACAGGGCTGAAGAACTGGACTCCATGTCCCATGATGCCATGAGGGAATGCGGGGAACAATTTCTGTCCAGGGGAGCTGCCATCTAGCGTCCCGGGGGATGTAGTGCCCTGAAAAGGCTGCTCTCTCTCCTTCTTTCTGTTGAAGGACATCCCAGCCAGACTGAAACGCCGGCCGTCCATCCCACCTGTATACTGTCCAAGTCCTTCTGTAATGATTTAAGAGATTCCAAATTATCTGCCACTCTAATTTAAGAGCTCGAGTATTTTCATTAAACCAGGGAGAGTTTCTATGTGCTTTGATCACTTTTGTTTTTAGGGGAGCCACTGTGTCCAGAGCATCTCTCAAGGTCACATTATAATGTGATATTAGCTGATCTAAATTGTTTTCCATGTTTACATCTGATGTTAACTGATCTAAATGGTTTTCCACAATTACACTCGACTTACTCAAGGTATCTATAAATTTTGAAGCAGAATTACAATCTAGATGTCTTTGTTTTAATCTGCGAGTGCGTTGGCATGGGCAGAACTAAATCAAATGTAATTAAGAAGTGATCGGAAATAACTACATTTAATGGAGTAATATTTAAATTTTGAATTTCAACTTTGTAAGTTATAATTAAATCTAATGTGTGGTTATGATTATGAGTTGGACCTTTGACAATCTGACAAAATCCTACTGAATTTAACAAATAAGTAAAACATTTGCTAAAAGTGTCAGTTTCCACATCAATGTGTACATTAAAATCCCCCATCAGAACTACGTGATCATAATTTATAGCCAAATCAGACAGAAGGTTGCTAAATTCAGTCATGAACAATGAATATGGCCCTGGTGGTCTGTAGACTAGCACTATAATTGTGTTGGAATCTGTTTTAATATTTAAAATGAATGCCTCAAAGGATGTAAAGTTGCCTAAATTTTTAGGAGTGATTTGCATTTTGTTACAATGAATTATTCCAAGGCCTCCTCCTCGACCAGAATCTCTAGACTTATGAAGGAACGAGTATCCATCTGGTGACGCCTCAGCTAGGGAACAGTGTCACATTTACTAAGCCAGGTTTCAGTAAGAAGACACAGATCAGATTTTGTACTTAATATGATATCATTTACCAAAACAGCTTTAATGCCAAGAGAGCGAATGTTCAACAAACAGCATTTAAAACTGCATGGTTCTTTCTGAACTGCTGATATATTTTTTGTTTTAATTTGAATTAAATTTCTATTACAGATGCCCCTGGTGGAGGTCTGGTTTTATCCCTTGGTCTAATTATACACCTTATTTTTGGTTATCAATTAATTTATGGTTTGTATCAAGACTAAATTTACTGGATGCCCCACAACAGGGATTATGGGTAACAGCTTCAGGAAAATAACAGGTGGGATAAAGAACAGCCTGTGATTTAAGATCACATGACTGCGGCCTGGATGGTGCTCTAATCAGTCAACCAGGCAGTTTTGCTGCCATATTTTGGGATAATACATAAGATCCCTCCAGTTAGGATGAAGACCATCTCTTCTGAAAAATCCAGGCCTTTCCCAAAAATCATCCCAATTGTTCACAAATGCTATGCTTTTATTTGCACACCAGGTTTCTAGCCAGCAGTGAAAGGAATGCAATCTGCTATAAATCACATCCCTCTATATAATCTTGGTAAGGGACCAGATACAATTAAATTCCGACATTTTGTTTTAGCTTTGGTGCATAGAGAGATGAAGTTCGCTTTAATACCTCAGATTGCTGTAAATAAATATCATTAGTGCCGACATGCAGCAATAAGGTAGATACTTCATCATCGGCAACACGGTCCAATGCGGCCTTTATGCCAGAAATCTTGGCCCCTGCGAGGCACTTAACATTAACTGCTGGTTTAACATAGTTTGGAATTCTAACATTCCGCACTATGGAATCGCCAATTATGAGCACTTTATTATTCTCAGTTTCCACAGGCCGCTGCGGAGAGCTGAGAACCTGTTCTGGGTCCGAATTGGTGACCTGGGTGCTGGGGGACTAAATTTTGGATTCTTAGACCCCGTCTTACTGTTACCCACTCGCCCTGTGGCTGAATTGGTGCTGCTGATTTCGGCCTCGCACTGACTACAGTGGGACCTGGAGAGACTGAAGCCGAATCAGAGTAGCCGAATTGTCTAAACAAACCGAGTCGATCCAATTTTCGGTTTGCCTAATCGCTATCAGATTCCTAACGCGGTCCTCCAATTCGCGTATTTTCCCGACCAACTCTAAATTAACTAAACATTTTTGGCAGGTGAAGCTATCTGCACTGTCGGCCGGAAAACCTGAGCTGTACATACTGCAGGACACACAACATATAAACGTGCCCTCGATGGGCAGAGAGCAGATAGAACTTACATTAAGTGTTGAAGTCATCTTTGCCGGTTTTATAGGTGCTTCGGCGCTTTCCGTGTTCAGCTGAATCACCGTCGCTTTAAGTTTCCACCACCCGCTGAGTGATCAACTTTAATTTCTCACTGCCGGTTATTTCTACTGGTCAGCTGCCGGCTTTACCTCAGGTGAACTTGCTCGGGTGCTTTCGAAGGGCTACGTGCCTGTGGGAGACCCCGGCGCTCTCTGCTTCCGCTCGCTCGCTGTCACAGTCTGTATCTTTTAATTGCCTTTTACTATTCCTGATGCACTTCACCTCCTCCTTGACTGTTCTTTTACTACTAAAATATTGAAAGAACCTCTTAAGGTCATCTTTCGTCTTATCTTCTGTATTCCTCTTCAACTATGTTTTAGCCTCCCTAATATCCTTCTTAATGATTGCCCTCATGTTCTCATATGCCCTCTAATTCACTTTGGAGTTGTTAGTCTTATACGCCTTATAGAGCTGTGTTTTTCTTTGCAGCTTCTTTTTTAACTCTTTATTAACCCACTGTGGAGTTTTTTTTTTATTTCCTATTAATTCCAAATTAAGTGTCGCCTTCTTGAATGGGCATATAAGTCGGAGTCTGATTTTATGATCGATCTTTCCGGTTTCAAGACCTGACTTATACACAAGTATACACGTTAGTTAAAGTCCCCCGTGACTATAATATCTCCCTGTAAACGCCTTTTTGATATTACTAAAAAGATGTGTGCTTAAATTACTGTCTGCATTTGGTGGTCTATAACACACCCCTTAAATAAGGCCTCTTTCCATAATACTTTCCAGGTGAAGCCCCATGTCATCACTAAAATGGGACTCATCGTCCAATTGAAGAGAAGTTGCATTTAAATTCTGTTTGACATAAACAGCAACACCACCTCCTTTTCTGTTCTGTCTGTCCTTCTTAAAAATATGTATCCCTCTAAGTTATACTCATCCCTATCTTTGTGATTTAGCCAGGTTTCCATTATAGCTATATGATAATTATGCTCTGCTACATACAACTCCAACTCACTTGCCTTATTTTTGATACTTCTAGCATTTAGGCAAGCTATTTTTAATGTGTTACTCCTTTTACATTTAAACATTGGGTTAGAATTTATATTACTAGGCATTTGTATTTTTACACTATAGTTTGTTCCTCCATGTATAGATCTAAATCTGGCCTGCCCTAAACTCTCTGTCCCCCCATTCCCTAGTTTAAACAATCCTCAACTAACATACTATTCGCCTCCCCAGTACATTGGTGCACCAGTGGTTCAGATGTAACCAGTCATGGAAAATAAAAAGTTATGTAAGGGCACAAGTAGATATAAACTTAGTATGAACTTTTTTAAGCATTAAAACTTAATGTGAACTTTTACATGAATCAGGTATGCCAAGTAAATAGTTAAATAAAGGCATATGCTATATTTCTTTTTTAATTGAGCTCAGAGAGAAACCAGCAATATTTCTTAACCCGGAATGACAGAGAAGGGGGAGAATGATAAATTTAGATAGACCGAGGTCAGAGAATTGGGAGCACCTGCCGGTTGAGGGCTGGTTAGGAAATAAGTGAAGCAAGGAATGATAATGAGTGGCAAGGTTCAAGAAATATTGGTGATTTCAGAGAGGGCCTGGAAGAGGCCAGCTGGAGTGGGGAGTCAGAATGAGCAGTGAATGAGCTGTCCCAAGTAAGTTCAAAATGATAAGAAATGATTATGTAAACTGAAACTTTTGGCTAGTTCTGGGCTCAACTAAGTTTGGCTTAATTGGGTTGGATCTGCGTTATTGTTTATTGCAATAAAACTAATTACTCTGCACCAAGATTTGAGCCATGCATTAAACCCTCTTCTAATCTCCTCATTCTTACCTGGACTTGCACGTGGCACAGGTAGAACTTTAGAGAAGTTTTGATCCTCAATCTGGCACCTAACTCTTTGAATTTGGATCACAGAAATGAATGACAGACTACCTTTATGTATGTCATTTGTTCCAAAATGGACAACGACAACTGGATCCACCCACACTCTGGCCAAAAGCCTATCTAGTCTTTAAGGGAGGTCTCCCACCTGTGCAACCAGAAGGCAACACGCCATGATGCAAGACTGTCTATCTTTGGAGCAAACCTGTGCTTCAATCCCTCTAATAATTGAGTCCTCAACTATCACTACATCTCTCTTTCTGGGAAGTGGTTTTGAGGTGGTCTGTTGGGGCTCTTCATCCCTGCCTACCACCTCAGAATTATCAGAGGTCCAGCTCCATGAGGACCTAATAATGGTTTGACAGTTCCATTTCTGGGGTTGATGCTTCCAGACAGTGTGCACCCTTTACCTACCTTGCCTGCTGGTGGTGGTCGGAAGGATTGGTGGCGCCAGTGTTCGGCAGCCTCACTTCTGTCAGTGTGCCCCAGGGCAGCTTATCATCACCAGCATATGAATGTGTGTGTGAATGGGTGAATGACTGTTGTGTTGTAAAGCGCCTAGGGGGGTTCTTGAACTCTAGTTAGGCACTATATCAAATACAGGCCATTTACCATTTTTACCATTTTACCTTGCGCCTTGTGACCATGACCCACCTATCTCTTCCTAGTGATTGCTAGTGTGGGAATCTAATCCCACACCACCTTAGGGGTGCACACTATCTCTCTAAAGTTCAGTGACCCTAAGCTCTAGGTTCCAGATCAGCTGGCATCTCCTGCAGATGTACACCCCATAGAAGGCTGGCTCCTACAAGCCGTCATCTAAAAAGTCTATAACATCCAGCAGGAGCTGCATTGCACTGGCTTTATTTTTAAAATTTGATTTAGGATTACTAACTTTTTCTTTTTTTAATTAAAATGAAATGATTTAACTTAAATGGTAAAATTAAAAAACTGAAGCCAAAGAAATTAGATTATATAACTGTTACAGCTATTGTACACCCTCTGGCCCCTTAACCTCCTGTAATAATCTATTGCCTGCTGTTTGCCCTTCTATAAGGTTAACTTAAGTTTTCTCTGTCTGCATTTAGAAGTAAATAAAAAACACTCAGGGTCATTGGTAACTGTTATTTTTTGTAGCATATTTCTTGCACATATATAGACCCTCTCTTCAGGACCAGAGAGAAGCAAGACATGTTGTGCATTGTATTGCTATTGTTGAGCTGTTTTTGTACAACCCCACTTTTGGTACCACTTCTCACATACTGAATTCCAATAATGCAAAAAACTAAACTACTCCTAAAAGTCTATTTAAACACACCTTATTCTTGAAATTAAAGAAAAACTTTGGAGTCCTTTAAATACACACCAACAATGTTAAACATCTTCACTCGTTTCACTCCTGTCATGAGTTCCAGGGAATTAAAAGAATTCAAATGTGTCTTGCTTATTGTTATTGAACTGCAGATAGGTGAGACTAGAAGCACCATGTCTATAAGAGAGAGAGAAGCCAGCTGTGGAGTAATCTGAATATATTGGCAAATACTCAGCTTTAAAGGTTTTAGTTACTATGAGATATGACACTTTTTCAAAGCTATAGGCTGTGAGGGATTGCCGGCCGTGTATCCCAGCCAACACCCCCAAACCGCCAGATGGAGCCATCCCTGCAACATGAAAGGGCCCCGAATTCCAGCAGGGCATAATGGAACTTGGAGTTTTTCACCACAGCCTTGCTGGATACCATGGGGGCCACCGGAGGACGCTGCAGGGAGGCCCAGGGACTTACACTTTCCTTATAGGCCGGAAGTAATTCACGATTGCGGAAATAGAAGGAATGATATACTTCCGGGCTGAAGAAAAAGAGAATTACCCGACCCAGAAGTTTTGGATAATCACATGGACTGAGGGCTCAAACACTTCCGGGTCAAGGAATATAAAGGACTGTGGGAAATCCCAGATGGATGAGCTGAGTTGGGAGGCAGGGTGGCTAAGCGTCTGGGAGATCGGAGGATTTGTTTATAGTGTACTGTTTATTGGAGTATTTGGGAGAGGAGGGTGCTTTGTGCACTTATTATTATAATAAATATTCATCTTTTGGACTTTTACCTGCTGTCTGACGTGTGTTCTGAGGGTACATGGGTTCGAAAAAACCCTAAATCTGTCACAAGGCAAAGATGCATATAATTCCACATGTTTAAAATCAGTATCTGTATGAAAGTTTATTTTCTCTGTAATTAAATCAGCTCTAAAAATTGAAAGCCAGTTGCTCACAATATGTAGAATGATTTCATATTGTTAGGGTATTACATGTATTTGTGTATTTTATTGTGGTTTTTTCTGAGTTTGCATTTGTTTTATTTTTATGTGTTTTCTGTTATTTTTATAATTATGTTTTGTCACTTTATATTTACTTGTGTTCCATGTTATTTGTCTGTGAAACCTGAAGATCCCTCCCTCTGGCTATTTAGGTCAAGAAGAGCTCGGACATGATACTGTACATTGAAGTTCTTCTGGAGTTATTGTGAGTAGTGTGTTTCTAGATGGATTTCCTGCATTTTGCTCTGATATTGGTATATTCTTATTAATTGTGAATTGGGACTTCATTGTTGTGTATAGTTTTTTTATGCAGTTCTCTTTACTTGTTTCTGAGCCTTTTTGACATTTTTTGGCTTTTCTAATAAATATTTATTTTTAAAGATTCCTTGTTGAGTATGTATCTTCAACCAAAACCTTTTTGCAGTTTCCTTTCTTTAAGAGGTACTTTGGATATTTGGGACATTTAAGTTTATTTTTGAAGTTTCTACCATTTTAGCCTTGTGTAGGCTGAAGCAGCCCTTTAGGGCTAGGAGTCAAGCCTATAGAGTGATGCCTAATTCAAACGGGCAAAAGAGGCCTGGCATGGTTTGTGAAGTCTGCTGGGGCCTCACAAATTTTTTTGCTATAAATTTGAATCCATATCATGACACAGATGGTTTTTGAGGAAAGATTATGTTGTGTTGTGCATCTGGTTCTGATGTAACTAAAAATTTTTATTTAAAAAACGAGTTTGGTAGGGAAGCATTTATGTTTTGTAAATACTGAATACAAATTTTTAAACAAGAATATTTTAAAATATGGTGTGGAATGGTTCATACAGTATTCGAATATAACTTACTCTTCAGTGATACCATACGAAATCACTTAATGGAAAATTTTGCAATACAATACAATGGATTGTACTGTACAGTAATAAAGAATCAGTCAAGTACATTTATTTATATAATATTTAATAAGTACACAAATAAATGTAGAGTAAAGTGAACAGGAATGAACAACAAATAATATCCATCCATTTTCCAATCCGCTAAATCCAATTGCTGATGTACTGCTCATTCAATTTGCAATAGTTAATGAATGAGAATATTTTATAAAAATCAAAAAAATTACATGCACAGTTTTCCAGTTAGTAAAAGCATGATATTTTTGACATTGCCACATTTTCCAACATAATTAAGTTGCCGTACATGTGTGGTGTAGTGCCTAAGCCGTTGTATCCAAAGGTTGTAATTTATTGTACACCTCCTACTCACTGTGTGACATCGAGCAAGTAGTTTGACCTGCCTGTACGCCAGTTGACAAATAATGCCAATTATAACATAGCCTAATCCTAAAAATCGCCTTAGGTAATGGTTTCAGCCAAAAATTCAGACATTAAAATTAATGCCTTAAGTTATAAGGTTTCATTATACACAGCACCCTAGAACAAAATTGAAGAATACAATGGTGTAATTTATTTTTGGAGCACTGTGCAAAGCTACATACAGTACATGGATCAATGCTGTGTTTTATTGCTTGTACTTTTATATTTTCATTGTACTCTTTTTAATCATGTAATGTAAGCTTGGTTTATACAGTATGTAAAAGAATGCCTTATAAGAATAACTGGAAATTATAAGTTAAATACAACATTTTAGGAGGCTGAAGACAACATAATCTTTAGTTTGGCTGCTGCCCTTCAGTTTATGGGAGATACTGTATCTACAATATGAAATATACTATAGGTTATATTAATTATTTATTTTGTAGTCAGCACTGGACCTAAAGTGCAAACAAATGTAGTTTCCCTATTATTTCCATTTTTCTTTTTCTGAACTCATTACAGAATCACATATTTAACAGTATTATCACCAGACAGAGGAGCAGCTTCAGCGACAGACTGCTGTCACCGTCCTGCTCCACTGACAGACTGAGGAGATCGTTCCTCCCCACACTATGCGACTCTTAAATGCCACCTGGGGGGTAAACGTTAACATTATACAAAGTTATTGTCTGTTTTACCTGCATTTTTATCACTCTTTAATTTAATATTTTTTTTATCAGTATGTTGCCGCTGGAGTATGTGAATTTCCCCTTGGGATTAATAAAGTATCTATCTATCTATCTATCTATCTATCTATCTATCTATCTATCTATCTATCTATCTATTTGTAAATCTCATTGGATGTAAATGGGCAAATGTGAAGAAGGCCCGGCATAGGACATATTCATAAA
Organism: Polypterus senegalus; assembly: GCF_016835505.1. NCBI lineage: Eukaryota > Metazoa > Chordata > Cladistia > Polypteriformes > Polypteridae > Polypterus > Polypterus senegalus. The sequence continues at coordinate 284,373,216 of NC_053155.1, read as the reverse complement.
CACTTGGTTAATCACAACAGAACATTCTGAAGTCATTGTTCAAGCTATAATGATTTTTATGTAAGAAACCTAATAAGCAAAAAAAAAATCACTTAAGAAATAACCCTGCAAATATTCAAAATCAGATTATCAAAACTCATTAGTACTTCTAGCAGTCTACACCATCATTTATTGTAACTTATTGATTTTTTATTTGTTTTAACTATCATCCAACACACACTTTATTTAAGAACTTAAAATACTCCAACTTTGTTGCTTGCAATTCTTAATTAATAAAACACAAACGGTGTGTGTGAATTGCTCTGCATCTCTGATGAGATCCTTAGCTGTACATCCACTTTCCTCAAGGTTGGTATCTCTCTCTTCTCTTCTGTTTTTTCATGTGCTGTACAGATGGCTGCAAGATCTCATGCACATGCAGGCCAATATTTAAATCATATGGATCTATCATTGTTAGTCTTCGACAGTATAACTAAGACAATTGTGAACATATCACTAGTGATTGTTTAAAATAATGAGATTATTCCTTTTGGAGCTATTTTTAAAATCAAGGATTGATGTCTCCTTTCATCCATAAAACAATAAAAGTGGACCAAACATATTGTTGAACATTACCAATATTTGGAGACAATCACAGATAATGAGTTGAAATTTGATCTGAAAATTGATGAAACCAGTATGATTGGACAATATAATATTTATTTTTGTATAACCCAAAATCACACAAGAAGTGCCGCAATGGGCTTTAACAGGCCCTGCCTTTTGACAGCTCCCCAGCCTTGACTCTCTAAGAAGACAAGGAAAAATTCCCAAAGGAAAAAAAAAACCCTTTTAGGGAAAAAAATGGAAGAAACCTTGTGAAAGGCAGTTCAAAGAGAGACCTCTTTCCAGGTAGGTTGGGCGTGCAGTGGGTGTCAAAAGGAAGGGGGTAAATACAATACAATACACAGAACAGAACAAATCCTCAATACAGTATAAAAATAAAATTTTTTAGAAGTACGGAGCAGAATTTAATAGTAGATGATATCACATAATATGATTTGGATTTGTTTAGAGTCCTGGAGACCTCATCCATCAAGCTGCCTCCCCCATTTGGCCATTCCACAGCTAAAACAGCGGTGGGCCAGCCAATCCAATGAAAGGACCCCTCTTTCCCATGATTCCTGTGATCCTCCATCAGGGATGACTTTACCTTAGGCAGGCAAAATAACTTGGACAGAAACAGTTGTCTGTTTTAAGAAAATTGAACATTTTAAAACTAGACAAAACTATGAAGTCACTCTTTAGAAAACAAAACTGTGATGACAGTCTTTAATACTGTATGTCTTTTATTGAATATGTTGTTACAGCTGTAATATGTTAGTTTAGAAATCTAGTAAGAGTAAAAACTATCTCAAGAAATTTTTCAAAATTAGAAGTTCATTCATTAGTCTGCAGCGGTCATCTCTGCTTTTCTACTGTTTTGTTACAATCAAACTGCAGATTTAGAAGATTCTGAGAGCAGGGGCGGATCTAGAAAATTATTCATGGGGTGGCAAGGGGGTGGCATTAAAATTATGAGGGGTGGCAACACTGAAGCAAGCATCCTTGCATGGTTTTTGTGGATTCAAGGAATGCTATTCTTTATTCGGTGTATACACTAGGGTGCACATTTTTACATTGTTCTATAAAAATGAAATAAAGGCTGATTTGTGATTGACTTGAATCTGATATCTGGATTGGCAAGTCAGATAAATTAAATGAGATGGTACGGTATATTTAACTTCTCTTTATTGTGTTTTACGCAAAGTCTATGCCAAGTTTAATTTACTAAGCATGACAAACAATGCAGACTGCACATTGATACAAAATCTGAATGGATCGTTAAGTCAAAAACACATAATAAATATACAGAAACCACATTTAAATCACCAACATATGTCTTCAAAATGAATAAAATAAATCACAGTATTCAGTGCAACAAGAGCAACAAAATTACATTTTAAAGTATTCAAATATCTTGGATGAGACATAAAAACAAATGCAATAATTTTAGTGCAAGTAAAGCAACAAAAGTCCCTTTAAATCCAAGTATCTCTTCTTTTTTTAACAAAACCAACAAATTTGGATGGACCGAAAACTAAATTACAAATTTTGGTGTAACAAGGTTATGACCAGCAGTCTATTAAACCATCCAACAAACAGCTTTGGTGCATATGTGTACAGTTGCAGACATATTTACTACTCACATCTAAAGAATGCAAGTAACTGAACCTACTGTAACTGAATGCGACGATTGCCATGTTGTTCAGCAAATCTTTTAACAAAGTCATCTAAATTCAAGGCCGTTTTGATTCAATGCTGAGAATAGCCAAACTCGACAATCTACTCTCTGCCATTGTAGACCTTAGGTAATTTTTGATTATCTTCAGAGCTGAAAAACTCCTTTCACATGTTGCGCTGCTAACTGGTAACACTACAGCTATTTTGCACAACCTGAACAGCTCAAAGAAAACAAGCTTATATGGTTCCAGATAATGAGCAAACTCCATCAGAGTAGTAGGACTTTCTTTTCCATTCATCTTAAGTCTATCTAGGACTCTCCCTACCTGGTGAAGCTCATGTTTAATATCTTCAACACTTGACTCATAAGCATTCGCCAAAGAGACAATCTCTTCATCCCTTAAAAAACTACAGATTGACGGATTTAATGCCTGAATGCCTTTCATGATGTTGCAATCGGTATCTGAAAAACGTCTTTCCATTCCCCCAATCATGGTGTCCAAGACTGGGTAGAACACTTTGACTCGAAAAGTCTCCTTGCTGTCTGGTTCTACATGCTGTCCAAGTGTGGAAGTAACGATGGAATCTTGAAATTTTGTAGCCATCTGTTTTGACCGCTTTCGGGTGTGAAATGTTGTTGAAATGTGACTCTTTTCACACGTATTAAGTATTTCTGACCATAGGTCTTCAAAAAAAGCCTCACTGCGATAATTTGTCATTATTTTGTGTTTCTTTTAGTGCGTCAATGAGTTCAACAGCCTTAGAGTGGTCAACAGATTTAGATTGGAGCATCTCAGACAAAATATTAGAGTCACTCAACACCTTTCGAAAGAGCACAAGACATCCAACAAAATTGACATCAATTTGGGCCAATATGCCTTTTGCTTCAACGGCTCTTTGAGGATTCTTCTCATCCGAGAGCTCTTCAAGCACTTGCAAAATAGCAGGCAAGCTATCCATGACATTGCGACATGCTACATGTCTGCAAGCCCAGCGTGTATCACTAAGTCGCTGGAGCTCCCTTGATACACCATCATACATGTTCCGCTGTATTTCAAGCCATTTTTGATGGACATAAGATCCAGACAAGAACACATAAAGACTTTCCAACAAAGAAAAGAAATTCCCAGCGTCTGGCACATTTTTGACGGCATCTACTATGACCAGGTTGAGACTGTGCACTGCAATGCACATAAAATGCATGCTTGGCCACTGCTTTTATTCTCGCTTGGACACCTGAATGGGCCCCACTCATTACAGCAGCTCCATCACACCCCTGACCTACAAGATTTTTCTTGTACTCCAAACCATACTTTTCCAAACAGCCAATTATTTTCTCAGTTAACCCAGCAGCATCAAGCTTTTCTGCCTCTTGAAATTCTAGAAAGCTTTCGTAAATCAGACCATTGTAATAGTATCTCAGAACAATTGACATTTGCTCTTTTTTCTGAACATCTTTAGTCTCATCTACGATCACAGAAAACTGTACACTCTCTTTAACTTCTTTCATGATTTCCTCTTTCACCATTTCTGCCAGACAAGACAGTATTTCATTCTGGATGGTTTTACTTGTATACTTAGCATTTTTAGCTTGCTGTTCAAGTCTCTTTTAACAATGGGATCATGTTTGCCCAACAAATCTAGCATGGCCAGAAAAACACATCGTCTGTCTGAGTCTGGAGACTCTCTGTGACCCCGCTGGGCTAGATTTTCAGAAGCAGTTAGGACAAGAATTTCGGCCAATGTTTTGATGTATTTTCGATTCTCTGTTACCTTTTTCTGGTAATGTTCATCCATGACACCCAACAGCGAAGTATTTTTGTCCTGCATTTTTTTGTTCTCTGCCCATGCTACCATTGCGTTTGCATGGTTCTCAGATTTGGCATGAGAAGAAAACCCACTATCTTTAAACATAGCCTTCTTCCAATTACTGTACCCCTCAAAGGAGGTAAAAACACTCTTTGGAGCATCAGGAAGAGAAAAATGTCTACATGCAAAACAGTAGCAGGCATCTCTAGACTGTGAGTATTCAAGCCATGGATGTGTTTGGTACCAATCAGCACGGAAGCTCCTCCGGACTCCGCCTGGAAAGGTCTTCTTTGGGAAGGTATGTAGTTTTGGCTGGGTCGGGCCTTCTGACCTAAATTTTGATATACCTAGTAAACTAAAATAAAAATCACTTATATTTAAATGTTACAGTATGAAACATTTAACACCTAATCATTCATGTACAGCTACTACTGCAGCAACCTTTGTCTAAAGGTTTTTTTTTTTAGGCATATATCTCAACAATATCTAATAAAGAACACTGACTGTAACCACGATAAGCAAGGTTAAACATACATTGAGCTATGGTTCTTTAAATGATTATAGGTTAAATAAATCAAATAGGTTGTGCTTATTTTTTATTTATGTAAAGAAATATTTGAAAAGCACAATGAACAACATACCATGGACACCTGACAAACAGGGTGCTGGCGTTTCAAGCTCTCTCCTCTCTTTCAATGTCTGAGCTCTCTTCCTCTCTTAACCCTCTTTCTTCCACCTCTTCACTCACTTCATGCTGGATATCTTCTGCTTCTTCACTTCTTTCTAGCTCTTTGTCATCCATTTCTATATTTCTTTCGTCCAACACTCCATCACCTCCTCTGTCTTCCACAACTTCTTTTGTACCCTTTTCTATCTTATCTTCACCTTCCACTCCCACAGTATCTGATTCTGATTTTCCTTTTCTTTTGGTTTAAAAACTCTGGATGTCAGCCTTTCTTTTCATAGTATCCTGGGAGATGCAACAAGTATGAAGTTTAGACTTTATAGCTTTCTAAACATACACTACACTGAACAATTTCACCTCCCTAATGAATACATATGAAAACATTAAGCTATACAATAACTCAGTAAATTCATGTGCTCCTATGGAATATTTTGATTGCTGCACTAGCTAACAAGGTAATACAGGTTAACGTTAAATAGAACTGATTAGACATACTTGCTGTTTAGTTGTCATATAACTAGCAAGCATCTACCTCAGGCAACACTAAGACATGTTTAATTAAACATTCATTTGTTAAGTATGAAAGTAATTCAGTACCTGGTTTTGTTTCTCAACTCCAGCATATCGATGGACTGGACACGGCGTTGTTGTCACGTGACGCCACTTATCAAAGGTTCGGACTTGAAGATGCAAGCTACTGAACAACATACTTTTGAAAATAGTTTACAGTTATACTGTTAGTCATTGATATACGCGAAGATATCAAAATTAACTGCTTCGGTTTGTTAAAAATGCCGGAATTTGTCTGTGATGATCCCGCTGGTTGCACTAAATGTCTTTGATTCACTAAAACGAAGCAGTTCATAAGAGTCGTTTGTTCGGACTACGCTTTAATAGAAAGACGATTTTGTTCTATTATTTACGGGTATATGCTATTTTTATGTCATCATAATAGAGCGTTGCTGCTGTAAATCGGTCGAGGAAACTCTTTTATTTTTAGAACACTGAGATACTAGTGCTGGGGTGGCAAATGGGGTGGCAAGGCTTTTTCTCAGGGTGGCAATTGCCACCCCGTGCCACCCCGGTAGATCCGCCCCTGTCTGAGAGCAATACACCAAAGAACTATTTTTCCTCAGTGCATAGGCATTCTGTATAATATTGACTAAAGGAGCACTGATAAACGTCTTGTCTTTTTTCTCATATCTTGTATGTGTGTAACAAAGCTTTATGTTCATGCTCAAATAAATTCTGTGAGATAATAAAGTTTAACTAAACAGGGCTAGGCAATGGCAACCCAAATAGAAACAAAAATAGGTCAGCTGAGGTAGACACTTTGTACATTGTAAGTATTGTATTTTCATGTACATGTAGTCTTTAGATTGAAATTTCTCATTTACAATCAGGCAGTCCTATTTGATACATTATATATACACGTATTTTGGCATTTAAAAATACATCACATATTTCTTTTGTTCATATTTAAACTCAGTGTAGCAATTGTAAAAAAGAATATTCTAATCTTAAAATTTTATTCAAAACACTTCTGTGCATAATACAAACAGAAGAATATCTGGGCAGTCAATCAACAAGCATTCTCTTTTTCCATCTTGAACTTAGATGCTTATCAAAATAACTTGTTTGCCTAGTTTTTAAGAATGTTACACATTCTGCACAAACAGGTAACAGTGCAAATAAAAATAAATTTTAGCATATTGACAAATTACATTCATCAACAAAATATGGAACCATGGTGGTGCAGTGCACACTCTTAAAAATAACAGATCTTTAATGGCATTTTATGGTTCTTTATTTGGTTGTGGGGGCAGCACGGTGGTACAGTGGTAGTACTGCTGCCTCACAGTTAGGAGACCTGGGTATGCTTCCCGGGTCCTCCCTGCGTGGAGTTTGCTTGTTCTCCCCGTGTCTCCATGGGTTTCCTCCGGGTGCTCCGGTTCCCTCTAACAGTCCAAAGACATGCAGGTTCGGTGCATTGGCGATTCTAAATTGTCCCTGGTGTGTGTGTGTGCACCCTGCAGTGGGCTGGCGCCCTGCCCAGGGTTTGTTTCCTGCCTTTGCACTCTGTATTGGCTGGGATTGGCTCCAGCAGACCACCGTGAACCTGTAGTTAGGATGTAGCGGGTTGGATAATGGATGGATGGATGGATTTACTTGGTTGTGTGGTTCCTTGTAGAACCATGCATCACAAAGCACTGCTTCATTTTGGGAAGCGTTATTTGCATATGAAGTAGGTTGTTTGAAAAATTTCCTCATATGTAGAAAAAAAACCCTGAAATCTTCAATGTATGTTAGGCTACTTAGCAGGACACTAACAGATTAAGAAAACCTGAACTCAGCCTGTGATACTGTATGCTGCAAGAGTCTTTTTTTTTTTTTTGTTACTTCCCAGCTTTACATCACATTCTGGTCATTGCCTGTAGGCATCTTGTCCTATCTAATGTGTCTGTATATTTGACAGACTATTCTTTATGTATTATTTATTTATTCATTTTGTATAGCTTTCATTTTTTTTTTTTTTTTGTTTTGTTTTTGGCATTCCTGGCAGCTCATTTCAATTGTAATGCTCATATCATTGCAATTGAATGAACCTAACTAATCAAATAACTACCCTCTTAAATTTTAAACAATAAAGTAGAAAGAAAAGTAATTTAGCATAAAATACTAATATTGCTTTATGGTTCCTTTAAAAATTAAACTATCAAATTCATACATCAAATGTATAATCAAAAGTATGAACTTTTTTACTACTGTATCTACTTTTTTTATACAGAATCGAAGACTTAAGCTAATACAGACTTTGCACATTTAAATATTTGCTTCATCTGTATTTTATTTATTTTTTTTTTAATTACTATTTCTTTGGAATCTTTCATTTTCGTGAGATTTCAAATTATTCTAATGTTCCATTACTTAGATGTTATTTTCTTTTTAAGACTTTTCAGAGCACTATTACGAATCTCCTTAGTGTTTATTCCATAAATCAAGGGATTCATACAGGGCGGGACTGTAATCATTAATGTGCCAAATGTTTTCGTCATATTACTGTTAATATTTGGAAACCTCGTAGACAATATTGAAAATAAAAGAGCTGTCTCAAATATGATGTACACAGTTAAATGGGAAATGCAAGTATACATGGCTTTACTTTTGGGTTTATTATGAGATTTAAAAAAGCAGGTTATTACAATTTTAATATAAGTGAAAGCAATTGACGACAAAGAAAATGTAAATAGAAGATAAGTAACAAATAAACCTAAAATATTATTCCCTGAGTAATCTCCACAAGCCAGTACAAATAATGCTCCATTGAAACAGTACGCATGCACAACTAGCGATTTACATTTTGGCAGTCTTAGTGTTGTCGACAAGAGAACTACGACCACAACAATGGCGCCCCCCCAGGCAAACAAAGACAGTTTTACTAACATCCGTGGCGTCATGATTGTGGCGTAGCGGAGGGGGTTACAAATCGCAATATATCGATCAAATGCCATTACGGTAAGCGTCAGTTGTGCCCCTAAATTATACATATGAATACATATAGCTTGGATTATACACGCTTCAAATGATATCAACTTCACATCAACGAAAAAGTCAGACATCAATCTCGGCATTAGAGCGCTGCTGCCGATTAAATCAAAAATAATCAAGTTACACAGCATAACATACATTGGTCCGTGCAAATTCTTATGTAGAGTTACAACTAGAAAAAGAGAAACATTCACAAAAACAATTATTATATAAACAAAAAAAGTTAACAAAAACAGGGGCACTCTGGCTTCTGATGAAAAGAAGTAACCTTCCAAAATGAAACCCGATGTGTTTCCTACAATGTTATTCATCTTCCAGCAGAAGTCTGAAATAAAATAAAAATATATTTTAATCAAGTAATATTTACTCATAACTATAGGTAGGCTTTCAAGGTGAATGTATGAGTCCTTAAAATGCACTTGGATCGGTTCACTCAGACCTTATGTGAAAGCAAATGTAGTTTCTACTTCCGTACAAAAACTACCTGAGCAACAATTGCTTGGAATTTTGCGCAGCGCGAGCGACATCGGATCTGTATCCTTACAACGGACAGCCTTTTTAATCCAAAATGTAAACGTAATGAGGCTAATTTATATTCGGATACAAACCACGAATGTGACAGCCAGTGGCGTTAAGTTGATACGCTTATGCAGCTTGTTGCATTCTAGAGGTCCCTTCTATTCTTTTATCATTTCCTTTCTTGAGTCGGCATAATGCAGTTTCGCAAATTAAGACGCATAATGCTTAAGGCGCAAAGTAGGAGCCATGCAGCCTTGGATATACCGTCAGCTTCAAGGTACAATAGCCCCGCCAGAACATGTTGGTAGTGCCTCCGGGGATGAACGGAACGATCACAGTACTTTTAATTAAACCACCTAAGACAAGATACATTGTTTCTGCCCATTCGCCCCAACCTCCATATTTACAAACAATTCGCATACGCTTTGCGGTTGAGGCTTTGCGAAACAGCGTTTTTGGAAAAATGTAAAACACACAAAACAGTTATCAAAAACAATAAAATGCATAATACGAAATTATATAATGTGTCGCTCCTCCTGCACGTTTCTCTATACACCATAGCAGTTTCAAAATGTCCTGCAAGCCGAAAGACGTCTGCCAGCTCTTTTAAATGAACACGCGAGGTGCAAATTTTAAACATGACTCATAACACACTGTGACTGATATCTACGGAACCGTATTAGGGCCACGGGTGAAAAAAAAATACGGACACAGTGAAGAAAAAAAAAATCTAAATGTCGAGATTAAAGTCGAAATGTTGACTTTATTCTCGACATTTCCACTTTATTCTCGACATTTATGTCGAGATTAAAGTCGACATTTATACTTTATTCTATTGTTTATTTTGTCAGTAGAATGTCGCAAACTCAACATCTTAAAATGAATGTTTAATGTACTAGATTTTCTCAAAACCCTTCATTAATTAATGTAGCACATTAAATGCTTTATATTAAGTGTTCCCCGACCCAGTTTTTAATCTCTATGCGCTTCTTCAACTGACTTCCTCTTGCACTGTTAGGCGCAGACAGCGATCGCCGCACATTGACTTCATGATGTTCCTACTCTAAGAACATTCAGAATACTAAGAGAAATACTTGATATCTTCTTCACGAAGAAATGCATTAAAGCATGTATTAAACATGGGTGGCGGGGGGCACGGTGGCGTGGCTATAGAACTGCTCCCTTGCATTTGGGGTTCCCAGTTGTATGTGTAGTGAACTTTATGACAAGTGTGACGAGGCTCCAAAAAACTGGATATATAAATGGGTATCGCACAGGTTTAACTGCAATATCGTGTAAATGTTGGGTTCGTGATGTGGTGTTCGGAGACACGAACGCAGAATTCAATGGATGTTCTTCTGAGCGGGCTTTCTTTATTACATGCGCGCTGTCTCTATCTGACGTACTAAACTTCCAGTTCCAATCCTTGTTTTTTCTTTCTGCACATAACCAATCACCACACGATAAACGTCTTTGTGAAATTTAAACAAGTTATAAACCTAGACCCCAGAGTTTTCAAAACTTAAAATGTACAGAACTTAAAATGTATTAAAGCATATGGGGGCACGGTGGCGTGGTGGTTGCACTGCTGCTTCGCAGCAAGGGGGTCCCGGGTGTTCCCTGCCATGAGTTTGCATGTTTTTCTGGTGGGTCTACTCGGCGTGTTTCAGTTTCCTTTCAAAGACATGTAGGATGTGGGGTTTTGTTATGTATTATTGACCCTGCTACTTTATATGTTGCACGTATTCACCCTGCGATGTGTTGGCGTCTCATTCAGGATTTACTCCTGCCTCGCACAAGATGCTTGCTGGGATGGGCGCAACCCTGAATGGATGGCATATTTAAACATGTATAATGAAGATTTTTTTTTAATTTCTGAAAACTCCATCCCAGCAAGCACCGTGCCCCCACATGCTTTAATAATTTAAAGTTCTGAAAACTCCGAGGTCTAAGTTTATAACTTGTTTTAATTTCACAAAGACGTTTATCTTGTGGTGATTGGTTATGTGCAGAAAGAAAAAGCAAGGATAGAAACTGGAGGTTTAGTACGTCAGATAGAGACAGCACGCATGCAATAAAGAAAGCCCGCTCAGAAGAACATCCATTTAATCCTGTGTTCGTGTCTCCGGCCCACCAAGCCCAATATTTACACAATATTTAAGTTAAACCTGTGCGATACCCATTCATATATCCAGTTTTTGGGACTTTGCACTACACTGAACATACAACTGGGGACCCCTTAATGCAAGGGAGCAGCTCTATAGCCACGCCACCGTGCCCCCCGCCACCCATGTTTAATACATGCTTTAATATTCTGAATGTTCTTAGAGCAGGAACATCATGAAGTCAATGTGCGGCGATCGCTGTCTGCGCCTAACAGTGCAAGAGGAAGTCAGTTGAAGAAGCGCATAGAGATTAAAAACTGGGTCGGGGAACACTTAATATAAAGCATTTAATGTGCTACATTAATTAATGAAGGGGTTTGAGAAAATTTAGTAAATTGAACATTCATTTTAAGATGTTTAGTTTGCGACATTCTACTGACACAATAGAATAAAGTGTAAATGTCGACTTTAATCTCGACATAAATGGCGAGAATAAAGTGGAAATGTCGAGAATAAAGTGGAAATGTCGAGAATAAAGTCAGCATGTCGACTTTAATCTCGACATTTAGACTTTTTTTTCTTCGCTGTGCCCGTATTTTTTTTTTTTTCACCGTGGCCCTAATACTTTTCCGTAGATATCTGATTAGAGAAATTAAAATTTCACCATTTCTCCGATTGATCAGTACATAAAAAGCGATGTGCATTGGCGCATTCCGTCATAAGAAGACGAATAATACAGAGACGTAGCACCGTAGACAACACGACAACAAAACTGAAACAGACTTGGAATACCTCCTACCTTAAAACTTTTTATTTATTGTTCTGTGTTGTTCAGCATCATTAACGATTTGATGATTATAGTCTTCGCATTCGTTCTAGTTGCATTCCTGGGTGCATTTTTGCCGTCTTGAACTTTCTTTAACACTGCTTAAGTATTTTACCCAGTTTTAAAGTTATTGTTGTATCACCCGAAATATTAGTGGGACTGGACGGATGATTGACAGAAAACGTTCACAGCTGTGCTGTGCTCTCCATTCCAAGAACCCCCGGAACTTTCTCATTGCACCTGCCAAGTCAAGGAAGGCCCGAGAAGGCAACTGGCGACAACTAGGGCATTATAAATACGGCTTCTTTTAAGATAACAGGATGTAGGAGACACTGCAAGCGACGCTGGACGACGTGGGCACTAAACGAGTAGAGAGTAACCAGTCTAGTTTAAGTGACTATAATTTTTATGAAGCGTTTTCCAAGGTTTTATCAGTGGGAAGGTGATTCTGTTAGAATAACATGTTAAATAAACACGCCCGTTATCGGGCTTAACTTTCATTCATCATATGTCTCGGTCTTTTCATCTCATGTGCTCATTAGTACATAAACATTTCTTGCTTTGATACATATTAATCAGTATAGTAAAAGCATGCTGTAATTATTGCCTGTACATGCTTTTAAATACTGCCACTATATGGCATTTTTTGTTCCACACGCTACTGAAATATTAGATAACACGTCATCTAGTACTGTAAAGCTCTGGAGCGAAGAACGACTTACCGTGATAAAATCTTCTTTTTTCTCTTCGATATAATGCTTAGCAGGTGTGGATTTTGTAAAAATATGAAACCATGTGTACCTTGCCCGCTATCAGCAATTTAAACAAGTTCAGATTTGTAACAAAACTGCGTATAATTAAACTGTCACTTGTAACATATATTGATCACAGTCCTGCAGAGTTAGCCAAGATTAAATATAAAGGTGAAGCACGTCCAATGACATCCATGCTTACTTCTCTCTAGAGGGCAAAACATTGGATTTGATCAACAGTCACCTTGGTGTTAAGATTTCGTATTCAACTGTCAGTTTAAATACTTGACCACAATTTTAAATGCGGCATGTAGCTAATATTTTTTCATAAAAGATCAACCATGAATATTGGGTTCACACACCCACATGCACAGACATTACAATTTAAATTGCTAATTATTATTTTTATGTTTAGTCAATCGTGAATCTGATTTATTTTTCTTGTCATTGTTGAATTCTGGAGCGCTAAGAGCTATCTAGTAGCAGCAGCAGTAATTATTGTTATTAATTTGTGACAGCACTTGCATTCTATTGAAATGTGGTCCCAGCCATTTATGGTGCTAGGCTCTAGATTTCATTGATCCTGAACTTGATTGAATCATTTAGGTAATAGATGACCTATTATAATTGCGTTAGCTCCAAGATGTGGTCATGTGCTTTTTCATATCTGCTACAGATTTCCAATTGTGGAAAATGTTTTATTCTTTGCTATCCAGCATTTACATGTCATATAGGTGTTATCATAATGATTACTTTACCCCATCATTAATCTGAATTCATATCTCATTTTGAGATTGTGGAAAGCCATATGACCTACACTCACCTAAAGGATTATTAGGAACACCTGTTCAATTTCTCATTAATGCAATTATCTAATCAACCAATCACATGGCAGTTGCTTCAATGCATTTAGGGGTGTGGTCCTGGTCAAGACAATCTCCTGAACTCCAAACTGAATGTCAGAATGGGAAAGAAAGGTGATTTAAGCAATTTTGAGCGTGGCATGGTTGTTGGTGCCAGACAGGCCGGTCTGAGTATTTCACAATCTGCTCAGTTACTGGGATTTTCACGCACAACCTTTTCTAGGGTTTACAAAGAATGGTGTGAAAAGGGAAAAACATCCATTATGCGGCAGTCCTGTGGGCGAAAATGCCTTGTTGATGCTAGAGGTCAGAGGAGAATGGGCCGACTGATTCAAGCTGATAGAAGAGCAACTTTGACTGAAATAACCACTCGTTACAACCGAGGTATGCAGCAAAGCATTTGTAAAGCCACAACACGCACAACCTTGAGGCGGATGGGCTACAACAGCAGAAGACCCCACCGGGTACCACTCATCTCCACTACAAATAGGAAAAAGAGGCTACAATTTGCACGAGCTCACCAAAATTGGACAGTTGAAGACTGGAAAAATGTTGCCTGGTCTGATGAGTCTTGATTTCTGTTGAGACTTTCAAATGGTAGAGTCAGAATTTGGCGTAAACAGAATGAGAACATGGATCCATCATGCCTTGTTACCACTGTGCAGGCTGGTGGTGGTGGTGTAATGGTGTGGGGGATGTTTTCTTGGCACACTTTAGGCCCCTTAGTGCCAATTGGGCATCGTTTAAATGCCACGGGCTACTTGAGCATTGTTTCTGACCATGTCCATCCCTTCATGACCACCATGTACCCATCCTCTGATGGCTACTTCCAGCAGGATAATGCACCATGTCACAAAGCTCAAATCATTTCAAATTGGTTTCTTGAACATGACAATGAGTTCACTGTACTAAAATGGCCCCCACAGTCACCAGATCTCAACCCAATAGAGCATCTTTGGGATGTGGTGGAACGGGAGCTTCGTGCCCTGGATGTGCATCCCACAAATCTCCGTCAACTGCAAGATGCTATCCTATCAATATGGGCCAACATTTCTAAAGAATGCTTTCAGCACCTTGTTGAATCAATGCCACGTAGAATTAAGGCAGTTCTGAAGGCGAAAGGGGGTCAAACACCGTATTAGTATGGTGTTCCTAATAATCCTTTAGGTGAGTGTATGTGTACCAGCATCAGGTGCAGAGTAGTAGCCACCCTGGACGGTGTTGCAGTAATAACAATAATTAGTAGTTGTAGTAATAGTAGCAGTGCTGCCATTCCATCCAGATTTGCTCTCTGCCTTGCAGTTGATGGTGCTAAGCTGGACTCCAGCTGATTAAATTATTTGGATAATAAATGAAATATTATTATAACCATTTTAATTCTCAGATGTAGTTATGTGTATGTTTTTCATATGCATCTGAAAATTTCCTATAGCAGACAATATTTTATACATGTTCTTGCTTTACAGCATTTGTATATAAATAGGTGATGTCTTAATTATGACTTTATTAATTATGCAAGAATTACATCATAAATTATTAGATCATTCGTCCATTTTCAAATTTACTTTGTCCAATATATGGTTGAATTGGAGCAGGACCACTAGAACATCACAGGGAGCACTCACAGGTTATAACCCTAACCCTATAGGCATCCTCAGAGAGATATTATATTTACTCCCTGAGTGCTGGAAGAGAGCACTCATCCTACAGTGTTGTTTGATTAAATTCTGCCCAGTTTTGAAGCACAATATAACAGCTAGTGCCAGAATGGGTTTAGACTGTTTCCATTCTGTATTTTTAAGATCTTTACTTTTGCCTTGTAACATTTGCTTGATAAATTAGCATACAATCATTTAAATGACATTGTTCTGTATATGAACTTATACACCTGCTTGTTAAAATACTCTCAAATAATGTCTGCAGTCTTTACAAAACATTTGGCAGATGAAATCACAGAACACATTTACTGTTCAAAACCCTGCTTTGCAACTCCTAGCAAATACTTAAATAGCTTTGCCAAAAGCTGAAAAGTGGCTCACACTCACGGAATCTCTTCCCATGTCTGTCCATGAGATTTCTTCCACCACAACATTCAGATTCACGTTGAAGAATCACTGCTTCGTTTTAGCTTTTTAAATGCTGTTTTCCCCACATTTTTATCTAAAAGTTCCTCTTCTTTTCAATGTGCTTGTACTGACACCATACCTTTCATAAGACTGATTATTTAAAAATGGTCCTGTCTGATTTCTAACAAGGTTTTGTCCTTCTCAAATCAATTCCCACACAAAGCCCACCATAGTTCGTCCAGTGTCTGCCCAACATTTGCATCTCCCCTGCCCATACACAAGTATTTTTCTGCTACTCAGTGATTGATAAATGTCCTCCAGCTTTGTGTATTCATGAGATTGCCTGTGGAATTTTAATAAATGAAACTTTGTAATAAGTGGAAAATGTTTTCTTATCAGTGAGAAGATGAGTAAACTTGATTATCCCTTCCATCACTGTTAAAAAAAGGCAACAGCACGAATCACATTGTATACTTTTTATATGGGCATTGGTGTTCATTCTTTTGAACTTACACATGGTAGCAAAAGAAGTTCCTGTACAGTCAATGTTGAAGATTATTTTCTTTTTTTGTCTATAAGAGTGGAGCATCAAGTGCAACAACTCTTGTTGTTCTGAAGCCGTTACAAAAAAGGCTGTAGCCCAAAAATCTTTGAGGTTTTGAGTAAAATGATTTTTTAAAAGTTACTCTAGAGATTAGGTTCTAGCTGTTGTTGATGCAGTGAATAATAGATGGTGGTTTTGCAATAACTTTCCATCCCAATATTGGTCATCATAGCATGCATGTTTCTCTATAACATGTGTGAGTTTATCCACCCACATGTATTTTTTGTTTGTTTCCTTTTTGGTTATTAGATTTGCTTGTTTTCTACTTGTCATTTTTATATATTTTGTGAGTAGTTTTAGTGTGTCCTTTAAAACTGGTGTATGTGAGACACCTTAGACCTAAAGTTCCTGACTTGTGGTAATTGCATATTGAACCTTCACATTTCCATTGTAATCTACACTTTGTTGGAATATATCACACAGAGTAAAGTAGGCAGGTGTTATCATAAAATGCTGGTTTAGTTCACCTCTGTTGTTGTGAACATGGTTAGAAAGGAAAGAGTCCAGACGGTGATTTGCAGGAAAAGACCAGGATGCAAGAGAATTGACCAGGGGTAGACTGTAATCATGGTCATAGGACAGGTAAAGGTCAAACATAACAAATGTGGAAAAACACCTAAAAAATTGTAAAACAAAATAAATTCTGAAAAGTTTTAAAAGTGTTTTTAGGTTTGAAATCCAAAGTCTGAACACCTCTGCAACCATGGCAGCCTCTTTTATAATGATCGCATCATGACATCATATGTCATGACATCAGCAGCCACATCGCCAACAACAGGTGAAGTCTTTATAAACAATGTGGCCACAGATATGAAGAGCAACCATATGATGGTCATCAAATCTGTTCTAAAATGGTTCTGCAATGACAACACAGTGATAATGATAAAAATAAATAATAACATGAAGTCTAAATTAATACAGAAATGTACAGAAAAGAATCTTAGAGGGCAAAACCCAGGATCATGACATGTACTGCGTAATCCATCCACTGAAAAAAATATTTTTTTTAAAGAATTGAGACATTTTTTTCCTCACATCTTCATTCCTTGATCATTTGGTCCTGTCCTAATTACACAGCATACCAAACAGAATTAAGTCAGGTCCAGTTTTTTCTTTTTCACGACTAAAACAGTGTAGACCTCTAACTCTCAAAATTGCATTGTTTAAAACTAACTTTGTCAGCTAGTCTGGAAAGTTTTACTCAGACTTTTACAGTTAAATGGGTTCTACTACTTTGCACCTTGTTGTGTGGGTTAATTATATTTATGTGTCTGATCTGTATAGCACCTTATACTACTTTGTTTATCCAAATTGCTATATTTTTATTTTTAAAAATGATTCACACTTAATTTTTTGACTTACTTCTGTTATTGTTTTCATTTTGGATTCTTAATATTTTTACTATATTTTCGGTTTACCACATCACCATTTTGAATTAAGTTTTTATTAAGAATTGCAGCAATTTTGTGAGTCCACTGTTTTTTGCAGTGGTACCCACTGTTGTCACATGAAGTTATGACGCGTGACATCAGATTATCACTATTTCAGATGAAAGCATGCTGGTAACAATCATTGAAGAGTCTAGAAGAAAACAAAATGAAACTGGCATTTATAGGGGTTCTATATTTCAAAACATTAAGTGCTCATTCATGCTAAGGTTTCTGATGATAATTTGGGTTTACATGTTAGTTTTTGGTACTTTTGCATGATAATTCCTCCAGAATACTATGGCTCCTTGTGATACTTGCTGAATGAAATCTATTAGGTATGTATCTAAGGGCCTAACTAGGATATATCAGTGATACATTTTTGTATCTACTTTGCATTTCTTTATTTGTAATATTTATTGGGAATTCTATTGTTTTTTTATCTTGGTAGCCTTGTTTTTATGTATGTAAAATGAAGACTGACTGAATGGCTGATGGACTTTAACAGATACAAATCCTTTTTGTGTCAAAGATAATTGAATATAATGTGCAGGGTCTACCTTCTGAAACAATATGAAATAGGAGTTAGCATAACTCTCATAGGTCTTTATGTTCATGTTTGGAATCTTTTATAGTTTTCTAGATGTGCAGGCCATGTTTTTTTTTTTTTTTATTGATGGATATACCATGTAATAAAAGAAGTAATAATACTATTGTTACGTTTAATGTTTGTCTTCAATATGGACTGCAAGGTGATTATATTATAAATGTCACATGGATATTTGTATTTGAGCACATATGAAAATACTGTAAAATAAATTAGAATAGCATGGAGGAAATAGTTAACTCAACCCGTAGAACACCCAAGAAACCAACAAGAAAAACATTGAAGAGCTTATTCTGCCACAATTACAAAAGTTGACAAACAAAAAAACTTTTTTGTCATTTAAATATTGTCTTCTTCTTCATAATTTCAAAGTTTTACATGAGGTTAAGTTTATATTGTAACATCAAATTATGAACAATTTGTGATATTTGACTTGGAATATAATGTAAAAATGTTAGAATATGTTTTTTTTCTGTGGTTTGTCTGCTCCCAACCCCTCAGCCTAAACATTAAAATCTGTCCATGCTTTTAATCCTATTATATTATTTTATATTATTTTCATATGCAAACAATATTTGGTTAATAATTCTGACCACATTTAATGGCACCAGAGGAGAAACAAAAATACTCCAAGGCTGAAGGTCTGCCTATTTGCTGAACAGGTCAGCATACAATTTACAAGCTTGTCATTTTTAGAATTGAATATTTAACACTATAATATTTTGCCTGTTTATTATTATTATTATTATTATTATTATTATTATTATTATTATTATTATTATTATTCACATTAATCATTTGTTAAATTAGTGAAAATTATTGAAAAGCTCTATCAATCAATGTAGTAGTCACTTGTGTGGTTTACATCATACACACAAGCATCAGGAGCATTTTAGGAATTAAGGAAGGAATTAAGCTTGACACTGTCATTAACTTTCATTCCTTTTCTCCCTAAAATAAAGGAGTAAAAAACCTAAGGACTGCTGTCATCATTTCCCCACTGGCCGATTATATATTGTTAGGCCAACCTTATCAGTGTAGAGTAAACATGCTTTAAATGTATTTAAAAGAAATTATTTCTAAGATTGCTGATATAGTCGAATAAAAAGAAAAATTCTACTCCGGTAAGCTGTATTTTTATAACTGCGAATTTCCCTGTTCTAGAGTTCTGAAACTCTGACTCTGCTCTGGATAAGAAGGTTTAGAAAACTGATTAATTAGTTACATTTTAAATAAATATATCCCTATAGTCCACATAAAATATGAATGTGAATATATGATATAAATTATTTCACAATGCATTTTAAACTATCAGAGTAGAAACATAATCTTAGTAATATTATAACAGAGGTTCATATTGCAATAATCCCTCTTTTCTGAAACATCATAAGTGTCAAATAACATAGTATTACATTTTCCCTTATGTGGGAAGGGGGTTTAGGGCAGGGCTGAAGGGTGTGCCATTTACAGCATTGCCTAAAGAGCAAAGAGGCTACAGCTGGCCCAGACAGAGTGTAGTTTAAGTCTTATTGGAATATCAATCAATGTGATGTTTGTATTTAATAAGGACTTCAAGGTGACCCTATTTTTATAAATGTCATATGGCTATTTGTGTATCTGAAAATGTTTTGCAAAATAAATGAAGATAGAGTGAAAGTAAAATGCAGAAAATATATTACTTATCACAGAATCCTTGGAACCTTAGTGAAGGCAAGGGCCTATGTAGACAAGCACAGTATATATTTATCATATAGGATGTATTGTAATGTTTTTGCATAATTTATGTATGAGTGATGGGCTATGCAATAGGATAAGATTACTTGTATTCAAAATTGGTCAAATAATTCTGACATGTAAAATTTTAACAGGCGACAAGAAAGGTAGTGTAGTACATCTTCCGCAGATAACATTAGACACCAAAAGAGATCTTGGAAATGCCATTTATATTAAAATGTTTACAGTTTCCCATTAGAATAGCTTTTGCTATGACAATTAATAAATCATAGGGACAAACAATCGAAAAAGTCGGTTTATTTATTAGAGAGAAAGAAATGATATTTACTCACGGGCAGTTATACGTTGCGTTGTCACGATGCAAGTCCAAACACAGAATCAAAATTGAATGCGATACTGACGAAAAATTAATTCCAAATATTGTTTTACATTAAAAGTGTAAGTTTAAAAAGTATTTGCATGTTAATTTCAAAGCCAAACAGAACAAAAATGTATAACACAACAAACGCAACATGAAGCATAATTTTCTTTCAATTTATTACGTTTTACTATTTTTTACTATGGTTAATTACTTCCTGTAATGTAATATAGTTAGTTCTATTATGCATATGTAACAATTCCCATGAAAATAACAATCTGTTTAAATTGTACATCCACTTCCCCATACGTGAGCGGCAGAGCCACGAAGTGGCTACCACATAGCATCCACCCGGGGGTTGGCAAGCAAAGCGAGCAGGGGGCAGACCCCCTAGCCTTTAAGAGAAACAAGTCAAGCATCACCATTAGATCTCAGAGGAGAAGGACATATGTATTCGTGAAACAGGTAGGAATCATTTAATTAATAATTTTTTAATATCCCTCCTATATACAGTATTAGTGTAGAAATCTAGCATTAAGAGTAAAAATCGTACCAAGAACATTATCAAAATCAGTACTAAAATTTTAAAGTCGGCGGCGTCCTTGCTCAGTGGACTGTATCATAAGCATGTTAGCAAGAAGAACTTGATTCAGCCAGACAACAGCAATCCTCCATTGAAAACATTTTAATTGCTATGGTCAAGTAGCAGATTTAGACTTCCATGACTTAAGAGCAAAGCTCCTTATCCCCACTTCTGAAGACATTCTGCATAATACTGACTGTAGGAGCACTAAAAA
Organism: Polypterus senegalus; assembly: GCF_016835505.1. Taxonomy (NCBI): domain Eukaryota; kingdom Metazoa; phylum Chordata; class Cladistia; order Polypteriformes; family Polypteridae; genus Polypterus; species Polypterus senegalus. Next base: position 284,352,253 of record NC_053155.1, on the reverse strand, counting down.
CTATAGGTTTTGAGACTTGACTTCTTGAATTCCAAATTCTTATTTGTATGAATATTAGGTGTGTGTTCTGATTATTAAAATGAGTAATTATTTCAAGGTTTTTAGTTTATTTCTAGGTTTGTGTAACAATGCCTTATGTTCATTCTTCAAACAAATCTCCCACTTGAATAATAAGGTCTATCTAAATTTAGGTCTAATCCATACCAACTCAGTTAGAACCAAATAAATCTGGTCAGACCAGAGAGAAACATATTGCATATTGTTATGATGTTCATGCTGTCCTTAGATTAGGATATCCCATGCACAATGGACAATCCCACTTCATATACACTATACACACAAATAATGGCATTTAAAACAAACATTTTGATAATAATATTTTGACCATATCTGACCTGATTGTAGCAATACCAAAAAAGAATAGTATAAATTTAAATACCCATTCAAGAAAATTCTGTGCATATTACAAAATGAAGGCTCTATGGGCAATGAAATTCTTCCGTCATTCTCCTGATCAATCTCGAAATTAATGAATTTATGGTGCATAATATATTTTACGAAGAAACAGATGATAATGAAGATAAAATAAAATTTCTTAAAAGATACATTCATCACCAAAATTTGGCAGTATGGTAGTGCAGTGATTGGTTCTGCTATTTTATCTTATATCCTATTACCATCCAGGTTGGATTGAACGCTGACTCCTAATTGTGTGAGTGTGTCCTGCACTCAACTTGCACCCTTCCCGGGGTTGATTCCTGCCTTGTGTTTGAGTCTGCCAGGATAATGAGTGTAAACTGCACTCTAGAGACTAAGGCATTTAACTTTAAACTGTAAAATTACCATTTCAGTTATGTGCTAAACAAAGTATTGGTTTGCACTCTAAACGTTAAAAAGACATTTGAAAAATTGTACTTTATTCTTATATTTGTAAAGCACTTTTAGATTAAGCTTACTATTGAAATGTTCTGTATAGAATAATGATGGTAGTGTGTATGTGTATTTGTTAACCTAATCAGTTTAAGCTCTCAACATTGGAATGGGTGTGCATTGCACTGCTGTCTCAAAACTCTAGTTAGAAGTTTGCAGGCTTTCTCAGGCTTTATCACATTAGTTATTTCTTGTGCCTCCACATTCAGTTGGAAAATTCAATGCATGTCACTGTGAAAAAATGTGGCCATAATTTAAGTGTCAATAGACTGTCAAGAGCATAGAGCAGTGTACGATTTGTATCAGTAAAATTACACAGTCAACAAAAATTCTTTATTCATCATTAATATTAAATGAAACAGTTTTGTTCAGTACTCAAAATGCATTTTACAATTACCTCAGAATTACTCAAAATTATTATCTGTGTAACTCTTACGTTACAGGTATTTATAGTTAGTTATAACTATCATACAAACACTTATACATCCTTTACTAACATAAAATTTAAAATGTAGCCTGTATTTATTTGAAGATAGTAATAGCTTTCTTTCTTTTTATTTAACCAAACCAAATCCTTTACAAGCAGTCACAATCTATTTACATTCTTACAAATTAACAATAGTAATGAAGCACTTTTTCTCATCTCTGTATCCCTTCCATTCCTTTATTTCTATACCAATCAATAAGTGGTCAATATCCCCTTCAACTGTTCCCATCACATCTTTAGACACCCAATATTTGGCCCTATTTTTTTTCTTACAAGAAACATATGTAATGAAATCTCCTCACGCTTTCCAAAGTTTATTCCAACTTATTTGAAAACAATAGCCACAACACCTGTCTTTTATTTAGTTTCTCTCTCCACTTGCTTACAATTATTAAATCATGGGACCACTGCACTAAACCACAAACTGCAGAACATTATTTTCCATTGTTTTTCCATAAATCATGCACCCTTCCACTGTCCCAAAAGACATTCTTTTTGTTTTTCCCTCTGTACACCCATAATGTGTACATGTTTTCGTCAAGTTTGTGTTTTTACAATCTGTCTCTTGTTGATAACCCCCCCCCCCACTTTACCATCAACCAAATAAAATCCTTCACTGTAATATCCAATCCTTCGCATTGAATTCTAGCCCATACCTCTTGTCATTCCCTCAGTTTCACCATTTCTTTATCCAGTTTGTTTTCTTTGACTAGTTTATATAACTGATGGTGATTTCTTCAAACTGACACATCCATATAGACTGTATACCTATGCTTTAAGTCCACAACATACTGGTAGTAAACCAGTCTGACCTTTGTTGTCAGAATCATATTATTCCAGACAGCTAAAATTTTTAAAACGTATATCAAATATAGAAAATTATGTGAAACTACGAGATCTTGAACTTTTACAGGTTTCAACATGATAAATTCAGTGTAATTTTAACTGGATATTAACAATGGCCCTGCTCCCTACATTTACCTCTTATTCCATATCTATGAATTTAATTTGACCCCCCTCCCCCATTTAAAAATGGAATATTTTCTTTTCCTATGAAAGCTTATTCCCTCCACTACAAATTAGAAAAAAAAGATTGCATTATTTTGAAAAAGTATTTCATTATTTCACAAAAAATGTGTTATTTTACAAAAGTATTTCATTATTTCACAAAAATTATTGCATTATTTCACAAAAATAAATGTTATTATGCAAAGGATATTGCTTGGTGTGGTTGGTATCATCATGCATGTGTGTGCTCCATACCTTCCATAACAGCTTGTGAGGGTCAGGTTAAGGATACGCATAGTATACAATCAAGTCAAAAGAACTGAACAAAAGTCCTAATCATAAATTTAGGGGTGAATTGAATCCACACAGTTTATAGTCACAGGGAACCAGTAATAATTGCAACAGCACTACATTTAAGTTAAGTTTAGTAACTTTAATACTGATGTTTAAACATAAGCAGTGTGGTGAAGAGTTAGGATTCCTGATTCATGGCACCAGGATCTGCATGGGGTTTACATGTTCTCCTTGTGTTTATCAGTTAGTTGCATACCACAGGCATGCTTAACCTCTTTCTCCAGATGTGTACCAGGAGCTGAAAGCAAGATCTCTGAAAACTGGAAATGTGTCTGGAATATTTCTCAATTAATACAAAACTTTTAGTTCTTCATATACTGTGTAGTAAATAAAATCCACCACCTTTTTCTATCACCAACCTGAGTCCCTGAACATTCAAGGTATGAACTCTTGCCATTGCATCACCAGAATGGTTCAAATTTCCTACAGTAAATAGCTGGATTAAAATTAAACAGATACTTTATTTATAGGTTTTAATTAGTGGATTGCACACAGCACATTTTTTCTGCTGGACTGTGCAATTGTACCTTGAAAATGATTTACGTATTGTTGACTAAGATTGTTTTTTGCCTTACACCCATGTAGACCATTGCACCGTGAGACAGGAATCCTATAGATCTGCAGTGCCACTCTGCCTCTATGTTAAAACATCTGCAACAAACATACTAAACTTTTATCTAGATAAAATAAAAAGTACGCCTATTACTTTATTTAGTTATTGTCCCTTGATTGCAAGCTTGGTGATTTCTTCACCTCTGCCTCAACCTGCATGTCCATTGTTATCAGCATGCAGGTTGTTTCTAGTTTTCTACTCAGTGCTGTTGCAATGATCACTTGCTTCTATGTGACCCTAAACTGGGAAGTTTTAAATTTAACCCTCAGCACATGAATGATTAAATGCATACTAAACCACTTAATTGCACGCTATGCAGGTTCTTAATCTGTCCCTTAGTTAACAGGATGTCTGGAAGACGTTCAGACATGATGATACTGATTACCCCAGGCAACATGCTTTGCATAATAATTCAATACTTTTGAGAAATAATGCAATACATGTCTGTCTGAGGAGTGGGAATAAGTTTCTGTACCAAGCACTATAGGCAATGGAAAAATTTCTCAGAAGTATATCTTTTTAAAATATGACAAATATATTTCTTTCCAGAAAACTATAGTTTCAAAATAATAATTTTTAATCTTTCCACCTAAAAGTGAGATAATTTTGCATTAAATCAATTTAAATAACCTTGCTCTTAAATTCTAAATAAGTACACTTTAATAGAAGAAATGTTTATTTAATAATATATTAAAATTGCTTTAAGTTGTCATTTCAATAATTAATCTTCCCACTGCATGCATCAAAGGTATAATAAAATCTACAAACTGGGCTGTTTATTTAAATGATAGTCTACCAAAATAATTGGACAGTTTGTACAGGCATTGCAAAGTTAATAATTTGCCTGGCCCTAATTTTATATATTTATTTATTTATTTTCCTATATTTCCTTGGAATTTTTCATTTTTGTTATTAATTTGGACCATTAATTTGATGTTATTTTGTTTTTAAGGCTTTTCAGAGCACTGTTACGAATCTCCTTAGTGTTTATTCCATAAATCAGAGGATTCATACAAGGTGGTAGAGTAATCATTAATGTGCCAAATGTCTTCGTCAGATTAGGATTAATATTTGGAAACCTTAAGGACAATATTGAAAATAAAAGAGTTGTCTCAAATAAAATATAGACTGTTATATGTGAAACGCAGGTATACATTGCTTTAGTTTTGGAGTTATGTGATTTGAAAAAGCAGGCTATTAAAATTTTTGTATAAGTGAAAGCAATAGACGAAAAAGACAACGCAAATAGAAGATAAGTAATAAATAAACCTAAAATATTATTCCCTGAGTAATCTCCACAAGCCAGTACAAATAATGCTCCATTGAAACAGTACGCATGCACAACTACTGGTTTACATTTTGGAAGTCTTAAGGTAGTCGACAAGAGAATTACAACCATTGAAAAGGCGCCCCCCCAGGCAAACAAAGACAATTTTACTAACATCCGTGGCGTCATGATAGTGTTGTAGCGGAGAGGGTTACAAATAGCAACATATCTATCAAATGCCATTACTGTTAGTATCAATTGTGCCCCGAGATGATACATATGAATACAGAACGCTTGGATTATACACGCTTCAAATGATATCATCTTTACATCAACGAAAAAGTCAGACATCAATCTCGGCATTAGAGCGCTGCTGCCGATTAAGTCACACAAAATCAAATTACACAACATAACATACATTGGTCCGTGCAAATTTTTATGAAGAGCTATAACTAAAAAAAGCGTAACATTCACAACAATAATTATTGTATAAGCAAAAAGGGTTAACAGAAACAGGGGCATTCTGGCTTCTGGTGAAAAGAAGAAACCTTCCAAAATGAAACCCGATGTGTTTCCAACAACGTTGTTCATCTTGTAGCCTGGAATAAAATTTTAAAGAAAATCGTTATTAATTTTGAATCAAGCAATATTTAGAAGAGATATTAACAGATTTGTAAAGTACCAATGGGTTCCTGATTTTAATGAACTCTCTGCATAAGGCTACGTTCAGGTTTTCTCAATCTGTTAGTATAAAATAGCCTACACTATGCATTAAAGATTTCAGTTTCGGCAAAGTCCAACACTCTAATTTAATTTTATATGCAAATAACTCTAGATGGCTCTTTTTAAAGCAATGAATATACAAGGAACCACACAGCCCAAATATACCATTTTAGAACCAATATTTAAGAGTGCATGTACTGTATGTATAAGCTTTCCATGTGATTGTCTACCTAAAATGTTCGAAGAACACACATTTCAGGTAATTTTATAATGGCTGGAAGCGTTGGTCAATATCATGCGTTTCCAGAGATTCCACCCTTTTTGAGTTGCTCTTGATAACACCAACAGATATAAAGAGTAAATACGCTTGGATCTGATCATTTAAACCACATTCGGATGTGTTAATGGAAAACAATCATATTTAAAGCAACTGCAAACGCAATTATCATTACAACAACTACCTAAGCAAAAGTTGATTTAAATTTTGTGATCTTTATCCGAACACTGAATAGACATTTTAGTCCCATCTGTAAAATGAATTATGCAAATTTACTTTCGGATACAGACCATCACTGTGGCAGGTAGTCAATAGGAATAATTTCAATTTGTGCAGTTTCTTCTAAGCAGTTTCTACTCAGAAACTTTCATTTAGTGAGTGGGTTTAAATTCCTGAATTGTAACAAATTTTAAATATGTTGATTTCACATTTCAAGTCCTCTAATCACTAACCAAGGCCATAACATTATTAAAAGACCTTGCCATGAAGTAACCAGTCAAACCAAGGTAATTAACATATGAAAATCACAAAGAGAACAGCCTACTCATTTGGTTTATGATGAAAATAGATGTGCCAGATTGCAAAAAAATAAATAAAAACATAAATAAAAAACTGCGCTCCAAGCCATCTTTAAAAGCGCGCAAATATTTGACACTTAAATTATTCTTATGTCCAGTCTTTACCTTTTATAAAGAGGTAGAGATTGCTAAAAACCCTGCAGTATATAAAAAAAAATTCAGTTTATACCAATAAGGCATTTTTGTCAGGAAAAATAAATTATAACTACTCAAACATTTCCGGAAGCTTCCCAAAAAATCTCTATTGGAAATGCTCTTTTCCCCCGACTAGAAATTTGTTAAAACATAGATAAGATATATGTGTAATGAATACATACACTTAAATATTTCTGCAAATAGTGCTCTTAATTAAAGTTATGAAATAAATTAATATTGTTTGTATGCAAATTATCCTATCACTTTTAAAAATAAAGGTACTAGTGGAGAGCGATGCCACAGGAGAACCATTTTTGCTTCCTAAAAGACTCATTCACATGAAGGTTCCAGAAAGATCCTTTTATTTATTGAAATTCGTAAGGCTTCATACAGTACCATATAAATAGATACATTTGTGAAATTCCAAATGGCTCATTATTTTAATACTGTAGGTCTTTTGCTCACATTAATAGGTCTCATATTCACAACAGGCTAAGTCCAGGTGTTCTTAATCTGTAGTGCCCTGCTATGTAGCCCACCATACATACATTAAAGATTTAATTAGGATGTTTTTTACAAGCAAAACAAAAAAAACTTCACATGCTTAAACGAAAAAAATGAAATGGAGCTCAAACAATGGCTATAAGAGGCACCACACAATCCAGTAAAAAGCATAAAATGCCATTAAAGAAGCATATTTTTAGGAGTTAGTCAGTTGTACTAGAAATGGAAGCAGCATACATACCCAATAAATCTTTTTGTGTATTATTTATTTATTTTTATTTTCTTTGCTTGTACTACGTTATTAGTATTCCGTTTTCTGTGACGCGTGAACTAATAAAAATAAAAGAATTTTTTATTTGTTCAACTTTTCCTCTATATTTTCATGTTGATATTATTCAGTGCAGTAAAATAACACTTTTCTTTGTACTGTATCTGTATACTTTTTATATTCTACAACAAGGTAAGTTTTTTCTCCATATGCTATACGGAAATATTAGATAACAAATCATTAAAGCGATGGAGCGACTTACCGTGACACAATCCGTTTGCATTCTCAGTGTAAGTTGTAGCAAAAAAGAATTGTTATTTCTGCATTCTTTCTTTTACGTTGGACTTCACATTTTTGTCTTTATGGAACATAAACGTATGGTGAATTAATGATTCTTACAATTGTCCCTAATTATGCTAATTCTGTAATAATATGAAACTTCGTGTACCTTAAGCTATAAGAAATTACACAATTTGAGGATTGTAAAAATCACTTGTAATACAGATACTGATAAAAGGAATGCAAAGTAAAAATATAAAGGTGAAGTACGTCCAATGAAATCAATCTTTACCTCGAGAGAGCAAAACTCGTGAAAAATCAAGAGCTCGATGAGCAGTCCTCTGGGTGCAGACAGTCTTCTGGGTGCGGAAACTATAATCTGTCACTTTAAACAGTCGACTACAATTTTAAATTCAGCATGTACCTTCTGTTTGTCTGATTGTTTGTTTTAAAAAGGAAAACCAAACAATATTGGACTCACATACACTATTAGTACTATTATTAGTATTACTGGCACTTAATCTAAAGTTTGTCCCTAACTTGCACTTGATGCTCGAAGATTGAAAATTTTATTATGTCATTTGGATATTCGGTGGACTATTATTATAATTGTATTAACCCCCAGATGTAACCACGACTAATATGAATCAGCACATTTCCACTTAAACTGACTGATCTTCAAATAAGTGTCTCCTTATAATTCCAAGAGCTAAACTTACAAGAAGTGGTGCGGCAGCCTTCTGCTGTCATACACCTAAAATCTGGAATAGCTGATAGAAATTCGCCGGGCTAATACGGTGGAGCACTTTAAAAACTGCTAAAAACTAACATTTTAGCGTGGCTTTCTCATAGCTGCATTGAATTATCATTTTTATCATTGTTCTCCAATCCATACTAATCCCTACTTTTATCAGCTGTTCTTTTTCCGCTTTTTCTGCGCCACCACCACCTGATCAAGGCACCATTTTTTCTATCCTCCCAGCCGTTTCACCTTATTTAATTCTTTGTTACTAGTATTGTCTGATGTTATTTTTATTTTTATAAACTTTTCTTTCTTCATCTTGTAAATCACTTTGAGCTACACCATTTCTATGAAAATGTTCTATATAAATAAATCTTGTTGTTGTAGCATTAATCTTACGTAAGAACCACATAATTTATATTATTCGTCCATTTTCATTTTGTTCAATATATGTTTCGGCTGGAACAGAGCCGCTAGTCCATCACACAACACACTCGCAGGTTACAATACCTACAAGCATCCTCAGAAAGACATCATGTACACCTTCACAAGCTAAAAGAAAACAGTCGCCACAATAACTCACCACTCTTCCCAGCTTTGCTTAACTTTTTACTGTCATGCGCTAGACCGCGTGCTAGATTGTGTTTCGAATGTTTCATTCATTTCTTTAGAGAGTCCTTCTTTTTTGCTTTATTTTGTTTATCTAATAAATGGGACAACAATAAGGTAAAAGACATCGCTCTTTCATTATGATAACTGCCATTTCTACTGCACTATGTGAACTAAGCCTTTGATTCTGTTAATCAAAATATCCACCTGAATTGTTTAAAAAATTATTTTCAACTCTAGAAGAACCTGTTACTTTTGAATATTGCCTGAACATTATTGTTGCATGCAGTCTGCTGTTGCTTACAACAGTGAAATAAACTCCCTACAGCATCACTCCTGTGTGTCTCCACGCTTTCAAAAATGTGTATAGAATTAAAGGGTTGTTTAACTTGTCAGCATTATTAAATATTTCACTGATCAGCTCATGACAACCAGCTTTATTTACTCCGTCGAAGCCGTCAGTCTCAGTACAAGAATGTCTGCAAGACACACGTTATTATTTTGTGGGAAAGCTAGCTGTCATGTGGCAACAAGTATTTTTCACCATGCAAGCTTACGCTTTCAAGACCACTGGGGTAAATTGAATTTAGACCTTTTAAGAGTTTTTGATTTCTCCAGTATCTTTAAAATCTGACAGCATTTATTTATTACACTAATTTATTCAAACGGTCGATTTGCTATGTGTTTGGTGGGTGAGTTGGGCGAAGATTTCTGTTACTGAATCGTTCATGTCCAACTAAACAGAACCTGTCGGATATTAGGGCACAGTAAGATGCAATAGCCCTATGTCTTGCAATTAGTGTATTTAATGCTAACGTATGGGAAAACAGCCCAAAAAAGTAATAGTGCAACACTGGAGAGCCTCGCAGTTAGGAGACCCGGGTTCGCTTCCCGGGTCCTCCCTGCGTGGAGTTTGCATGTTCTCCCCGTGTCTGCGTGGGTTTCCTCCGGGCGCTCCGGTTTCCTCCCACAATCCAAAGACATGCAGGTTAGGTGGGTTGGTGATTCTAAATTGGCCCTAGTGTGTGCTTGGTGTGTGGGTGTGTTTGTGTGTGTCCTACGGTGGGTTGGCACCCTGCCCATGATTGGTTCCTGCCTTGTGCCCTGTGTTGGCTGGGATTGGCTCCAGCAGACCCCCGTGACCCTGTATTTGGATTCAGCGGGTTAGAAAATGGATGGATGGATGCTTACTTTGTAGCCTGCGGTGGAACGTGAAAGCCTTGTTGTTTGCATCATTGTCTGTCATTTTTAAATGTACATTATTAAAAAAGAAAAATCATCCCGATGTGAATTCTATCGCTATATAAGCTAAAGTTGGAGGTTTACGGTTAGGCTTCAGATGGTTGATCAGCCCATATTTTTGCGATTCGTGTTGTCCGGGTTGGTTCTCATAACGAGTAGAGTGCGGGTGCACATGACTCCATTAATCCTGATTTCCCATGTGGGGTGACAACTGGAAATGCAAGCAATAAGGGACGTCCCTGTAAGTACACCTATCCGTGACCGGAAAATGCACTTCCAACTTGCGAAGTTTATTGATTAAATGTAAGAATATATGCGTTTACGGTTTTTACTTTTGGGATATAGGATACGAGTGGAAGGATGAAACACTTAGAAGGTTCGGCACCAACACTCGCCGCATGCAGCCCTTATAAATGTAAGTAATGCGTTATGATATACGATATAATAATTAATTATTTAAAGATCGCGCAGTTCTCCCCGTGTGTGCGTGGCTTTCCTCTGGCTACTCCGGTTTCCTCCCACAGTCCAAAGACATGCAGGTTAGGTGGGTTGGAGATCTAAATTGTCCCTAGTGTGTGCTTGGTGTGTGTGTGTGTGCGTGCCCTGCGGTGGGCCGGCGCAATGCCCAGTATTTGTTTCCTGCCTTGCGCCCTCATGTGTTGGCTGGGATTAGCTCCAGCAGATCCCCGTGATCCTGTAGTTAGGATATAGCGGGTTGGATAATGGATGGATTGATGATCGCGCAAAACGTTGAATACATTTTTGGGTCTGTTTGCATTGATTCGCTGAGCCTTGAGTAGAGTCTATTTCAAAGGGTGTTGTAATGACACCCGTTTGAGGAAGAGACAGAGAGACGGGGAGAGGGTGAGAGAAAGATGTGGATTGCACGCTGGCTATATTTTGTGAAGTGAGGGTGCACGGCCAGATGTGTGTGTATATGAAAGAGAGTTTGCAGCATTTCTTTAAAAAACAGGGAACTATGTTCATGTGCTGGTTGTTCATTGTAAAGTCATAATAGGGAGTGCCCCTCCCCCCATTAGATTTCTTCTGATGCCGAGACATCACGGCGCCAGTCATCATAACCTCAATGAGCGAACAAAAATTGTTCTACACTATCTGTTTATTCTTTCACAGTTAGGGAAATGGAGTCTTTAACCCTATTGGAATTTCCTTGTAAAAGGATGATTGAGAAGGCTATCATCTCCAAAATTGTTGCGGAAATGTAAGTTTGGCTTAACTGAAAAAATATAATTTCCCGGTAATTTGTATTTTTCAGCTGTATCAACTTTTAATTATGAAATAATTAAAAAGAAAACAAAATTTGGAATACGAGCTGGAACAATTTTAATGTTTGTGCATATTTCCAATTATTTCATTACTTATTGTTTCATTTATTTATTTCATGCTCATGACGCACCATGATAAAATTAAATCTGTTAAGCTCATCAAAGTTCGTTGGTGGCATCTGATCTGTTACACTGCATTGAAAGTGATGAGAAATCAATGCAGCTGTTCCAATATCCAAACAACATGCACAAATACGTGGATTGAACAGCTATTGTATTTCTGGAAACTAGTTAAAAAATTACTGCTGCTAAATACTAGATAGACTATATAATTATCAATTTCCATTCATGAAGTAGACTTATTAATGATCTTGTTGCCAAGGTATAAGCTACTAACGTAGTGCCTTCCATGTTGGTCTTGATGCACATGGTTGATGACTGGTTCACTGTTCTGATTGTATCCTTTTTATACACAACGCTTTCTCCTGTGTGCAAAGAAATTCCAGTTCGGTTCACACTACCGAAATAAGCAATTGATTTAGCTCAGACGCTAGAACTCGGCCACCAAATATAATGGGTGACAGACTGGTGTACGATATACCGCAACATCCACGAAGTAAATACATGACACAATAAGTACTTACAAATTTTAAAATCAATTGTTGCAGGTTACAATTGTTATTTATTTCATTTACTTTTTAGTTATTGTCAGAAAATGCATTCTGTCTCTGAATGTTATGTATGCGTACTCAAAAAAAGAAAGAAATCACAGAAGGATCAAAAGGCATATTACTGAGCTGTTGCCAGGATCATATTCTCTTTTTGTTTTTTTAGCATCAATAGGCTCTGTGCTTGTTAATTTAAAACTAGAATGGATTTGTGAAAAATATTAGGTCACAACTTAAAAATGAGCTAAGTTTGTACATCGTAATAGTAACTAAAGATGGATATGAATAGAAGCAACTAACAACTGCATCATTTTAAAATGGGGCTAGTTGTATATTCTAACCTAACTTCAGAGATATAAAATAAAGAGTATTTCTAGCCAATTTATTTCTGAGTAGTGTCAATGTTAATTTATTTATAGAGAATATTTAAAACAAAAACACTTTGCTGTTGTCAAAGTGATTAAACTAAAAATAATAACGTGATTCTTTATTTCTATTTATCCGATTTATTTGTTTCTCTTTTTCAAAGTTGTACTGAATAGATTTTTGGGTATTCTAGTTTTCAAATTATTATCAGATTCTATTCCTTTTCTATCATATACTAACCCTTTTAAATGTCCTTATTTTCAGATTGATACTGCAGTGATTTCTCTTATGTCCAATCATGCTCTTGCAAAGTACGTACCCCGTTATGGTGACAGAGTGCCAGTTGTGGCCTTTTGTTGTAAACATCAGTCATCAGATAGAGACAAGATGGATAGTAAACTTGACTTGTTAGAGAAAGTAAAATCAAGGCTATGCAACAAATAACAGAAAGTGTAGAAAGACATTTTTTTATATTAGCATGAGAGGATAGCAAATTAACATGAAGAGCCATAAAAAGTAATTAAAAGCTTCTAAAATATTAGATTAAGCATAAATTAGAATGTTAAGCAAATAATATAGGGCAAGCAAATAGTTAACTAAAAAATCAGTTATATTGCATTATTTATTAGGTTTACAGTAAAATTTCCAGAGTAAGAAAAGAACTGGCTGTTCAAACTGTTCTCTATACAGCCTCCAGTTAATCCAAAATGCTGCTGCAAGAATTATTACAAGAACAAGAAAATATGAACACATAACCCCAGTTCTTAAATCTTTACACTGGCTCCCAGTTAAGTTCAGGGCAGATTTCAAAATCCTCCTTTTAACATATAAAGCATTAAATGGCCAAGGTCCGGCTTACTTGTCTGAACTTATCATGACTTACAAACCTGAGCGCACATTAAGATCTCAAGATGCCGGTCTGCTTAGGATTCCAAGGATTAATAAAATAACAGTGGGAGGTCGAGCTTTTAGTTACAGGGCCCCTAAACTGTGGAATGGTCTTCCTGCTTCCATAAGAGATGCCCCTTCAGTCTCAGCCTTTAAATCCCGGCTGAAGACTCACTACTTCAGTTTAGCATATCCTGACTAGAGCTGCTGATTAACTGTACATACTGCATCCCTGTTGTTAGTCATTAGCACTATAACATAAGTAACATGATAATTATATTTGAATACTAACCCTCACCTATTCTGTTTCTTTTCTCGGTACCCAAATGTGGCCTTTAGTGCCACGGCCCACCTGCCAAGTTGTTTGTCTGCCTATGGTAAAGTCATCCCTGATGGAGGATCACAGGAATCATGGGAAAGAGGGGTCCTTTCATTGGAGCAACGTTTCAGCCGTGGCATGGCCAAATGGGGAGGCAGCTAGATGGATGAGGTCTCCAGGACTCTAAAAATATACAAACCTAATTATGTCATATCATCTACTGTTAAACCGTACTTCTAAAATTTTTATTATTATGCTGTCTTAAGGAATTGTTCTGTTCTGTATATTTTATTGTATTGACCCCCTACTTTTGACACCCACTGCACACCCAACCTACCTGGAAAGGTGTCTCTCTTTGAACTGCCTTTCCCGAGGTTTCTTCCATTTTTCCCTACAAGGTTTTATTGGGAGTTTTTCCTTGTCTTCTCAGAGAGTCAAGGCTGGGGGGCTGTCAAAAGGCAGGGCCTGTTAAAGCCCATTGCGGCACTTCCTGTGTGATTTTGGGCTATAGAAAAATAAACTGGATTGTATTGTATTGTAAACAATAACAGAAAAATTGACACACCGTCTGTCTATCCCGAGTCCTAATAGCCTTTATTTTTAGGTAAAAAGCTTTCTGATGATGAATTTTTCACCACGACAAATGAAAAAACACAGAGAAGAAATTTCAGAGAAACAAATGGGAATGACTTATAAGATAAAAAAACAGGAGAATGGAATTAGGCTGGATGAACTACAATAGGAATGAAGGTGAGTTTAAACAGGTTTGAGCTGCAAAAGGTGGAAGTACAAGGTATAAAGACCTATATCTTTTCATCAAGAAGCTGGAGAAGGTACAGAGTTCTTCTAATGAAACAAATGACATAGTCATCTTGTCACCTGAACATACACCTGAGGAAGATGAACAACCTCTTCCAGATGACATTCAACAGACCATTGAAAAGCTAGTACCAAATGTCTTGATGGGTTTAGGTGAAACATACTTTTCAGACACAAATATTGGGCCAGAAACACAAGACCTGGGGCCTCATGTATAACGCTGTGCGTAGAATTCGCACTATAACATGGCGTAAGCACAAAAGCCAAAATGTGCTTACGCACAGAAAAATCCAGATGCAGGAATCTGTGCGTACTCCAACTTCCACGTTCTTCCGTTACATAAATCCCAATCAGCGTGAAAACTAACGCTCGTGCACGCGCATTTTGTAACGCCCAAATCCTCCCAGAATTACGCCTATTTGAATATGCAAATCAATATAAATCGCCCTTAAGCGCAGCCTTCTGTGAAAAGACAATGGGAAAAGCACGGCGGAAATTATAAGAATTTCAGCGAATACCAAGTGGAGGCAAAGGAAAAATATACTATTTGTTTAATTAAACCATGGTATAATCAACAAAAGGAAGTTGATCGAGTGACATAGCATGTTGGAGAAATCGCACAGGGCCAGAAATAATAAAGAAGTCACATATCAAAGTCACGGTGAAAAGGCGAGTTGTAGCCCACTATTTGAGTGTCATATGAAAGCTTATTAGGGTACAGAGAAAAAAAAGGCAAACAGTGGGGAAAAAGCACGAAATGTCAACTTCAATCTCAAACTTTCTACTTTAATCACGTAGTTTATTTTGTCATTAAAGTCGAACATCATAAACTTCATCTTAAGATAGTTTAATTAACCAGTTTCTCAAATCACATCGTAATTAAAGTAGCACGTTAAATGCTTTGTTTTGTATTTGCTCTTCTATGTGCTTTATGTGCGTGAATCACTACCTGCTTCTTAAACCGGCTCTCTTCCTCTGACAGGATACAGAATCCATTACATTCATGATATTACAGCTCTCTAAATAACTAAAATACTGAGATGTATACGTGATATTATTTTCATGATGATAGTTAAAGCATGTTATTGATTGTGTGCTTCCTTCGAATAAATTATTTATTGCAGCAGTACTCATGGGCGGCTCTGTCCAATAGAGAAAGTCCAATGTCAATATGGTATCTTATTAACGGTGGATGGCCACATCCGTTGCGGACACTGCATAGCCGCCTCGTGCTCATGACACAAGCGTTTAACTTTTATCTAAATTTGCTGCTGCGTTTTTAGCTGTGTCGTTATTTTCTCTTTCTGTTTTATATTCAATATATTGGCATGGCCGCCCCTGCAGTCCTTGCTTTTCTTTCTCCAAGTAACCGATCCCCACACAATCAGCTCTGTAATAGACGTTAAGCCATCTGTAAGCTTAGAGTGCCGATTCTTCAAAACGTGTAGTTTGAAGATACAGTGATATAAATACTCCGAGTGCTGCAGTGAGAGTAATATGGAAAAAGATGATCCGCTGTGGCAACTCCTAACAGGAGCAGCTGAAAGAAGAAGAAGGTGCAGTTAGAGTAACAATTCTAAAGCAGTTATGGTATTTGGAATACTATGGCTATTCTCTGGACCATTATATTGTTACAAGTTAATTACAATCAGATGCATTACACTAATAAACAATCTGCGGTTAGTTTCAGTGTATTTACTGTATAAAGCCGTGTCAGGAAAATAAATTGTAACCACACAGGAGCAGTAGCACTGCTTTGACGCAGGGTGCCACCAGTCTGCAAAACCGAGCGGAGAACTTGCGTACGACAAAGTATGAGGTACCATGGAAAAGTGCGTGGCTTTACGCCAAGTGTAGGTTTTATACATCGCGATTTGAATGTGGAAAAGTTCTTACGCAACATTTCTGTGCGTACGCACCGTTTATACATGAGGCACCAGATGAATCAAACACTTTACGTTACAAGTGAGCACAATGAATGGAGTGAGAAAACAGGAAATGCACTTGGCAGTATTCATACAAATGCTTCCTCAGAAAATGGCTTAAATTTAAGTAACAACCAGGATGAGGGCAATGAGCTTTTTATAGGGGCAGTGTTTTCTGAATCTGCCAATCTTGATGATACGATTCCAGTTCAGGATATCAGTTCTGCTGTGCTTGTTGAAATAAGAAGGGGGTTTTGTCTCACTGACCTAATGAATGTGTTTAATGATCCAACAATTATGAACCAAGACGTTTTAATCAATATGAAACTTCCCAATGGATCTTTTGAAAAAGAAGTAGATTCAGGTGTATTCAGAGATTGTTTATCTGAATTCTGGAATGAGTTCAACAACAGATGCATTATGGGTGCCATTGTTAAGGTCCCCTACCACAGACATGAGTACCAAACTCATGAATGGCAAGCCATTGGAAGATTAATTGTTAAAGTTTGGCTTGGAGTAAGATATTTCCCTATACACCTTTCTCTTCCATTCTTTGGGGGAAGCCTTGTATGGTATCACCTACAGCAGTATCAGAGAATCTTTCATGTCCTGTATATCTAAACCAGAGAGGGAGATCATGGAGCAGAAACTACACAACATTGGATCAGTTGATCAGGACACCCTCAGTGATGTTCTAGACTCACATGAATGTCATCAAATTGCAACTGAAGAAAACATCTCTGGCCTTGTGACACAGCTGGGTCACAAAGCCTTTATACACACTCCCATGGTTGTAAATGTGTGTTGGAGACCTATGACACCCGAGAACTTAGCAGAGACTGTACAACAGCAAGTTCCAACACCCAAACATGTGAAAGACATCTTGAAATTTCCACTGTCCATGAATGTAGCACGGAGCTGTGTGGAAAACACCTGAAAAGATATGTTGAGGAACTGGTTGAGAATAGCTTACGGCTCTCCCTTTGCTTCTATACTGGGGCTGATCTTCTTTTGGAAGTGACAGCTCTGTCAACTTCATTGAAACCAGTGAATTTCATGGTCATCTTCAAGCAAACAAATGTGTATGCTATCTCATGTTATCCCATAAATTATCAGAACTATCCAGATCTCTGCAGTGATTTCAATGCGATTCTAAATAGGCTCAGTTTGGGTGATGGATATAATATAAACATCAAATTGCTTAGTAGGGCATGCATGTTTTTTGAGATGTTGAAATTCCCACTTATTGTTTGTTGTTCATTATTCAAAAATATACAACAAAGCACACAGTTGCATATTGGATTGGTTATGTGGAGATGACAATCACAGTTTATGCATTACAACAATGAATGGTGAAGAATTTTGGCTGCACAGTACAATATTTAAGCAATAAATGTGTTGGGTTTTTGTTGTAACATGCCTGCCTGAGGTTTGTCAAGAGTAATATTAACAGCATTGTTGCAATAAACAATTTCTACCATAAAGCAAAAGTTTGAATTGATTAAACTGAAGAATTTAAAACTATGGAGAAAGCAAAACAGTTCAGACTGAGGTCTTTGCTTCTATTTGATTTTGAAATTACAGATGTCAAGAAGTGCAGTGCATGCAATAATTTTGCAATGGCCTGTATTTTTATAGTTATTTACATACAAAATAGCTGTCAATAATTGAAGCCGGTTTGCTAATTCCAGTTGAATCATATTCAAACTGTATTCCTGTGTTCTGTGCCAAAGAATTGTTATGTGAATTACTTTTTTTTTTTACAATGTGCATACATGTGAAAAACAATGTTTGGTTTTTTTTTTTCATTTTTTTTATTTTTCTCAAAAGTACGTTACATCTGTCAGCCTTGAGTAAAAGGATAGGAATTCAGCTTTTATATTATACTGTCGTCATCTTTTCAAGAAAAGTTTTTTACAAATGTAAGTTTGTAAATAATTTTTGTAAAAAAAAAAAAAAACTGAACTGCAGTGTCTGAAAGCAGAGCTTTTTATTTCATTTACTTAAGTATTTTTTGTAAAACATTTTGTGTTTGTAAGGACAGATGACCCTATATACCTCATACTTTCAAGTTAAGTGTAAACTATCAAGCTCCTCTTGGTCAAGTGGCATTGCACCATCCTCAGTGTCCCACAAATTTAGGGCAGAGTACATCACATTTGGGATTCCATGTAGTACATTTGATTTCGGCACAGGTCGATGTGTATTCCAGACATCCTTAATACTATTCAGCTCTTCCTAAAATTAAACAGAGTGTCTAACTGTAAACAACATACTGAATAATCTCTTTCATCACTGAGTAAGTTAAATTATTAAAACTGATTGAAAAACTTACAGATTGCACACAATGCACTTTGGCCTGATACCATACTTTAACACATACATTAACACTAAGTCATCATACCTGAATTTTTCCCATCATGCACAGCTGAAGTATGGTTTTGTCCCGGAAATCTCCATCAAACTCTCCTTCATCCCGTATCACTGAAAGAAGCTAGATACAACATTCCCTACCCTCTTTCCGAAGGATGCCTCACCAACTCTCAACATGCTGGTTTGCTGTACTCACTCCGGTGAGGCAGCTTTGCTCTCCTGAAAAATTGTCTCCATGGCTCATGCATAAATATCTCTGCAGCTCTCGCAAAGAAGCTCTCTGTGCCATGGTCAGTGCACACAAGTTTGGGACATTTTCTCAGTGTTTATAAAGCTTCTACAAAATAACCTCCAATAATTCCCGGGTCACTGCTGGTTTTGCAGGCATTCAGCCAAATTATCTTTCGAGAGAAGCCATCGACACACCCATTAATACACACGCATCAAAAGGTTTTAACTTGTTATATGAATTGATGTTCCATAGGTAATTGGGTCCCTTTAAGAAGTACTGTCTCCTGTGAAATTTCCGTTGCTGTCTCTATGCTGACCTCTTAGAATCCAGCGCAGCTAATATGACTCTAACTTCTTTTTTTGCTTTGAGACCATTTTATTAACACTACATGGACAACCATCTATACCCATGCATTTTCCCTGGACCCTGTGATTGCTCCTTGATAAAAAAATGACATGTTTTAAATCTGTGTAGTTCTTCTGTCGGCTGAGCCTGTTGTGCTTCAGAACACGCAGGAAATGAGTCCTGCTGATGACAATCCCTTGTCTATGTGCAGAAGCACCAAGAATTCCCTTGTATGTCATTACAAGATGAAAGTAAAGCTTGATTAATTGAATTCTCTCCATTATTCCATTCTTTTGTGTCTAACTTTGATACCTCTAGCTCTGTCTCCTGCTTTCTGGTCATTTCCACCGTTTCCAACCCATATAACATAGCTGGTCTCACTACCGTCCTGTAGACCTTCCGTTTCACTCTTGCTGATATCCATCTGTCACAAACTACTCCTGGCACTCTTCTCAGGGGACTGGGCGGCCTCATGGTCTGGAATCCCTACAGATTTTATTTTTTTCTCCAGTTGTCTGGAGTTTTTTTTTTGTTTTTTCTGTCCACCCTGGCCAATGAACCTTACTCTTATTCTATGTTAATTAATGTTGACTTATTTTATGTTTCTTACTGTTTCTTTTATTTTTCTATTCTTCATTATGTAAAGCACTTTGAGCTACTTTTTGTATGAAAATGTGCTATATAAATAAATGTTGTTCTTGTTGTTGTTGTTGTTCTCCACCCATTTCCCTGCCTACACTCTCTTTTTCACCTCTCTTTCACAATCCCCATTACTCTGATCCCAAGTATTTAAACTCATCCACCTTTGCCAGCTCTACTCCCTTCTTGCATCCTCACCATTCCACTGACCTCCTTCTCATTTACACACATGCATTCTGTCTTGTTCCTACTGACCTTCATTCCTCTCCTCTCCAGAGTATATCTCCACCTCTTCAGGGTCTCCTAAACTGCTCCCTAGTATCATTACAGATCACAATGTCATCAGAAAACATCATAGTCCAAGGGGACTCCTGCCTAATCTCATCTAACCTGTCCATCACCATTGCTGATAAGAAAGGGCTCAGAACCAATCCCTGATGTTATCCAACCTCCATCTCCATCCGCAGACCTCACCATTATTACACTTACCTTGTACAGATCCTGTACAACTCTTACGTACTTCTCTGCCACTTCTGACTTCCTCATACAATACCACAGCTCTTCTCGAGGCACCCTGTCTTATGCTTTCTCCAGGTCCATAAAGACACAATGTAACTCCTTCTGGCCTTTTCTAAACTTCTCAATCAACATCCTCAGAGCAAACATCACATCTATGGTGCTCTTTCTTGGCATAAAACCATACTGCTGCTCACTAATCATCACCTTACATTTTAACCTAGCCTCCACTACTCTTTCCCATAACTTCATGTTGTGACTCAATAATTTTATTCCCCTATAGTTACTACAGCTCTGCACATAACCCTTATTCTTAAAGATCGGTACCAGTACACTTCTTCTCCACTCCTCAGGTACCCTCTCACTTTCCAAGATTCAATTAAACAATCTGGTTAAATACTCCACTGCCATATCTCCTAAACACCTCCATTCTTCCACAGGTATGTCATCTGGACCAACGGCCTTTCCATTTTTCATTCTCTTCATAGCTGTCCTTACTGCCTCCTTGGTAATCCGTTCTACTTCCTGATTCACTATCTCCACAGCATCCAACCTTCTCTCTCTCTCTCTCTCATTGTCTTCATTCATCAGCCTCTCAAAGTACTCTTTCCATCTGCTCAACACACTCTCCTCACTTGTGAGTAGGTTTTCATCTTTATCCTTTATCCCCCTAACCTGCTGCACATTTTTCCCAGCTCGGTCCCTCTGTCTAGCCAATCGGTACAGGTTCTTTTCTCCCTCCTTTGTGTCCAACCTTTCATACAACTCATTATATGCCTTTTCTTTAGCCTTTGCCACCTGTCTCTTCACCTTGCGCCTTATCTCATTGTACTCTTGTGTACTTTCTGCATTTCTCTGACTATTCCACTTCTTCTTCACCATCCTCTTCCTCTGTATACTGTCCTATATTTCCTCATTCCACCACCAGGTTCCTTTTCATCCTTCCTGTCCAGATGTTATACCAAGCACCCTTCTTGCTGTCACCCTTACTACATCTGCTGTAGTTGCCCAACTGTCTGGTAACTCTTCACTGCCACCCAGTACCTGTCTCACCACCTCCCTAAACCCAACCTTACAGTCTTCCTTTTTCAACTTCCACCATTTGATCCTTGGCTCTGCCCTAACTCTGTTCCTCTTCTTGATCTCCAACGTCATCCTAAACACCACTATCCTATGCTGCTTAACTACAATTTCCCCTGCCGCCACTTTTCAGTCTTCAATCTCCTTCAGATTGACTCTTCTGCATAGGATGTAATCTACCTGTGTGCATCTTCCTCCACTCTTGTATATCACCCTATGTTCCTCCCTCTTCTTAAAATACATATTCACCACAGCCATGTCCATCCTTTTGGCAAAATCTACTATCATCTGACCTTCTTCATTTCTCTCCTTGACACCATACCTACCCATCACATCCTCATCTCCACTGGTCCCTTCACCAACATGCCCATTGAAATCCACTCCAATCACCACTTTCTGTCCCTTGGGTACACTGTTCCTCACTTCATCCAACTCACTCCAAAAATCTTCTTTCTCATCCATCACACACCCAACTTGTGGGGCATATGCACTAATAACATTCATCATCACACCTCCAATTTCCATCTTCATAATCATTCTCTGTCTGACACTCTTTTCACCTTTTAAACACTCTTGATATACTGTTCCTTCAGAATAACCCCTACCCCATTTCACGTCCTCATCATGATAGAACAGTTTGAATCCACCTCTGATCCACCTGGCCTTACTCCCCTTCCATTTAGTCCCTTTGCATGCACAATATAACTCTCTCTACTTACCAAACATACTTCCAACATTCAAAGTCACTACCCTCAGTTCCACTCTCTTTACTGTCCTCCTCTCTTCCTTCCTCCGGACACATCTCCTTCTTCTTCTTCTCCTTTTTTGGCCAACAGTAGGCCAATTTCCGCCAGCACCCTGTTTTAACAGTACTGGTGGCAGTCATTGTTAACCCGGGGCTCGACTAATCCAGTATGGAAATTTGAATTGTTGTCTGCATATTGATCTGGCAAAATTTTACACCGGATTCCCTTCCTGATGAAACCCTCCCCATCTACCCGGGCTTGGAACAGGCACAAAGAAACACACTGGTTTGTGGATCCCCTGTGGCTGGGTTAAGACTAATTGAATGACTGATTGACTTTAATGGTTGGCCAGGCCAGGATTTCCAATGAAAATATAAAAGTGTGGAAACATTTTGAATATCCCTCATACAAGTGAGTGTACTTTCTAATTATCTGGCTCCTGTCAAGCACTGGTCCTTGCCTTGCACTCAGTTTTGCATGTATATCACTGAAAAAAGTATAACATTAATGTTCATTCAACGTAAATTTTCTCTTCCAAGCAACTTAAGATTAGTCATTTAGTGTTGCAGCTTGAAATATTTGGTTTCAGATTTCAATCAAAGTAAAAAAAAATGTTTGTACCAAATTAAGTTATGGTGGAGGGAATAAATGTAAAATCCTATTTAATTTAACTTAATATTTTAGGTTGTTCATGTGCTGTGCTTGGGGGCCGTTTGTATATTCTTTCGGTCGATCTTTCCAGTTTGATGGCTTTCCAAATGTCAAAAAAGAAGAACAACTTAAAAATAGATTTACTTCAGTAGAAAAACAAGTGAATTGCACCCAATAACTCTAAATGATTTGCCTTAACTTAAAAATTGTGGGATCAATTTATATTAGAATTATATTGGTTCAGATTGAAAATATTAAGTGTGAATCATTCACATTTTTTTTCAGTGTAATTAAGCAGGAATAGTAAATAGATAGGCAAAATTACTTTAAATCAAAGGTTACAATATTAACCAAGAAATGTTCCCTAATTAAACATTGGCACAAATATGATGGATAAGTCAGCAACAAGAAGCTTAAAGGTTATCAGCTAGTTGTTTAAACCAAAGTGATTAATGAAAGGGATCATCAAGGGATTTCACTTTTAAGTTAGCAGTAAATGTTTCAAAACAATCATAGGTTTATTTTTTTCACTTTGCAAAACGGGACCTGCAATTGTGTAAATAACACAGTCCAGTAATAAACAGGAAGTAGTATATGTTGTGCCCAATATTTGTAGGATTGGCATGAAACTCTTATGAATATAAACAGGTATGGAATATTAGTGTATCCCATTTCTGAAAGGAGACAAATCCTTGGATTTATATTTTTCTCTTTGGTAAAATACTTTCATAAAATAAACTCAAATTTGAAAATGTAATAAGTAACAACACAGTGAATGCATCTTACAGCAAACAAAGCTTTCTACATTATTGTTCCTTGTTTTCAGCATTATTATTAGCTAATTTAAAGGACAATAATAGGCCTACTAAACTGAGTAGCAGACTGAGCTGGATCTATGGGACAGATACATAATGAAATAATTTGCTTAATGCAGTGACAACAAAAAGTACTGGTGGTTATAGTTCAAGTTTATTTTGAAATAGCACATAATGTACAGTACATGGTATAATGGAATTCTTGTATACATGTCTGCTCTGAAAAATGACAATTTTACAGTACCAACAAGACACACACAAAAGGTAAGCATAGCATGTAACACACGCTTTTTTGTGTGTGTCTTACATGAGAAAGAGAGAGAGTTGTTTTTATGGAAAAACACATCAGGTTATGATTATTACAATAGCTTTATTAACTCAATGGCTTTATTAACTTTATTCACTCAAAAAGAATGTCACAATGGCACAGTGCACTAGGTATAATCTCATAAATGCTTAAATTGCTGTCTCTCATTATGTACATATTCTTTTATTCTACTTGCTAATAATAATAAGAAGAAGAAGAAGACAAATAATACAAAGAAATAACACAATAATTAATAAATGAATATTAATGCATGAATAAACTGTGTGTTCCACATACTCACAACTGTAAACCTATAATTTTTCCCACCCCTGTATACAGTATGTTTATATATATATGTACAGTTATATGTAATATATTAAGTAGTAGGTTTATTTAATTTTATATATATGCAGTGTGTATTAGGATACAGTATTAGTTATTATGATTTTCTATTCATTAGCCTTAAAATCTGTGGGTAGAAACTGCTCCAGAGTCTACTGGTGTGACTGCGAACAAACCTGTAACATCAGTCAGTGGAAAAGAGTGAGAAAATCAACTGTGCTGAAAGCAGCCTGGTGCCAATAATATTCTGTGACACCTTCAACACCCTCTGCAGTAGTTTGTAACAATGTTCTTGACAATAACTTTGTTTAGCAAGTGATTCACATTACAGCAAAAGATTAATTAATGCACAGAATCAGTATCCTAGGTATCCTTAACTTAGTAATTGTCACAGCATATAAGTGAAACATATTCACATACTCGTATACTGTATATCACAATCTTTGGTACTCAGTATAAAAATTATAGGTCTTTAATACTTATATTAATATAAGACCCCCAAAAAAATGTTGCAAATAGTTATTGGAAATTGAATTAATTACAAAATTATGCTTAACATGTTTTTGGCACTGACGAATAACAATGAGTTAACCTTACAATACCTCTAAAAATTTATTTTTCTTGATTTCTTTGTAGCTTCTAAATAAGGTATGGAGATAATCTGTTCGTTTACTCATTAAATTAATCATACGTCGACAATAGATTATGATTGTATATTTGTGTAAATTAAGTTGTTTTCTTTTCTTCTTTTTAGAAAATTGTTGTAAGGACAGATGAATGGATGGAAACATAGAAGTACCTCTGATTTTACTTTTCTTATAAAAAAATAACCATATTCTTTTTGACACCACAAGAGGTATACAGTAATTATGACTGATCCCAAACATTTTCTGAATTTCTCACCTAGTAAGAAGTTCCCACAAGCGTGCACTCAAGCAAATTTATTTAAAGTAAAAACATCACGTCATTTGTTTATAGTAAATTTGTTTTCAGACATGCGCGCATACACAGTATCTGTATTTTCACATAACTATATGTGAATATTACCCTCTCAAATTCCCGTATTTCTTATTACAATCTTTCTCTGCTTCCTTTAATTGTGAATACATAAATGATCTATAAGCTCATATATGAGTTTTTTATTTATGCAACGTCTTAACGTATTTGTTGAAGGCTGAACCTTCAGCTTTACATTTTATTTACCAAAATGTTTTTTTTTTTTTCTCTTCTTTATTATAAAATGTTGAATCTAGCTTGCCTAATGAAACACACACGTTTTTAAATCTAACTAGTGTATACTGCGGTTTCAAAAAGATAAAAACCTAAAATAGCCTTTACTGTTTGTTAAAGGGTCACAACGGTTTAAAGAGTAGGTTTATTTTCTATTCTAAATCTTAATTTCAGAAGAAGTATATTTTAAGTAGTAACAACTGTGCAAGGTTTTCAGCTATGTCTGAGTCTGCTATGGTTCTTATTATATTTTCTGTCTGCTATAGCTTTTCCAACATTTACGTATATAATTTTATGTTTACATTCAATGAGCTTTATTGTATTTATCAAAGTAATGATTTAAAAAGATATAATGGTTATTGTAATCGTTTCGCTTTTTATGCAAATTTTCACTGGTTAGATATCCTATTTTTAACGTGTTTCATAAAAATATTACGAATTTCTTTGGTGCTAAGACCATAAATGATTGGATTAGCAACAGGAGGTAAAACAACCATTAAAGTTCCCATTGCTTTTATTGCATTTGGTGAGAAATTCGGAAGTCTCACAGCTATAGTTGAAAATATTGCTGTTATTTCAAAGAGAGAATAAACAGTTAAATGAGTAGAACACGTGTGGATTGCTTTATTTTTACTGTTATTTTCTGTTTTGAATAAGCATGTAATTAATATTTTAGTATATGTAAATGCAATTGCAGAAAATGATACAGTGGTTAAAAAATACGTGACGAATAAACCGTAAATACTGTTCACAGTTGTGTCGACACAAGATAATAAATATAAAGATCCATTGAAGCAATATGCGTGAACGATAAGAGATTTGCATCGTGGAAGTCTTAAAGTAAGAAAAAGTAGAACAAAAATCAAAACAAAAGCTACTCCCCAGGCGAGCAAACAAAGCTTGACTATGGTCCACTTAGTCATAATCGCGTGGTATCGCAATGGGTTACAAATCGCAAAGTATCTGTCTATAGCCATAACGGTTAGCATAAGCTGAGTAGCACTTCCGTATGAGTGAATGCAAAAAGCCTGAATGACACAAGCATGAATCGAAATTAATTTAACTTCTGTCATAACCCCATACATCAGTCTAGGCATTAAAGCAGTGCTTCCAATTAGATCACAGATTATCATATTGGAAAGAAACATATACATCGGTTTATGTAAATGTTGATTGAATGAGATTGCAAATAAAAGTGTTAAATTGCCCGCAAGAATCACAGTATATACAGCAAGGCATAAAATAAACACCGATACCCGAAGCTCAGATGGAATTATGAAACCTTCCAAAATTAGCATTGAGGAGTTATCTGAAACTTCAGTCATGGTCGAGTAGAAAAAATATTTGTTCTGAAATACAAAAAAATGATCATGTCATATGCCTTTATCGATTCAATTGTCAATTAAATATATATATATATATATATATATATATATATATATATATATATATATATATATATATATATATATATATATATATATAATATAAAATATAACAATATATGTGGCACATATGTCATCATAAATATTTCTATACACAGAGTTTACATTCAGATGTATTTTCACCCCGTCAGGAAATAAAACAACAGCCTGGGAACATTTTGTAATGTTGTAGTTAGAATTTAACTCAGCCCAATATTGTCCTTTAATGTTAATTCTATTTCATTTAACTGCAATTATTAAATTATTATTAAATATTAATTCACTTAACAGAATTATTATCTTCTAAAAACATCACCATATCACGAAAAACATTGAATGATAGGAGTAAATTTTAAAAGATATATGAAGATAGCCATCTACATTAAACTACGATTAATTTAAATGTAAAATCTTGAAAAGACTAGTTTGAATGACACAATTTTTTATTTTTTTTTTTTGCTGTCCTGCAGATTGCGCAGCCAGTATTGTTATGTGCTTAAGGAAAAATACGAAAGAATTACCTTTGGTAAGTCGATTAAGCTTCGGTTTCTTCTTCAATAAGCTCTTATATGAAGTAAATGCATTAAAAAGTCAGAGATGAATACGAGAGCACCTGCTATCCCTCTAATATGATGCTACAACTGAATCTGCGCATTCTCTTTTTTATGCGGTCCCGCCTCCGAGAATTCTCAATTGACAGGATTCTCGCATATTTCATAAATTACTGCAGCGTATTACATATATGTCTAAAATAATTATGTTATTCCAACAAACTTTTAAAAATAGAGAAACGAATGGATTATTTGTCGGTTTTACACTGCAGAGAAAGAAACACTCGGTAAAGGCTTTAAAATTTTAAAAATAACGTAGCTTGCATCAACTTCTGATTATTCCACACAGCATTCTGCTTTCTATAGCCCATGACACCCAGGCAAATGTGAATTACAGCACCTCTAACTGATATTGGTCACCAAAACTTTAATTTAACATTATACAATAAGAAAATAAGAATGCCAAGATATCCACTTTTTGCCTAAGCAAATATCCAATTCTACGTCTTTAGCACTGAGGAGCATGATGAGAGGTCTAGGGATTGATTCTCCATTGACCTCACCCCCAATCGCATTCACAGCAAACCCGATAAAGGATTTTTCTGTGTTTTCTAGGGATCTTTGGAGCATGGGGCTGAGATGTGAGAATTGGATTACTTGTGGCAGTGTCGGTACTGGAAAGAAGGCAGACAAGAGTCCACACTTCATTTCCACAAATGGAAATTCTCCTGCCCAAATGCATTGGTCAGCTGCCAATGGAGACTTACCAGTTACACCGGGCAGCCCACCACAATAATTGGGATGAGTGAATAACAGCAGCACACTATAGGGGTGATGTTGTAGGGGCAAGTAATTGTAATGGAAGTTAAGCAGCCTTACAATAGCAGCCATCCAGTATTACTTACTTTATTTACTTATAATTTTTTATTAATTTAGATTGTAAGGACCAAACGCCCAGAAATGTTTTGAAAGTCTAATTCTAATAGATAACAGAGCCATAGAAGAAGCTGAAAGGTAATAAACATCATCAAAAACCCTGTTATGTAAATGGTAAAACACTGAACTCCGAAAGGAAAAGGGACACATGTGGCTGGATGCTCTCTCAGTTCTGTAATGGGTGCTGTAAGGTGAGGTTTATTTCTTTTGGCTTCTTATACTGTTTCGATTGTTTGGTTTTTTTTTTGGTTTTTTTTTGTTTTTTTTCTTGATTTTATTATAATCATTCCATACAGATAGATCAATTTTTACAAAATATAGGATTGAAAACAGAACAACCCGACCTCCACCCCTGAGAGAGAGAGCATGGCCATCAGAGTAAAACTTAAAGCTTGTAAACATACATAAATTGATGAGTTTAATAGGCAGATAAAAAAAAAGAAAAAGAAATGCGAAGAGAATTATTTCCTCAGTGCTTTAAGAGCTTATTCTAATTAGATCCTGCCAGGTTTTGAAAAAGTTCTGCACAGATCCTCTAACTGAGAATTTAATATTTTCCCATTTCAAATACTGTAGTATAAAACAGTAGTTACCCACTGACTTAAAAGAGGACAGTTAGGATTCTTCCCATTTAGCAAGATAAGTCTACGTGCCAATAGTGTAGTAAAGGCAATCACAGTTTGTTTGTCCTTCTCTGCTTTAAGCCCATACTGTTTACATTTTATTTATTTAAATGGGGCGGCACAGTGGTGCAGTGGGTAGCTCTGCTGCCTCACAGTTAGGAAACCTGGGTTCATTGCCCGGGTCCTCCCTGCATGGAGTTTGTATGTTCTCCCCGTGTCTGTGTGGGTTTCCTCCAGGTACTCCAGTTTCCTCCCACAGTTCAAAGACATGAAGGTTAGGTGCATTCTAAATTGTCCCTAGTGTGTGCTTGGTGTGTAGGTGCCCTGCGGTGGGTTGGCACCCTGCCCAGGGTTTGTTTCCTGTCTTGCGCCCTGTGTTGGCTGGGATTGGCTCCTGTGACCCAGTAGTTAGGATATAGCAGGTTGGATAATGGATGGATGGATATTTAAATGTAAATATCTTTTATATTACAGTACATAAAGATGATGAGACATGTTCAATGTTCTATAATTTTCTAAAAAAAAAAAAAAAAGTTCTGTATTTGCCACTGTGAAGGCATGCAGGTCATGAGACCCTACCTAAACCAACCTAAAGAATTTCAGAGTTGCAGGATGAACACTTTTTTTTGGCCAGTTTCTGCACATGAACAGCAACACAGGGAGGACAACCTGAGATTGAGGTTACACAAGGAAAACATTCCTGGTCATCCATAAGGAAGACTAGGGAGACCTAACTCCATTGGTGACTGTAACGAGACAGTGTCTCCAGTGATTATTGGGGTAATAAAAGGAAAATGACAAAGTCAGATCTAGGGAAGAGCAATCAAAACAGGCAACCAAGACATGACAAACAAAATGAGAGACAGTGTCAGAGGCAAAAAGAGTTCAAAACCCAATACTAGAACTTTTTAAGTGATGAAACTAACAGCATAAACAAAAATTGCTTTCTTTTTTTGAACAGAACTGATGGATAACACTGTCTGGGACCATTGTTTTAGTTATATCTTGTCTATTTGTACCAAAGATGAAGTAAAAATGAACTTCATCAAAACAAAAGCAGCTTTACAAAACATCAATCTCTTATTAATGACGAAAACATACACAGACACAAAATAACAGTTATTACTATTGTGGTGATGGTACTTGAAAGGAAATTCAAGCAGAGGAAGGTTCCAGAACATATTCAGAGCATCTTGTCAAAAAGGCAGTGTAAGGTTCAACTAAAAGGCGAGAGTGTTTTCAACAGGTACCCTTTCACTTCCATTCTAGGGATACCCCAGTTTGCCTCATGCCTTGCAGGAAAAGATTGCTCTTCAGTCTTCCATCTAAGCACTGGCACCTCTGAAGGTTCAGCAGCATCTCTGTCTCACAGCATATGGAGCCTAAGAAAAGCACCTAAACAAAGAGAGAGGGTTAAAGCACATCTGAGCACATCTCATCCATTTTAGCATTACTATATTGGTTAACCACTGTAACCAGAAATGAGAAATAACTATTTAAAATTGTGATTTGTGAGCCTGTTTGTTTAGCATACATGCAGCTGTTGCAAGGACAGTTCTTTCAGGCACAGATTTTGATTGATTAAAGAAGGCCTGACCCATCACTTTCTGGCAGAGTCCATGAGTGGTTACAGCAGATGCACTGTGCAGAGATTGAAAAAACTGGTATTTGGTTCTGAGAAGAGCACAGTCCATAGACAGTATAACATAGTTTAGATAAATGGTTGGGCACTGGCCGGGGGCCCGAGGAGCTTAGGGGCCCACGGTGTTTATGATGCCTTGATATGTTTCTGTTTTGCTTTCAAAACAGGGGCCCCAGTGCACTACTTTGCCTATGGGCCTAAGATGCCATTAAGACGACTCTGACTAAACCTGGCAGGTTTCATAAAAAGCTCACTGAACATGCAAAGTGTGTTTATATGTTCATATAATGGTGATGGACAATCTAGAAGCCAGAAGCTTCCCGCACTCCGTCAAATCACACTTACAATCATCAGCATTCCCCACCAAAGAACTAGACGATGATTGTACTGCTCCATTGCTTTCTTTTCAACCTGAATATGTATGTATAAATAATTCTACTGCATTGTATGTTAAGGTGAAGACTACATTTTACAGCAAGTATATATATATATGTATCTTTTTGTACCTTATTTCTCTTATTTGATTATTTCCATCATGGTTACTTAAGGGGTACATATATAGGTTCAAGTACGTCCTGCATTTCTATAAAGAGCACAATCCCTGGGAACAAGCACCTCCTGCTAGAGACACCAGTGTAGTTAAGAACTGATTTTAAAACTGAAATACTATTAATGGTATATTAAGCTTTAAATAATCTTGTTACTTCCTATAATTTGGAGTGCCTATCCCCCACATTCCAAATTGTAACCATAGATCTTCTATTAGAGGTTTGCACATTTTTCCAAGAGCTAAGCATTAAAGTAATGGTAATGTAATGAGGAGGTATTTTCTTGTTATGTGCAGAAGAATCTGGAATAATTGACTAATACAGATATGCTCTACAGTATCTGTGGAGATTCTTTGTACTTATTGTAAATAGCAATAAATCTATGTCTTTCATTTTTATTATTATTTCACAGGTCTCATTCTGACAGGAGGGAGAAGGCTCCCTTAAGTCTTGTTTGTGTCTTGCTGCACATGATGAATTATGCATGTAAATTAGCCACGTAGTGCTCCCCAGTGGCTGAGCTAGTGCACAGAATACATATACACCGGCACACAAAGATTAGCGTGGAAATTCAGAATTCAGTATTCAGAAGCGAGGGACTCTGGGAATCCTAGGCAAGAAACTTTTTTTAGGCCCGCTAACTCACCTTGACCATATAATAAACAGTATTGACAAGTATTTCAATTCAGTCTTCTGAAATTATCTTGAGTACAATGGTGGCACAGTGATTTTCTTCTTTCTTCTTGATTACATCTTGTCTGAAAAAGGGGCCTGAGTTGCCTCAAAAGCTTGGATATTGTAATCTTTTTAGTTAGCCAATAAAAAGTGTAATTTTGCTTGACTTTTCACTACATTCATAATGGCTAACACGGTACAACACCCTAGTATTATAGGATGAAATAAATAGAAAATAAAATAAGACCAAGAATGGATACCCAATACCCAGTCCATATTGAATACCTTAGAGGCTGCAGTAAAAGCGATTTAAGATATTGTCAAAGCACCGCTGGAGGCACTCAAGAAATACCTACAACTTTCTGGTATTGGATTGCAGCCTAGAATGGAGCTGGCCATACAAGTGAGCATTTCCAGTGTGGGAAAAGCATAAGTGAACACAGTGTCAAGTGATCCCCGAAACTAGTAAATGGAATCAAGTTTTCAAACAATTTTGAAAAAAGGTTTCCCAAGGTCAGAACTTAGGTCATGGAGGCTACAACCTAGACCAACAAAGTCCGAATGGGTAAAGAAACAGGAACGCTAAGCAGCTTGAGACAATATTGATGGAAACTGAGTAACACTTGCTCCTACAGGACAAAAGGGTGTCAGAAAAATCCTTCCGCTGTAATAAAGAACACAAAAATGGTAAAGGGCCTCACTTTAACTAATATAGAGTCCCAAACCATCCAAAGGCCACAAAGTAAAATGGGAATAGTGATGTGAGGTTTATGGCGAAGTGCAGTTTTTAAATAAATAATTGAGACCCGGAGTATATAGGCGCATCACTCTGGGATTGATTGGGGTGCTTGAGTGCTCACACACTCATGTGCAAATGTGAGCAGATCAGTCAGGTGCCTCATTCACACCTTGAAGGAAGCAGAGTATCACACCAGCACCCAATCAGCCAGGATATATAGTAAGAGGAGTCGACACGACACAAAAGTAGATGAACAAAAAGAACAAGAAAGGGAAAGAGAATGAAGAGAGACGAAGGTTAATGGAATGGAAAGGTTAGAAATACGGAGAAAAGAGCAGGAACAGGATGGTAGTGGTGCAGTTTCTGTGGGGAAGCAGGCTGACAGGAAAGTGAGCCCCATGGGAGGAGCAATGTGGCCACTCAACAGGGGGCTGAGGGTTGCTCCTGCTTAGCAGACTTGGAGCAGGAGCAACCAACCACTTCAGGAGGACTCATATGTAAGGCTTTAAGTGGCAGTGGAAAGCAAGGGAGTAAAGCTAAGCATGGCAGCCTGTAAACACCAATTGACTGGCAACAGGGTCCCAACCTGGGTTAAGGGTTGTATGTACCTGTTGGTGGACGTCTCCTCATGTTGAGGAATACAAAAAGGGTTAGCCAGATGTCAGATTATAGAAGGAAGCACCAAGTCTTGTGATTTTAAAAGAAAATTGTTCACCTTTGATTTTGACCTCATATATCATAACCTTTAACCTCCACGTTCACTGATTTTTATGGATTATTATGGAAATATGTGATCATCTGTGGCAACACCTAATGGGAGCAGCAAAAAGAAGAAGATTTATTGATTATTTATTGTGTGAAGACTTTCCACTGCATTCTTGAACATTTTTCTGTTTGGTTTAAATAAAAGCAATGTTCACTTTTTCACCAACCCCTTGCTGAATGTATGTGTTCTCATTTGCCTGGCTCATCTTGGTCTATGACTATCAATGGTTAAGGGCTTAAGAGGCTCCTGGACACACAAGGGAACATGGAACTAAACCCAGATCATTTAGCTCAACAAATTTGAAGCAAGCAATCACTGGCAAGTGTCTGTGGCTTGGGGCTCAGTGGGGGCCACTTTGTGGTTACACTTGCTTTTCTCAAACTCAGTGATGAAGAATCACTTGTGTTCCCTGAATCCCACACCATATTTTTTAATTAGAGTGAGAAAAAAAGGATAATGTTTTGGCTATAATAATGACCAAACTGAAATCTGCACAGTGCTGAGTTGTAGTTTACAAAGCAAGGTATTTATAATTTCACCCACAATTCCTATCACTTTATACTACAAAAGTTTACCAAAGTTACTGCACTTTAAATACATCTTTTCATTCTGCGTTCTTCTAGATATGTGTTGTTCTTTTGTTTACTTCCTTCTTCATCAAGTTAAGGATCTTGGGGTTTGGAGCATATCTTGGCATCCATGGGTACAAAGCAGGAATTAAAAAAGGCAGGTGCCATAAAATTGTAAAGCATGTTCATGCATACCATCATTCACACTAGGCCAATTAACCCTAGCATGCTTGTGGAATGTAAGAGGAAACACTTATAATGGAGTCAGAGGATAACTCACACGATCACAGGAATAATGTGTAAATAATGCACAAATTGAACCTGAGATTTGGGACCTCTGAAGCTAAAACACTTATGACTGCTGCACCCTGCTCCCAATTTGAATTGTAATCAATTTTCTGAGTCATTTTTTCTGACTCCTTTCAGTCAACCTTAAATAATCCTGTCTGTTAAATTCATTGTTTGCTTTTGATTGCTATCTTGGCCTTATGTGGTGTCAGCATAGTATGCACACTATCTTAAGAGAATGATGTGAGTACAGATATAATTACTGATGGATCTGTTTGCTTGAGATTGCAGCTGTCAGAAGAAGGTTACACAGTCATGTTTTTGGAAAGGCAAGCTCAGTAAACCAACATAATTTGTCAAGCAATTGAGCAAACACAGTGAGTTGCCGTAACAAAAGTTGCCTTTATTTTTATATCTTCTGTTACTTCAGACAAACTAAAATGTGAGCAGATTCGTCACTATATATCTTCTGAAAATAATTGTAGTAGTACTAATGTTTTACACAGAGTAGACATCACAGGAGAGGTTTCTAAAAAACATTATACATCTTCTCAGTTCCTCGTTCATGTCTCAAAATCAAAGGTGACCGGACTTTCTCTGTAGACTTTGGAATAGTCTTATACGCTCAACATTAAGTCCTGCAGTCCTATTGATGAGTTTAAATCTAAATTAAAGACCCATCTTTAGCTCTTACTTTCATTTCAGTTTTAGGTTCTCCTAGAAATTTTGTTAGTCCATTAAAATGTTACTTTTAATTTCATTTTGATAACTCTTACCGTCTTCTTTTAAATCTATTGTTTTTTGTATTACATTTAGTTTCATTTTAATTTTTATTTTAATTGTTATTTTCTTACTTCTTGTATGTATGTTTTCAGATTATTTTATTTATATATTTTATATTCTACTACGTGGTTTTATTTATAAATTTTTGCTATGTATGTAGTAGTTGTTATTTAATTCTTTTTAATTGGAAAGCACTTTGGGTCAACTTCTGTTATTTTTAAATGTGCTGTATAAATTAATGACTTGAATTAACTTTTAGTAACAATAGATCACAACATTTCAGTCATTATACTTACCAATTCAGCGAATTTAAATAAATAATGGAGAAGGAACTTTTATGAGTGACTTCTAAAACCTATTACAATCTGAAATTAGCTTGTTAAAAATTTTAGTTGCAACAGATGTACAAACTTCTGAATATAATTCATTCATCTTCATTAAATGGCATCATCCTTCAATGTTACAAAGTGTATAGGATGTCAAGCTTACCTTTCACATTGGCATAACTGCATTTAACAGTCATCATTAGTATCAGTTTTTCTGTATATAAAAACGTGCAGCACATTATGGCATCCAAGTTTTACTTTTTGCTTCTTCCATAAACGGAAGACAGCAGTTACCAACAGTATTGGTCAAATTTGTATTTTATAGAAACATGTGATGTTCAGTTTATCCAAGTAATGCACATAGATAATGTCAAAGAAATCTCTAAAAGCTTCTGTTGAGCACAACAATCCAACAAAATGCCTTTATAAATAAATAAACCTATCTTTCTATATTAAACTTTATATCAATAGAGCACAATAGCACAGTATTCCTCAACATGCCGGAAAAAGTTGATGCAATCATCCCAACACATCCCACACTTCAAAAGTGAGACTAGGTATGATGATATAGTAGTCATCCATTGTAATGTAAATCTGTTAACAGTGGTAATTCATACAGTTTTGCATCTAGCATTTCTGTTTATTCTGGGGAAGCAAAAGAATTTCCACCAGGCTGATGTCTAGAATTAAAATGAGTTTAATGCTTTTCACACTGTGTACTGTGCAGTAGTGGGCGTTAATATCCTGATACCGTGGATTAAGAAGCTCTTTACCCAAACATATCTTAACAGCTGGCATCTACACTGCCTTATTGGCTGAGAAAGGTACATGGCTGCCAGGCTGAATGATATAAATCTGAAATTGTTTCAGAGGACTCTAATGATTTAGTGAAATGTCACCATTTTCAGTTGTATGTAAGTGAAACTTAAACATATGCATGTATCAAAACTTTTGGTATGTAATATAAATGTTGAGGGTCTTTAACATTTACATTATGAGACTAAGTATGCTTTACACCTACTGAGGTTTTGTTGTCTAATATGTCAGGCTGCTATTAAATATGTGTACATGGCCCTGTTAAGTTTTAGTGCTCCTTTCATTGGGAAAACAACAAAGAAACAAATGTTCTAAGGTACAATTTAAGATTTAACTTGATTAGTCTCCTGAAATCTGCCAGGCTGAGACCTGAAGGTTAAGAATTGAACCTGTAACCTTCCAGTACCCATTTGTTTAACAATATTTGTGGTTTCTTCTTTTATGTTTCTCTTTTTTATTATAGAAACTTAATTTTTTTGATGCCCCATGAAACATACTTATTCTTTAAATTAACAATTTTACTATTTGAAAACATAAAACAACCTTTTCAATTTACCTTCACTTTATTTATAATGATTTTGTATATGAAGTGGTTATCCTTTTGTTTATACATTAGAATTGCTGACATTACACAAGTAATATATAATTTAACAGTTGTATTTATATTACTGCAAGCATCTAACATTATTTCTAAAGAACAGTCAACAGATTGACATATTCACCGGTTAGATATCCGATTTTTAATACACTTCGTGAAAATATTCCGGATTTCTTTGGTGTTAAGACCATAAATTATTGGGTTAGCAACCGGAGGCAAAACAACCATTAAAGTTCCCATTGCTTTAATTGCATTTGGTGAGACATTTGGAAACCTTAAGGCTATAATTGAAAATAATGCTGTTATTTCAAAAAGAAAATACACACTTAAATGAGTAGAACACGTGTGGATTGCCTTACTTTTGCTGTTATTTTCTGTTTTGAATAAGCACATAATTAATATTTTAGTATATGTAAATGCAATTGCAGAAAACGATACCGTGCTTAAAAAATATGTGACAAATAAACCGTACATGTTGTTCACAGTTGTGTCAACACAAGATAATAAATATAAAGATCCATTGAAGCAATACGCGTGAACTATAAGTGATCTACAACGTGGAAGTCTTAAAGTAAGAAAAAAGAGAATAAAAAGCAAAACAAACGCTACTCCCCAGGCGAGCAAACAAAGCTTAACTGTCGTCTTGGTAGTCATAATGGCGTGGTATCGCAAAGGGTTACAAATCGCAAAGTATCTGTCTACAGCCATAACGGTTAGTATAAGCTGAGTAGCACTTCCGTATGAGTGAATGCAAAAAGCCTGAATGACACAAGCATAAATTGAAATTTGTTTAACTTCTGTCATAACCCCATACATCAACCTGGGCATTAGAGCAGTGCTTCCAATTAGGTCGCATATTATCATATTGGAAAGCAACGTGTACATCGGTTTATGTAAATGTCGATGAAAAACAATTGCAAATAAGAGTGTTAAATTCCCGGCAAGAATCACAGCATATACAGCAAGAGATAAAATGAAAACAGGGACTCGAAGTTCAGGGAGAATGCTGAAACCTTCCAAAATTAACATTGACGAGTTTTCTGATGATTCAGTCATTTTGGAGTTGAACAGCAGTATTTGCTCTGAAACACAAAAAATATATATATATCATAGACATGAATTTAAAACTGTATTTAAAAAAATATAAACTACTGTAAACAAATGCAATTTTAAAAGTATGCCGAGTGCAACTTTAAGAAAATTGTATAAACGTTTAGATATAATTACATAACAGGTTGCATTCATGTTTTGTCTCGTGTTCAGTGTCTAAATCGAGAAAAGTATAGGGATCATTTTATTCTCTAGAGTTAGCAGCTAATACTGTCCTGGCGTGCGTTTCCCAAAAACAATTTTAGCGATTAACGTGCGTCCTTATATCACTGAAAAAAGAATAACCTCCATTGAACTTAAAATAATTAAGGTAATGATTCACACTTAATATTTTCAATCTGAACCAATATAATTCTTTTTTTTTTTATTGAACCCACAAATGTTAAGTTGAGGCAAATCATTTAGAGTGATTGGGTGCAATTCACTGGTTTTATACTGAAGTACGTCTATTTTTGAATTTGTTCTTCTTTTTTGGTAGTTGGAAAGCCAGCACGCTGGAAAGTTCAACCAGAAGAAAATACAAACAGCCCCTCAAACAGGGCACACGAACAA
The DNA here is from genome assembly GCF_016835505.1 of Polypterus senegalus. Lineage (NCBI taxonomy): Eukaryota > Metazoa > Chordata > Cladistia > Polypteriformes > Polypteridae > Polypterus > Polypterus senegalus. The sequence continues at coordinate 284,313,744 of NC_053155.1, read as the reverse complement.
CCTAAAATATTAGGTTAACTGAAATAGGATTTTTATGTTTATTCCCTCCGCCATAACTTGCTTTGGTACAAACAATTTTTTTTTATTTCGATGTAGATCTGAAACCAAATATTTCAAGCTACAACACTAAATGACTAATCTTAAATTGCTTGAAAGAGAAAATTTACGTTGAATGAACAACATCAATGTTATACTTTTTTCAGTGTACGATGTATACTTAAAGTAGGAGTCTTTTACGTACGTTTCCTAAAACCAACCTTAAGAGCCAGTTTAAAGTACAGTACTGCTTAGTTAATCCAGCGCTACAAAAAAGCATGCAGCACAAGTCGATTGAATATAGTCGAATAGCGATATTTTCATTTAGGTGATTCTTTAACCCTTGTTAAATGGAAAATAAAAGTTGTGAAAGTACTATGAAGTACACATAATACTATCATTTCAAAATTATAAGCCTTTTCTATTAGATAAGATTATAGTGTCATGGTTTGCTAAGTCACACAATAAACATTTTTTTGGGTGCTCCTATTTCCCTGCACAATCCAACATAACCTAACCTAACATGTAGGTTAGGTCAATTGGTGTTTATAAATAGGCGATGGACTAGTGTTCTGTGCAGGTGTTATTCTAACTTTGCGACCGATGTTTGCTGGTGTATGCTCAAGTTTCACCATGATTCTGTCCTGATTAGATGGGTTAAGAAGATGGGTGGATGGATGGATAGATGAATGAATGGATGGGTGGATGAATATAATATAAAGAATGGAATAAGCCTGCACATCACAATATATTTTACTTTTGGAGACATAGCCACCACTTGGACAGCCTGGTGGAAATGTGTAAATTATTAAGGCATCGTTTAAAGAAAAAAATACATTTTTATAATGTATTAGAAATTCCCACACTCCTTCGGACAGTGCACCGTGAGTTTATTTTACAAACATATACATACGGAACAACTGAAGTGCAATGCACACATACACACATTACTTACGTTGACAGCAACAGTGCATACCATTTATTCCAATACGGGTTTGCTGGTGTGCTGTACTGTATTGTCTTGCTCTTTTGTCGCCGCCTGAAGGTTATTTACTAACATTAACCAGCAAGCAGAAATTGGATACCCGCTAACAAGTAGCTGTCTACCAACAAACTGCTTCTTCCTTTTTCACACTGTCGTATTGGCTCATATGATTACATCGTGGGTTCTCCGGGGCTACTTTGCCACAATATTCGTAAAATATCTTTGCTAACTGCAAAATAACCTGCATGTTCAATGATGAGAAAACCATAGGTAACAAGGCTCCGAGATGCTGGCTGTAGGAATGAGAATCAGTTACATCCCACTGGTTTAATTTTAATAACGTGTGAATGCTGGGTTCGTTAAAGTGTTGGAAGACACAACATGGATTCAACGGATGTTTCTCTGGGTCGGCTTTCTTCACTGCAGCCATACTCTCTCCATCCAAACGTATCAACTCTCAGTTCCTGCACTTCCTTTTTTTCTTTCTTCCCGTTTCACCACACAGCCACTTATTACACCTTAAAAGTCTCCTTGAGAGTAAAGGTAACTGCCACCCATTGTTCAAAATTTAAAGAACATGGAAATATCGTCAGCTTTTGAATTTGTAAGTATTAACAGTATAATTTACTTAAATTAACATGTTATCTACAAAATGGAATGCATTTCATAATGAAAATCAAATAATCTCAACATGAAATTTAGCATTCCGAAAATTCAGAGAACTGTCGTAATTTGATTTGTACTTATTTTGTGTGGTAATCACTACCCATTCTGTGAGTGCAAAAGGGAAAAGGTTTCATTAGTAAGCAGCAGTTAAAGTCTAGGTCTGGGAACACATATATTATAACGTGCTACTTTAGTTATGATGGGATTTGAGGAACTAAATTAACGATCGATGGAGTTTCTTAGCGTTACATTGCTTTCGGGAAACGCACGCCTGTACTAGTTATCGTGCAATTCAACTGTTAAAGTAAGTTTCTTTAACTGAATTCGAACCTAGCTAGTCTTTCATTTGATTCCAAAACATACAAGCTATCGAATTAAGCCTAACTTAAATAAATGTATAATCTGTTTCTGAAGTGTGTTGACAACACATCCTTCAAATAACTGTCTTAATGGTTGAGTTCATTATAAAATCTTGCCAAACTCTTAAATGATACAGTATAATATATTTGCTGATGTCCTTTTCTGTCTATATGTCCACGTATAGTTTTATGTCTGAAAACGAAATAAAACGAAATAATTACCTTTTTGAAAATCAATTTAGCATCTGTTTCTATTTAAACGAGGTTATACTTGAAATGAAATACATAAATCTGGACGAGTATAAACGTGCTGTTATTTTCGCTCATAAGCTATTGTGCAACCGAATCCAACCGCCCTCTCTTTATGTTCTGTTAGACTCCACCTCCAAAAACAACTCCGCTTACACACTTCTCGTATTTTCCAGGAATTATTTCGCATTACCTTTAGTAACAGAGTGTTATACCGTGTTAGCCGCTATGGATGCAATGAGAAGTTAAGCAAAATGACACCTGGCTCAGACTACAATTTGCCTGAGAAGGGGCCTGAACTGCCATGAAAGTTTGCATATTGTAATCTGCTCAGTTAGTCAATTAAAGGTGCACGTTGCTTCACTTCTCATTGTTCTCATTACATTGTAAAAAAAAAAAATCATAATTTACCAGAAAGTGTTTACAAGCATGTTTAAAAGGATATAATTTGCCAGTTTCATACTACATTCAAAGAGTGGCAGACATCAACATATTCAAAGCCATAAGTAAACACATTCATACGTTTTGAAAACTATTATGTAGTTGGATATAAAAATCTCATATGAATCTCTATAACTGTTTTTTAAAAGTGACAAATATGAACTACATTATTTTTGTCATGTGTGTACTGTATGCATATTATCTCTTAAGCTATAAAAGCCTGTTTAAAAAAAAGTGGCTTTACAAGAAAGAAAGAAATTTTGATAATTCTTTACCAATGTTCTTACATTTTTGGGGGAAAGGCATTTCTAAAGTCTGGTCAGAAATAAAGTGAAAGGTGACTGAGTGTTTTACAAGATTGCATATATTGTAAAACCCAAATTAATTCTTTGTGAGGAACAAATTAAAAGCCAGTCTTTATTTCCACCTGCTAAAGGACAACCAGACTAAACACTAACAGATTTTGAAAGTGCATCAGTCAACAGGCTTCCAAAACCAAAATATACCTCTCACTTTAAATAAGTTGAATTACTGATTTCTGGAAAATAATGTGCCGTATTGTCATTATGGATTTCAGAATATCTATAAACTAGTATTAAGATTACATTTTTATTTTGACAACAAAAGTCATTGGGATGCAGAACTGAATTTTAAATAATTTTATCAAATTCTTCTTAGGTGAGAAAGATGGTTACCTTTTATGGGAGCTGGTGCCAATCTTGACCAATACTGGAATGTTCACCACAGCATGATGCATGGCTCTTGTTTTCTAGATCTCAGAGTATGCAGTGGTAGCAATAAAAATAATATACTACTAAAAAAATGAGTAGTACTTTTAATCAGAGCATAACATCAAGTCAATGAAACTTCTGGGCTATTGATCTGGTCAGTTAAGTAGCATAGGGGGTTGTTAATCAGTTTCAGCTGCTTTGGTGTTAATGAAGTTAACAACAAGTGCACTAGAGAGGCAACAATGAGATGACCCCCAAAACAGTAATAGTTTAACAGGTGGAGGCCACTGACATTTTTTCCTCCTCATCTTTTCTGACTGTTTTTTCACTAGTTTTGCATTTGGCTATGGTCAATGTCACTACTGGTAGCATGAGAGTGATACCTGGACCCTACAGAGGTTGCACAGTTATTTCAACTTGTCCAGGATGGCCAGAAGATTGCCAGAAGGTTTGCTGTGTCTCCCAGCACAGTCTCAAGAGCATGGAGGAGATTCCAGGAGACAGGCAGTTACTTCAGGAGAGCTGGAGAGGACTGTAGAAGGTCCTTAACCCATCAGCAGGACCGGTATCTGGTCCTTTGTACAAGGAGGAACAGGATGAGCACTGACAGAGCCCTACAAAATGACCTCCAGCAGACCACTGTTGTGAATGTTTCTGACCAAACAATCAGAAACAGACTTCATGAAGGTGGCTTGAGGGCCCGACGTCCTATAGCGGTCCCTGTGCTCTCTGCATGGCATAGTGGAGCTCTACTGGCATTTTCCATAGAATACCAGAATTGGCAGGTCCACCACTGGTGATCTGTTTTTTGACAGATAAGAGCAAGTTCACTCTGAGCACATGTGAAAGAGGTGAAAAGGTCTGGAGAAGCCATGGAGAACATTATGCTGCCTGTAACATCATTCAGCATGACCAGTTTGGTGGTGGGTCAGTGATGGTCTGAGGAGGCATATCCATGGAAGGACGCACAGACCTCTAAAGGCTAGACAATGGCAACTTGACTGCTATTAGGTATCGGGATGAAATCCTTGGACCCATTGTCAGACCCAATGCTGGAGCAGTGGGTCCTGGGTTTTTCCTGGTGCACAACAATTCCTGGCCTCATGTGGCAAGAGTATGCAGGCAATTCCTGGAGGATGAAGTAACTGATACTATTGACTGCCCCCCACACTGGCTTGACGTAACTCCAATAGAACACCTCTGGGACATTATGTTTCAGTCAATCCAGCACCACCAGGTTGCACCTCAGAGTGTCCTGGAGCTCAGTGATGCCCTGGTCCAGATCTGAGAGGAGATCCCCTGTGGTTGAAATTTAATATCTTATTAAAGATAGAAACGTCCTCTAACAGGACAATTCAGTAATTAGGAAGGAGAAAAGCTGTTCATTGTATCTTTTAATTACTCCTCAGCAAAATGCCTTGGAGGGAGCATTCTTCAAAAGCAGTCTGTTACGGCCTGGGCAGAATGATCAGAACGGTCAGAGAAACAAAGAACAGAGGTTCATTTTATAAACTGTTGAATTTACATACACTGTCAATCAATGCATACATTTTACTCTAGTTGGCTCATTGGTTTACACCCAAATGATTTATATAAAATAAAAGTCGATTATATTATTTTATGGTTCTTCTTATACATTTTAAGATGAGACACCACCCTTGAAATTTCTGTGCATATAACATCTCTCCTTTCTAGTTTATAGAACATCTGCTGATTTCTTAGTCACCTCTGTCATCCTTCAGCACATTTTGTATATAACATCAACCTTTCCTCTGGTACATTCTTTATTTACTGACCATCTCGATATTTTTCCAAAACCAATTCTTATATTTCATTGTACATTTTGTTGTTCACTTGACCTTTATTTGGTTTCCCTTATTTATTAACCCTTCATGCTATTTCTTTAAGATGAATGCTATGTTACCCTAAAATTATTCTTTCACACCCCAGGATGCCATCCTTCATTCTCATTAGGAGAATGCCCCGATGTTGTCAGGCATGCATACAAGCACATGGGGGCCATACAAACTACTGAGTATGATTTTGAGTTGCTGCAATGAAATTTCGGCAAAATTGACTATTCTGCCTCATCATTTTTCACTTTGATTGCATTGCTTTGCATTCCAGAGGCAGATGAAACTGGGTCATTGATAAAATGTTTTGCATATACCATTCAAAAAAACCCAACTCTTGCAGACTGTTATGATTTTCAATACATTTTAAGGAATTCTGAGGCTTTATACATTTTTTCTTGACAATTTGTTTTAAATTTTCTGGGATTTCAGACTTTGCTGATTTCAGTTTTACTTTAGTTTCTGTTGTTTTATTTTGATTTGGGATTTGCATTTATTTTTATGGCTTCTTTTTAAATTTACTACATCACCATTTAGTTCCTTTGTGGACACTACCATTTTGAGCTTCAGTTGGCTCACTGTTCCTTGAAGTTATGATACGTGACATCATTTATGTATAGTTTCAAAACCAGCAATGCTCGTGGTTCTCTATCAAAGATAGTAGATATTAAAGAGAATTAGTACCAGTAAATTTTCAATTTAAAAGAAGCATTAGAACTAAAATATTCTATTATTTTTGACTGTATGTTTAGCAAATATTTTGACTTTGACGGTTAGGACTCTTGCAGCATACAAGAACACAGGCTAAGATTTTTTGATCTGTCAGTATCCATTAGTCTGCTATACATTAAAGATTTCTGTTTAATCCTCATATTTAGAACATTTTCAAATCCCAAAGAACCAACTACATATGCAAAGAACATCTCCAGGAATAAAATGGTTCTTTGTCAAGCAATGGTTCTACGAGGAACCATACAACCCAGTCAAGTGCCATTTAGGAACCAATATTTTTAAGAGAGTATGATTGATCACAGACAATGCAACAAACACATTGTTTATTATCAATATCCTTATAAAATAACTCCTAAAAGAAATTAGAGTGAGGTATGAGTATGCATACTCATCCGGATTCTCCATCAAAAGTGATTGTACTAGTGATTAATGTACAGGGCCGCTGCTGGCCAAATGGGTGTCCTAAGCAGAAATTTACTTTTGTGCCCCCTCCCCCAAATATTACGGAAGTAAAAATAAAATTATAAAAAAAACACTTACTATAGGGGCCAAAATAGAACTTTATTCAAATAAAAGTAAATACATGAGGGCGCGCGTGTCATCACGTGTGCTTACCCTACTCTGCGTTCACCGTAAAATGCATAATATACGTTTATATTTTTGTTTATTTGTATATGTATATTATTAATATTAATTCATTATTATAATATATAAAAACGATTTTTTTTGAGCAGCTGGGATGGTGCCCCCCTGGGAGTTGGTGCCCTACGCAGACTGCGTACTCTGCATATAAGGAGCGGCGGTACTGTTAATGTAACAGAATATTTCTCAATAATGATTCAGTTTGTCTGCAATCTGAATTGTTTGCTTGATCTAAGTCAACTAAATACTAAATATATTTGTAATCAAATTCTGAAACATCTGTCTGAGTCTGCGTACACATGCAGTGTCTAGCATTGTTGAGAAGAGATAGAAGAGATTGGGAATGTTCTTATTTATGCCCTGAGACATCTGGAGCCTCATGTATACATGGTGTGTACGTACATAAATGTTGCATTCACCTGTTTCCATGCTCATATCACGATTTACAAAAACTACAGTAAAGTTGGAGTGAAACCATGCACATTCTCAAGCCAGCACCACCTCTTGCATTCACACATTTTTGCTCGATTTTGCAAATTGTCAGCACACAGCGTGAAAGCAGTGCTACTGCTCCTGTGTGATTTCCCTTACTTTTTTAGATTCACATCCATGATGCGGGCTATATCAATTATACTGAAATTAACCGCATATCTTTATTAATTTATGGCACCTGACTGTAATCAACCTGTAACAATATAATGATGCATGGAATGGCCAAGCTATTCCAAATACTACAGCTGTTGTTACTCTCAGTGCACCACTCAGAGTATTTTAACCAATTGTATATAAGTGTGGAATCACAGCTCTACAGCAGCCAATCAGGTGGATTGTATCAAGAGCACAGAGGATTATCAGGATATAGTTTCCAGCCCTGGAGGATATTTATAGCAGACGCTATGTAAGGAAAGCCACTAGCATCTGTATGGATTTCACTCAGTCACTTATTCCACTCCAATCTGACAAAAGCTTTGGAGCCTTTCCTGAACAGACCTTAAGGCTCAAAAACAGCTTCATCAGAGCTATAAACACAGTCAGTCCTCCAAGTGCTCCTGGTAGAACTGTTTGTACTTATAATTACAACTACCTCACTGTAAACTTGCACTACAGCTGTAATATAACACAACCTGAGCCACTTTATGAACCATGTGACCATGTGTACTATCTTCACAATATGTACATGTATATTGTACATATGCTTTCATACTGTATATTTTAATTGTTTTTATCACATTATTATTATTATTGTTGTTGTTTTATCATTTTATAGGAAAATACGTTTAGGGAGGATTTGCATAAACAAAACTCATTATACCATACAATCACAATAAAGGAATTCAATTAATTCCAATAGAAGAAAGTACATATTTATAGATGATGATGACTGGCTTCTGTCAATTTAGATTTCCAAGAGCGATCCTCTTGGAGCTCTGTGCTGTTAGAATACTAGGATGTAAATTTGATATCATTTTTATAATAAAATCCACTAAAGTATGCATATTACATTTTACAGATAAATCGTTAACTTCATGTAAATAATGTATACTGATAATAATTAAACATGTGGAGCATGGTGGCACAGCGGTAGCAATGAGCTGGCACCCTATCCAGAGATTGTGCCTGCCTCACTCTTGATGCTTGCTGGGACTGATGCGACCCTGGATGGATAGATGGATGGAGAGATGGATGGATTAATTAAACATGTATCACAATGATTTTTCAATGTTCCTTAAAGGTTTTGGAGAATCGGCGTTCGAAGCTTACAGCAGGTTTGACATTTATCACAGAGCTTGTGTTGTGGCAATTACGTGGAGAAAGAAAATGGAAGGACAGAAATTGGGGGTTGATACGTTTAACAGAGACAGTACTGCTGCAATAAATTATTTCATCTTGCAGGAGGCAGGAACAATCCCTGGATGGGGCACCAGCTTATTGCTACCACTGTGCCACCGTGTCCCCATGTTTAATACATACTTTAATGCATTTCATCATGAAAATTCTATCATAGTATTCTAAAATGTTCAGAGAGCTGTAATATCATGAGTGTAATGTATTCTGTGTGAGGATCAGTGCCTGTGTGCTTCTGTTGGCATTAGAGAAAGACTGTTTAAGAAGCACGTAGTAATTCACATAAATAGAACACATAGAATACAAAGCATTTAACATGCTACTTTAATTATGATGCGATTTGAGAAACCCTAGTAAATTAAACATCAGTTCTATGAAGAAGTTTTGGTTGCTCTACTTTAATGACAAAATTAAGTATGAGATTATAGTGGAAATTTCAAGAATAAACTTGGCATTTCAATCTTTTTTCCTTCACGGTGTCCCTACTTTTTTTTTTTTCTTTTCTCTGTACCCTTAAACTCTTTCTTCTGACACTCAGGCAGTGGGCTTCACGGTGACTTTGATACCTGTCTTTCTTTTTACTTTGGGCACTGTACAACTTTCTGAACTTGAACTTTCGAGTGTTTCCACCACTCTGTATCACTCAATCAATTTTCTTTTGCTATTAATACTACTGCTTAAGCCAACAAATAGTACTCTTTCCTTGCCTACTCTTCACATTCGCTGAAATTCTTATTTTTTTCTCGTGCTTTTGCCATTGCCTTTTTACAAAACACTGAACTCAAGGGGCTATTTATATTGAATTCCTAGTCGGGGTGGGGCGGCAGGCATGTGCACATACGTTACTTTTCATGCTGATCAGAATTTATGGGGCAGAAATGTGTGGAAGTTGACTTATGCAGTTTTGTGCATCTGAAATATTTTGTGTATACACACATTTCCACTTTTATCCATACACCATGTTTTAGTGTGAATTCTACGCATGGCATTATGCATGAGACCCATGATCTTTAGACACAGATAAAAAGACATACATTATTTGAAAGTGACACATTTCTTTTCTATGCACTGAACTCCAGCCATTCACATTCACAGTAATGCTTCATTGTATTAACATTCCAAATTTTGTAATTATTCGGATCTTACTAAAAGGACAAAAACTGTCAGCATGCAGCCTGATAACAGTCTTTTCATTAATGTTGGACACAGTAATTCTCATAGACTCAACTGTTGCTCTGAATCACTCAGAATCAGTCTCTGAAAAGTCTTTGCTTAACATCCTTATTGTTGAAATGGAGGCTAGATTTTCAAGAAGAAATGTGGATTCAAGGAAAAAGAATTTCATTTTTCCCAGAATCTCTCTAAATTGTTGAGTGCCCTTTTTTTAATCAAGTTACATGACTTCCTGACACAGCATAGAACAACATGAGTTTGCACGAAAGAAATAAAGAAAGAAAGAAAGAAAGAAAGATGTACTTTCTTGTAGTGTAACCAATGTCACTGAAGAAAATGCCCAGTGATGCTGATGTCTCTTCATCATGTACAGAAGTAATATGATGTATTCCCTCAGTTGCATTGACAATATGTCATTGAATTCATCACTGATGGTAATCAGCATCATGTGAGAGTTTCTTTGCTACACTCTTCAGGGTCCTCACTCCATGCCACAAGCAAGAAAAAGAGTTTCTTGATTTTACACATGAAAAACAGTCACAAAAATATAGACATGGACTGATTTATTTCAGAGTTTGCCAAAGGAAATGAAGCTTGACCTATTCATTTAAATATTGATGCAGGAATTTATTTATTTACCTTGAAGTCCTTTAAACATAGTCCTTTATGTTAAGTGTCAAGTTTTTTTGTCTTATATTCATTTGTCTAAGCAAAAAAATGGAATCCATCCATCCATCCATCCATCCATCCATCCATCCTCTTTCGCTTACCCGAGGTCGGGTCGCAGGGGCAGCAGCTTGAGCAGAGAGGCCCAGACTTCACGCTCCCTGGCCACTTCTTCTAGCTTTTCCAGGGGAACCCCGAGGTGTTCCCAGGCCAGCCGGGAGACATAGTCCCTCCAGCGTATCCTGGGTCTTCCCTGGGGCCTCCTCTCAGTTAGACGTGCCTGGAACACCTCGCCAGGAAGGCATCCAGGAGGCATCCTAATCAAATGCCCTAGCCACCTCATCTGACTCCTCTCGATGTGGAGGAGCAGCGGCTCTACTCTGAGCCCCTCCTGAATGACTGAGCTTCTCACCCTATCTTTAAGGGAAAGCCCAGACACCCTGCGGAGGAAACTCATTTCAGCCGCTTGTATTCGCAATCTCGTTCTTTTGGTCACTACCCATAGCTCATGCCCATAGGTGAGGGTAGGAGTGTAGATCGACTGGTAAATTGAGAGGTTTGCCTTACGGCTCAGCTCCTTTTTCACCACAACAGAACAATGCAGAGCCTGCATCACTGCGGAACCACAACGATCCTCCTGTCGATCTCAAGTTCCATTTTCCCTCACTCGTGAATAAAACCCCGAGAAACTCCTCCACTTGGGGCAGGATCTCGCTCCCAACCTTGAGAGGGCACTCCACCCTTTTCCGGCTGAGGACCATGGTCTCGGATTTGAAGGTGCTGAATCCCATCCCAGTCGCTTCACACTCAGCTGTGAACCAATTCAGAGAGACCTGAAGATCACGGCCTGATGAAGCAAACAGGACAACATCATCTGCAAAAAGTAGTGACCCAATCCTAAGTCCACCAAACCGGACCCCCTCACCCTGGCTGCGCCTAGAAATTCTGTCCATAAAAGTTATAAACAGAATTGGTGACAAAGGGCAGCCCTGGCAGAGTCCAACTCTCACTGGAAACGGGTTCGACTTACTGCGGCAATGCGGACCAAGCTCTGACACCGGTTGTACACAGATAGAAAAAAATTGAATTGTTGTTTTCAGTGTTAAATGTCTTTAGAGAAATGAAGCTGAAGGAAAATTCATTTTAATATTGCAGATTTACTTGTTTGAAAGTGTGGTGTAGTGGCTAAAGCTTTGGACATGAGGTTGTGGGTTCTAATCCCACTACTGACACCGTAGGACCCTGAGCAAGTCACTGGACCTTCCTTTGCTCCGATTGGAAAAAACAAAATTAATGTAGCTAATTGTATCATAGATGTTGTAAGTTGCCTTTGATAAAGGTGTCAGCCAAATAAGTAAATGAAAGTGGCCCAAATGATAGCTTTACCTTATATTGTATATCACAGCTCTATACGTAGCATTTCTAATTACATAGTTCCAAAAAAATGTTGTCAGTACTGCATGTGCTCTGAAACCTTAGTCTATATTTCTGTAAATTTCATACTTAAATTTCTACTTGATAATGATATATAGTTCTGTAATCAATTTCTCAACTTTACATCTCATGTTAACAGACAAATACAAGCTAATGCTTTAATTCATTCTGGCACTCTTAAACCTGAAACTATAGCACCCTCTCTTGGAGAAAAGTTGCTATACTGCAGATCAAAGACACAAATTCTGAAATTTGCATAAACACATACAGTATTTGCATATTCTATTTTGCTTGTAAAAATATAATGTTTTAACAGAATATTGTTGTAGAGGCACAAAGAACGGTTTTTAATTTGCTGTTGACTGATTTTTATGTTAAATATAGTTGTCTTTAAACATGATCTATTTTTACAATTTATCTACACTGCTGAAAATTTAAAATTACAAAGTGAGAGTTGTGGAGATTTGTGGAGATTTCCAAGGAGATGCTTGAATTAGTTGTTTACCAATCATATTGAGACAATATAACCTCTGCTGCATAAATGTGAACCTAAAAACAGGCAGGCCCAGAAGAAGAAATGTTTGAGGTTAACAGACAATATTAACAGAGGGAACATAAGACAAGGGGGAGCACAGGAAAATCTCAAAAAAATAATGAGGAAATAGTAGACAATTAAGGGACACAACTGGCAAATGGTATCAGTTGACCAATATATTATGGGGGCATGGAATCAAAATTAAAAATGCGGGATTTTGATCATTTTGAAAGTTCACAGACTAGAATGAAATGATAGTGAAAGAAAGGACCATGAGGGATGTGATTCCTTGACACTATTAAAGACATGGCAGTAATTAGATTGTATGTCCTTTCCTATATACAGGAAAGGTGAGAAGATGATGTTGCCAAAGAATTTCAATGAGACAGTCAAGGGAGTGCACGGCCAGCCAATGTAGTGCATGGCAGTAGCCAGACTGATGGTATATTGAAAATAATGGAAGAACTCCAGATTTTTGACTAATTTGTTTTATGATCAGATATGGCACATATGTGTGCGCATCTTACTAGTGTCTCGCCAAGCTCGTTTATCCGTTTTTCGAAAGCTTGTGAGATGGTCCAGTATAAAGCAAGAATTTCTCCCTTTAAGAGGCATTCTCATCTAAATGTTTCGAAAAAGCAGTAGTCTGAAATGGGGATCCGATGAGAAACAATGAAAACTAAAACATTAAATGACGAGAGCAACCAAAATATAAATTTAGGGAAACTGTGATACTAGGGTGTTGTACCGTGTTAGCCATTATGAATGTAGAGAAAAGCCAAGCAAAATGACACTTTTTATTGGCTAACTAAAAAGATTACAATATGCAAGCTTTTGAGGCAACTCAGGCCCCTTCTTCAGGCAAGATGTAATCAAACTGTGATAAATGAAGCACTTATGAAATACACAGCCTAATTAAAATTCAGTCACTAGATCTGGGCGGTATCACAGATGAGCTGTGGCTGGTCACAGCGGCAGTGGGTGGAGCACGGCCAGTCCTGGATGACCTACCTAACCGCTGCTCTGAAGATTGCGCTAGATTCACCAAGGAGAAAAAGGATTGACGATGGGGCTTCCCCAGCCCATTTTGACGATTGTGCTAAATTCATGGATGGTAACTGCCACAGATCTCCACCCCTGGTGTGTAGAGCAAAATTCATGGTGGTTGTAGAAACACTGGCATGTCAAAAACTAGGCAATGACACCACAAAGGTTGGTGAAACACTGCTCTAGTTATAAAATAAATGACAGAAAACCCAACCCAAATGAACAGAATAAATCCACTCTGCCTTACAGTTTTGTTAAACAGAATCAATTAATCAAACAGAAGAAAACAGTCAAGCTCAAAACAAGTACTAATTCCATGGTAGCAAGGTAGAGAAATAATATGGGTTTAACAAATGTCAAAATACTTGTAAATGGAAATATCTCAGTAGCTTTGCAGCTATCAGTTGCCTTGAGAGATTCATTCATGTCATCAATGATTACATGTCCCTAGGCATATAAGATATTGAGATGGGATAGATACAGCCAAAATATTGTAGTTGCAGACGCAGTTTATATGATTGTTTCATCAATGAAGCCATGGATTAAAGTCAGAAAAAAAACAAATTTGCTGGTCTTTGTTGGACAGATTAGAATTTTTGTTTGTCTCCCATACAATAACCTGATGGCCTTTAAAACTGAGAATTTTTAATATTAATGGCCACTGGCAAGATCATTTTTGATTATTCATGCAGATTATATGACAACCTCCCACTACAGGTACAGAATCACACAAATATGAAACTTCTTTATTGGTCTTCAGAGTGAGACCTTCATCATCCAGAATGTGTCTTGTTAGTTAAGGAGATTACATATAACAGTTTTATGTACATTGGTCAAAAAATTAAGGGAACACTTAATCATCACAGTCTAACACCAAGGGATATTATTCTGTGCAGTTAGGAGCAAACTGTAAGTGATTGTGAATCAACTTCCATAGGTTTAGTGCAAATGAAAGTGACAACAGCTGCACTGGAGAGCCAACAACAAGACAACCTCCACAAAGGGAATGGTTTTGCAGGTGGTGACCACAGAGAATTGCTCTCTCATTATCCTTCCTGACTGATTCTTCTTAGTATTGCAGTTTGTGAGAGTCCTTCTCACTACTAGTAGTATGAGGTGGAACTTGTACCCAATTCAGGTTGCACAGTGTCACAGGAGGCTGGGGGTCAGACCCAGCCGGGATGCCTGGAAGGACCAGGAGGTGGTCTATACATCCCCCGGGCCACGAGGCGGCAACCGCCCTGGATGTTGAGGGGACCACGGGGAAGGAGCAAGGAGGCTCAAGCCCAATTGAGCCCGTGGCCACCTCCGTATTGTGGAGCACGGGAGATCGACACTTCCACCACACCTGGGAAGGTGGGGGAAGATCCTTCCAGCAACACCCAGAGTGCTTCCAGGTGCAAGGGCAGCACTTCTGCCACACCAGGGAGTGCTGCCGGAAGACTGTCGTCAGGCACTTGGAGCACATCCGGGTGGGAATAAAAGGGGCTGCCTCACTCAAATCAAGGAGTTAGAGTTGGGAGCGGGAGCAGGACGAAGCTCCCTGTAGCAGAGGATAGGTGGTCCAACGATATTGGGAAGACGGCCCGTGTTAACGGTGATTGGTGCGGGAGCACTGTGTGTTGTGTGGACTTTATTGAATAAACGTGTGTTTTATAAAGTGTTGGTGTCTGTCTGGTGGTGTTCGGACCCGTGTCTCAAAACAGGTATTCCTCCAGGATGGCACAAGAAGGTTTGCTGTGTCTCCGCACAGCGTTGAGGAGATACCAGGAGACGGGCCTACAGTTAAACAGCATTTTACAGATCTTTTTCCATATTTCAAAAAGATGTTGCAAAAAGCTCACATTTTCTTGGAGAGTTTTTTTAAAACAAATTGAGAGAGATTCACTCTTTTTTGAAGAATTATGAGTAAATTGGTGAGACTACAGGACTTCTCACTAGAAACACAAAAAACACCTGAAAAAAAATTCCTTTTAAGAGGCATGGCCAAAAGCTTTAATGAAAGTGCAGTATCAGCAGTTTTAGCCGATATGAAACAATGCAAATTAGAACATGAAATAATAGAGCATTAAAATAAATTAATTTAATGAGAGCAGTTGTAAGAAGTGAAGTACACATGAAATACAAGATGAAATTACAGCGAATCCTAAAGTGCAAATGATAACGACACCAAAAAAGAAAAAGGAAAAATACAGTCTTAAATACTATGGGTATTATCTTGTTAACAGATGCAACTAATTAAGTACAGTGTGGTAGATGAGAGATGTTCCAAAGATGGCACATACAATGCAAAAAATGACATTCTATTAAGGGCATGAACTCTCTGTAATATTGAAGAAGTATAACAGTCAAGGGATACCTGAGTAAACACCAGTAAAGGCATTAATGCAAATTGAGGAGACAGTGTAGAAAATACCCTCAAAATGCAGTGAGATTAGCAGAAAAATTACATAGCAACAGGGGGAAAAGGTGGACACTAGGTGCTCTATCAAAAAATAAAAATATGTGATGTGGAAAATAGATAATGGGAAAACTAGTGGGGGACCACAACGTGAGTGCCAACTTTAAAATCAACAGGAAAGGGTACCGTGGATACTCGACTAGGTTACAATAGAAAGTGTTGCAGGTGGCATTGACACACTGTAGAAAGAGAGAGAATCTCACCTTCTGAATGTATGTATGAAATTTAAACAAAATTATTTATTTATTGATAGTCTTGTACATATCAGTAAACTGCTTAAAATAGGGCATTCCTGCAGTGCATCATCATTGCCAGTT
This sequence comes from Polypterus senegalus, assembly GCF_016835505.1. NCBI lineage: Eukaryota > Metazoa > Chordata > Cladistia > Polypteriformes > Polypteridae > Polypterus > Polypterus senegalus. The sequence continues at coordinate 284,297,572 of NC_053155.1, read as the reverse complement.
TCTGAGAACCAACAAATAGAAGAACAGTCTAGTACGTCTGGATCTTTCTGGTAGTGAAGTCTAGAAAAGTAAAAAAATATGGCACTTGTTAAAAACAAATTATTTTATTTTACATGATTAACCCATTGCACTATGTCACTTTTGCGTAATATGTAGTAAGCTATGGACATTCCAGTTGGAAAAACAAGGATATGGAGTATTATATTTTTAAAATATTAAGTGAACCAAACAGTCGGTGCATTTGAAACAGCTCTGTTTGTATGTACATTTTATGCATAACCACGTACTGGCTTATCTTTTTACAGGTGTTTTTGCCGCGGGAGAGGAAAACCAGGAAACTTGACCATCAAAAGTTTTCTTTTATAAATAGATATACTGTTTCAACTATATACCATGTAATATGTGAGTATAATTATCTTTACACAAAGACATGCATGTTAGGTGCATTGGAGATCCTAAATTGTCCCTAGTGTGTGCTTTGTGTGTGGGTGTGTGTGTGTGCCCTGCCCAGGATTTGTTCCTTCCTTGTGCCCTGTGTTGGCTGGGGTTGGCTCCAGCAGACCCCATGACCTTGTGTTAGGCTATAGTGGGTTGGACAATGACTGACTGACTGACATTTAATCTGGAGAATTCAAGTACTGTAGCAACTAAAAAGAGTGGGAAACACAACTGTTTTTTGAAACGTGGTGCTCAACAGACACCGGTTTTGTTGTAATAAAAAACAACTGCGTTTAACCCCTGTGCACCCTGCTGTTTATGGTCACTAGGCACATTTTTTAAATAAATTCGCTATCCTGTTTTGCGCCTCATTACACGGAGGCCTTACGGAAGGAGTGCGCAGTGTTAGTGTATAATGAACCACTAGCAAGGCATATCGTACGTAACAAGGATTTGCAATTCCGTGGTCAGGGCACACATCACGTACCTTTTGTTTATTGCACGGGGGTTCCCGGACTATGAAAAAGATCAACAGTATCCTGCTTTTTAGATGATTTTATGCCCCCGAGTACTGTTTCAAACTTCTTCACCATCCTTTGCCGTTCGTTTGATTATTTTCGTGTTCCTTCTTTACTGCAACCGACACGATGAAAACCGACTTCGTTCGACAATTTCTCAACACAGATTCGAACACACGATCGCGGGCGTGTCTCAATTAGACAACAACACAGAGTGCCGCGGGCTCTTCTCTCCGGTTTAAGGCTTTGGAGAAATTGGTCTTTGGTCTAGCCTTGCAGTGTGTGGCATTCACAGAATGCAAACGATGGACGCATTGGGTTTAAAAAACTTTCACATAAATTACATTTTGGATTTGGAAATCCTGATTTTTTTTTGTTTTCCAATTTTAATAAGAGCATATATTTCCATGAAATGTACCTTGCTATCTTACTTAAAACTGGAGACGCAACAATAACACATTTAAAAGTTATAATTGTTTTCGTATTTATTTATAATATTAGACCATTGCTTAACACTGAGCCCACTTCCAGTGATACTCTTTAGATCAGTATCATTGAAATATATATTTTATATTTATTTACAATAATAGAAGGGAGAAAGTGCAAAGAAACTAACCAATGGAGCAGTGGCATTCTAACAATAATCTTCTGATCTCATGGGAAACTGATAATGCTTTTAATTTATTTTGGTTAATATGCAGTGGGATTTTGAGCAACAAGCTTTGTTAATTAGCTGAATAAAAGAGGAGGGCAAGAAACAAATTCTATCATTTTAAGCATACATAGATCTATTCTGAAAACAAGGTAAGGTAAATGATTTTAATTTAGTTGTCTATTAATTGCTTTGCTTTTTCTTTTAAATAAAACATGTCTATTAACTTTGCTTTTTCTTTTCAATAAAAAATATATATTTGGTACATATGTGTATAATATATGTAAACATTGTGTACTCACACTTAAATGTGTATCGGACGTAAAGTGCTTAGAAGTTTTTAAGTTTTCGAAGTTTACAAATTATATCAAATATATCTAGCCTTGTCTTATTTATGAATTAATTATAACAGTTAAATTGAAATGAACTCTATAGTGATTTCTCTAAAGAATGGCCATTGAATCATACTTTCAGTTTGAATCCCAGACTCTACGTTGTCTATTTGCCGGTTTTAGTTCACTTACCACGTCTCGATCCACATGAGGTTACAATACATGCAGGTTAATGGACCCTGCATGAGTGAGGAGAGTTCAGAGCTGGTTTTTCACTTTGCGCCCAGTAAAGTCGAGATTGATCTGGATTAAGCCAAATTAAAAATAATGGGGATAGACAGAAAAATAAAACTTATCATTTTATTTCTTTGATTTAATTGAACTGAGACGCAGGTCACATTTGAGACTTATTGCAAATTATTTAACAAACACAAGCCACAGTCAAGCAGTAAAAGAGGGTTCAACAAAAATTATTTTTAGCGTTTTTTTTCAACCAAAAAAAAAAAAAAGCTTTCTACATTAATGGGAATGGAGTTTGCTAACGTTGCAAACAGATAATAATATTGTACCGTATTAGGTACACCTGTATAGGCGAAAAACGAATCAAATTGAAGTTAAAATAAAAATTCCAATTTGTGATAATATAATAACTGTTTTTAAGCGCCTTTGGTAAACTTGAAAATGATCGTCTTTCATGGTGTGTCGTGATAAGTCTAACGTCATTGTAGCTGTGTCAAATTCTCTTTTGTGGAGTGTTTCATTGAGACGCATTGTTCTTTCTTGGTCTATTAGGATATTAACGTTTAGGAGGAGGAGGAGGTTAGGAGCACGCACTGATACAGTGCTTTGCCGCACCCACCACACGACAAACCAACTCAGGATCCAGATTAGGATCCGAGTGCAGCCATGCAACGGGTGATACCTCGGCACCACACTAGTTCAGATGGAATGGAACAGTGTTAGTTTTTTTATGGTGGCTGGAGTGCCAATTCTGCCACCAACCCCCCAAGTCTTTCCCTGCAATTCATAACAATTCACAGGTCTAACAAATCCACCAACGTGTACGTGCTTAAGAACGAAGAGAGAGAAGCCAATTGACAGCGTGAAGATGAATTCGGCCTGGGAACAGCCTACACTAAAAATCTCAACTAGCCGTTTGTCATCGTTATCCCTTTGTCCGTTTTTAACACATCGTAGTCAGTACGAAGTAGTGGATAGGGGAAACATAACTGTCAGTCAAGCCGGAAATTAACATAGTCCGGCTTCACGATGTAGTGGTAAATAAAGGTATTGCTACCTCAGATTAACTTTCCTGCTCCCTTAATTTTGGACAGAAGAACTTCTAAAACATTCACCTATATTTAAGTTCCATCCATCCATCCATTTTCAAACCTGCTGAATCCGAACACAGGGTCACGGGGGTCCGCTGAAGCCAATCCCAGCCAACACAGGCCGCAAGGCAGGAACCAATCTAGGGCAGGGCGCCAACCCACTGCAGGACACACACACCAAGCACAATTTAGAATCGCCAATCAACCTAACCTGCATGTCTTTGGACTGTGGGAGGAAACCGGAGTACCCGGAGGAAACCCACGCAAACACGGAGAGAACATGCAAACTGTTAGCGAACCCGAGCATCCTAACTGCGAGGCAGCAGCGCTACTACTGCGCCGTGCTGTACTTTACATACGACTGTGCGCTGTCAGTGGCCATAACACGTTTCGTTAATTCACGAAATAACTCTTCGGCGCAGCTGCAAGCTTCCAATTCACGCTATCTTCGTTCCGCGGTTTAAGATGCTACCAGCGGAAATTAAAACGACAGCCTTCAGTTTTCGAACAATTGTTTGAAATAATGAATCGCTTGTTCGATGACGAACAGTGAGCGTTTCACACCTTTCTCACTAGTTTCTCGGTACGTCCTTTCGTCCCTTTCTCGAAGGCTTGCGAGAAGATCTCTATAAAGGAAAACCTCTCACTGGCGAAAGAAAACCCACTGTTATATCACCGAATGAAAATTTCACTTGGACGGGTGTAACGACTAATGCATCCAACCCCGCTGCTCCCACACGCAGGGTCGTCTTAACAGTATCATAGACCCCCGGTCAAAGTAGTGTGCAGGTGTACCTGTTTTGATAGCAAAACATACACAGGCATCAGAAACATCATGGGGTCCCTATGATACTGTGGCCCCCGGCCAATAGCCACTGTGCCCATACGTTAAGACGGCCCTTCGTAGTTCTCCGCAATACAAAACGCAAACCTCCAACTCTCTACCTGCATGCGCAAACAGTGCAATCGGCTCAAATAACAAAGCAGGCTTCTGACTGGCAGTGTATGTTCTGTTTGAGGCTAGCTATAAATATCAGTGTTTTTGATTTCATTATAAAATGGTTGTATACGATGAGTGTAAGAATAAATCACTGTGCGACTGTGCTTAATATGCCGTCAAGGCATATTGGACTGTCACGCATGTAAAGGTCTGTCTGTAGTGCTTGGACTATTTGCATTCACTGAGAATAGAATCCTTATATGTCGCAAATTTAAATGAAAGTAATAACTATTTAATGTGTTGCAGATACCACCTGAAACATGAACAATCTGGTTAATTCTTCGACCTTAACTTCGCCCCTGACTTTGGAAGGCTTCATTGTACCCGAGGAGTCACGTGCCCCTCTTTTTATTATTACATTTTTTATCTATATTATTATTTTTGTTGAAAATGTAACCATCATGTTTGTTATTATTTCTCACAGGAGCTTACATGCGCCAATGTATTTAATGTTATGCAATATGACTGTCTGTGATTTAATTGGGAGCACCGCTTTAATGCCTAGATTAATGTCGGATTTCTTGCGCGATGTGAGACTTATCTCATTTGAAGCTTGTATAATTCAGGCATTTTGCATCCATATGTACTCCACTGCTGCTCAGTTCATTTTAGTAGTGATGGCTTTTGACAGATATATTGCTATATGTAGACCTTTACGTTACAACGCCATCATGACAACCAAAACTACTGCAAAACTTTGTTCTCTTGCATGGGGCGGTGCGTTTGTCTTAATTGTAATTTTACTCGCGCTTACAATACGCCTCCCAAGATGTAAATCATTAGTGGTTCATGCCTATTGTTTCAACGGAGCTCTGTTTGTTCTGTCGTGTGCTGACACAACCATCAATAACATTTATGGTCTATTTGTTTCCTACTTTATAACTGGCTTATCTTTATCGGTCATGGCCTGGACTTACGCCAAGATACTAATTGCTTGTTTATTCCAAAGTCAGCATAACTGTAAAACCAAAGCTATTCACACCTGCGCCACTCATTTAGTAAGTTATATTGTATTTGAAATTACAATTTTATTTGCTGTGATGGCGCTAAGATTTCCAAATATCACTCCCAATGCAACAAAAGCAATGGGCACGTTAACCATAACAATACCACCTTGTCTCAACCCAGTTATTTACGGTATAAACACAAAAGAAATCCGTAATAATGTTTTGAAATTCTTCAAAAGAAAAATAATGTCAAATAATAAGTAGCATTGAAACAATGCAAAGATTTTTAAATAACTTGCCTTTGATATATACCAAGTTTGTCCATATCTAGGGATAATATGTCTAAAACAGGAACATTTACTCTGTATAAGGTACTCTCCGTATTAAACGTTTAATACTGTGTGTGAGCAGGGGAAGAATAAAATATTAGGTTATGCCCATGCACGCAGAACATTGCACATCACGAAAATGTTAATGCAATGACGGTAATTTTGATATGTGTACAGCTCGCCTGTCTATACGCGATACAGAGAAATATGTCATTTTTCACAAGTCTGTATTTCTAACACACTTGGAAAAAATAATTAAAAGTGTTAACATTTTCCTTTGTCTTATAGTTATCAAATATTTTGAGCCATTGACTTCAGGTCTAGACTCCTCAGTGTCCATAGAATTTACCTTAAAACACTATTATTGTGTCAAGTGATCACCCTTGACGTTGACATAAAATTGCATTACAATAAACACAGTGAGTTTGAGCACTAATTTTTTGTTGTCACTTTCCTTTTACCAAAGTTAATAGAAAATAGTCGTTCTGCAGTTTTCTTTACTGTATTTCATTAATACGAGGGATGTTCAAAAAGTTTCCGCACTTTTCTATTTTAGTTGGAAACGGTGAAGGCGGGAGGAGTAGTAATGGGGCATTAAAAAGTTGGTACGACGCTGAGAAAATTGCATTGCAAACGAAGGTGACTGTGTAGAAAAGTGATTAATTTGTTTTTGAAATTCTTAATAAATAGAGTTTAAAAAGTACGGAAACCTTTTGACCGCCCCTCGTAATTTGTACAAACCATACAATCAAACCTATTATCCTTAACATTAGAAGTCCGTGAAAAAATACTTTTGAAGTATCTTTCATAATGTGATAAGTCTACTTCTGAAAAGAATATATTGCTTTAATACATGAGTAAACTACTTAATTATTCACAGAAAAGCTAAATGTGTTTTAACCCCTGTTATATGCCGATTTATCAATGTAGAGTGCTGAATGTTATTTGTTTAAATGTAGTAATCTTTAACGAAAAGGTAACTCAAATCTAAACACAATAAACAAGCTACAAAATAAGGGTAAGTTCATTTTTTAAACAAAATGGATAACCAGCTGAGAATTTTTTTTTTTTTTTACATAAAAATAAATGTTTCTGATAAGAATTTAATCCAAACTTTTAAAACATGTTTAATTAAATTGTAAAAATTACAGAAAAACACAGCAGCTTTATTAACTGTTTTTATGTAACACTGCTAAAACATATTCACAAAGTCAAGTTACTTTTTATATTATTTTCAGGCACTGTTTTGAAAAGATTGATATACTTGTTATTATTTTAATATTTTGGTTGTCAAACATTGTTAAAATTGAATAATGTTAACTGCAAATTTCATGTGCATTGTCAAATATACATATGTATATTAATAAAGCTTTTAAAGAAAATGTGAGTGAATGAAACCTGAACACCTGTGTATGTGACTGTTAGCAATCAAAAATAAAAGATTTTTTAAAAATCTTTAATATGATAATGTATGACTTATCTTTATTACAGTGCTATTAATATTTTCAGCATGAGCGGAGTGAACTTGTGTATGTTTCATTGCTGAATCTCTTTGTTTTTTAGTTATTTAAATGGTATACACAAAATCATGGTGGAAAGGTTTGAGTGCCCCTTTGACTCTGGGAGCTATGTTGTCCGGATCAGAAGCTCCTGGTAGGGCCTCCCAAAACAAATTGGTCCCAGATGAGGGATCACACAAAGAGTGACTGAAAATCCCTAATAATGCAAACCCATACATTTAAAAAGATTTCCCCTGCTGGTTTATAGGGTTATCAGGGTCTCCTCCTGGACACATAAACTGAATCTTGGGACATGGAACGTCACTTCTCTTGTGGGGAAGGAGCTGGAGTTGGTGGGTGAGGCAGAGAAATACCACATAGATATAGTTGGAATCACATCCACTCACTCACTTAGTTCTGGAACCAAACCCCTCAAAGGAGGCTGGACTCTCCTTTACTCTGGAGTTGCCCTGAGGGTAACACATCAGGTAGGAGTGGGCATCTTACTGAATCTCTGCCTGGTCAATGTCATATTGGAGTTTGTCCTGAAGAACTATAAGACTGCCTCTGTGCTGCTTCAGGGTGCAGAGGGCAGAACTCTGACTTCCATATACTGTATGCCTGTGCACCAAATGTTAGTTTGGAGTACCAGACTTTCTTGGAGTCACTGGAGGGGATCCTAGGTGGTGATTTCATAGTTCTGCTGGGGAGACTTCAAAGCTCATGTTGGTAATGATGGAGACTCCTGGAAAGGCAGAATTGGGAGGAATGGCCTCCCTGGTCTAAACTTGAGTGGTGTTTTGTTATTGGACTTCTGTACTAGACATGGATTGCCCATAATGAGCAATATATTCAAACATAAGGTGGCTCATAAGTGTACCTGGTACCAGAGCACCTTAGGTTAAAGATCAATAATAGATTTCATAATCATATCATTATTTGCTCTGTATCTTCTGGACACTTGGGTGAAGAGAGGGACAGAGTTGTCAACTGATTACCACCTGGAACTCTTTGAGGTGCTGAAGAACCCGATGGACACACTCATTGTAGAGGAGGCAGAGCCAGAAGCCAATGGGGGTTCAATGTTCATTTCCCTTAGGTAGGTCACTAAGGTACGTACGTAATTCCAGAATGGCAAATCACTGGAGGTGGATGAGTTCCATCTAGAAATGTTGAAGACTAATAAACATTGTTGGGCTGTAATTGCTGATACACTGGTTCATTGTTGTATGGTCTTCAGGAGCTGTGCCTCTTGAGTGGCAGACAGCAGTGGTGGTCCCCATTTTTAAAGCAGGGAACAGGAGAGTGAGCTCCAGCTATCAGGGGATCACATTCCTCAGCCTCCCTGGGAAAGCTTATGACAGGGTACTAGAAAGGAGACCCCACACAGCTGTGGAACCTCATCCAGGGGGAGAAATGTGGATTCTGTCCAGACCTTAGAATGGTGGACCAGCTCTTTAGCCTCATGAGCATTCAAGAAGGAGCATGGGAGTACACTCATGTCTATATGTGTTTTGTGACTTTTAACCTATAACGGTGTTCCTCTAGGGATGCTGTGAGGGCTACTGAAAAAGTATAGGGTTCCAATGCCCCTAATAAGCGATATTCAGTCCCTGTATAATTGCAGTGACAACTGTGTTAGCATACTCGGAAAAACTTCACCACTGTTTCCAATGGGTGTGGGGATCCAGTAGGGCTGTGCTTTGTCTCCAATCCTGTTTGTGATTTTCATGAACAGGATATCAAGGCACAGCCTGGGAGGGAATGGAGTCCAGTTTGGTGTCCTTAGAATTACGTCACTGCTTTTTGCAGATGATGTGGTCCTGTTGACTTCATCGAGATGTGAATTCCAGCACTCATTGGCATGGTGCAAATGAGTGTGAAGTGGACAGCAAGAGGATCAGCACCTAAAAAGTATAAGGCCATGGTCTTCAGTAGGGATAAGGTTGACTGTCCTATCAAAGTTTGAGGGGAGTTACTGCCTCTAGATGGCGAAACTTCTGATTTACCAGTCGATCTGCATCCCTACTCTCACCTATTGTCATAAGCTTTAGGTAATGACCGAAGGAATGAGATAGCAGGTGCCAGCGGCTGTAATGTATGGCAGGCAGCAGTATCCTACAAGCCTTTTTGTTCATGAACAATGCCTTGTTGAAGATAATAATGAATTAACAAGGATTTTGTAGTCCTCCTGAAAAGACATAGTGTTTGTTTCTCAATAGCCAAGTAAAAAAAATAAGTCAATGGGCTTTACGAATCTGGGATGGATCAGAGGTTTTAAATCAAGATGTTTAGAAATTTATAAGTTAGGCTTCATTACAGTTAAACTGAATAAAAGTAATACTTTGCTTCAGACTCATTAGCCATAGGAAATTGAATAGTAATAGTAATAGTCGACCACAGAGAGGTACATGATAACTAGTAACATATTGATCTGAAAATCAACCATTTAGATAGTGTTTCTCATGACTATTGGTTAAACAAATAAGGATAATTAAATCAATCAGCAAATAAAAAAAAGTTGAATGCTGCACCTGTAAATGAACTCTGAAACATCGAAAACTCTCTGGAAGGTAGCAGTGACATCTGCTGGCTAAGGTAAGATTTTAAACTCGTGAAGAAGTTTACTCAACATTTATTGGCATCCTATATTCAACTGCATGTTTTTTTTTTATCAGTTCTTAGCATATTGTAATCAAGACTGCACTCATAACACTAAATCATTTTTAACTGCTAAATGGAGCAACTTCTCAGGCATTTATAATTTCCAATAGTCTTGCTAATAACTAAGACAGCCTCACAATTCTCACCCTCATGTGAGATAGGACCATTTGAAGTTTCAGTAAACAAAATTATAAAAGAAATCAGATGTTTCTAGTATTGAATATTTCAGATTTACATGAGAAATGAAACCTTTAAAAGAAAGAACCACTTCTGCTCAGTGAGTTTTCATTAAGCCTAAGGTCAGAATACAGTATACAGTACAGTATATGCAAAGCCATGGAAGAGCCATTAAGTGAGAAGATGATAATGAATTCTATAGTTAATGTTGTGCAATGTAGGTGGTCTGCATGTGTATCCAAAACCCAGGATTTAATAACAGAGCAAAAATTATGGAAAGAATGATTCTAAAAAACCATAAGAAGAACCCTTCATTTATTACATAATAAAAATAGATAGGAGCTTAACCATGACAGCACATTGTTTCTTAAGGTTCTAGTTGATGCATCTCAAATCATTTTTATATGTATTTAAATATACAGTAGATTAACTAAGAGGATTATATAGACTATCCAAATGCAATTTCCACATGATGTACTGTACATTCATGCTTTACAGAAGTCTTTTTTTATCTCACTAAAGACATCCTGTCAAGTTATTTGGTTAGTCCATCTTGTACAAGAGTGCAACATTTTATGCAGGTTGTAATCTTCCTTCATATTCATAATCTCCTATGTCCTTCATAAATATCCTACAAACAATTTGCTATTCTTCTTTTAAGATAAATGTTAAATTCAAATTACAGTAATTGACAAATTACATATAGGGTCAAAGAAAAAAGAAACTTCAGGCATTTTTTAAATGTGCAAAACAATTTAGCATTGAAAATCAGCTAGCATCTGAAATGAAGCAACATTTCTCATGCACTTCTACTTTGGCATGGTTGGTTTTAAACCATGTATTTGATTTTTGGTTATTGTATTTTTGGCTTTTTGAACCTTGATTATACTTCTTATTGTATATGTCAATTTATTGGATTTATTTATTTTAGATTTTGTATTTTTGGAAAAAAAATCTATTTTGCTTCTTTTTCTTGCTCTGCTGTCTTATCCTTTTTGTATTCCCTAATAAATATTTAGATATGAAAAACCTTTGCTTGCATTTGTCTTGAAACAAGCTTTTTTACTATTTTTTCTCTCCACAAATTTGGGCTTTTTTTTTTTAATATTTGCTATTTCAAAAACTGTATCCCCATTTGTAGGCCTGTGTGGACAGAAAGCATGATGGCTGAATTTGGGGTTACGTGGCACAGTGGTTCACAAGTTCAGACCTGGAGGACCACAGTAGCTGCAGTTTTTCATCCCAACCTGTTCACAATCAGTCAGTCATTTCACCTTGAATTGAGCTCAATGTTTAATTTAATTACACATTTTTTATTTTCTTATTTTGCATTAGTGCAGTAGCCAATCAGTAGCACAAGGTTTACATTTATAATAAACTGAGACACACCTAGATCAGCAGAACATCTAGAGCAGTAATCTCTCTTTTGTCATTTTCCTACTAATTCACCTTTTTTGTTTCTTTAAATGTCTTCTGACACTTTAAACTCAGCCCCATCGTTTTAGACTCAAATAATATTGCTACATTTAAAAAAATACACCAAATCATAAACTTCCTCATTGATTTCAACTGCACGGATTAATGAGGTACCAGAGCATTCTATTAGTAAATATGAAAACACTATCTCCTTGATCAAGTCGTGGCTGACAGTGAACTCCTGATTTCAAATTTTACACTTTTCGAATAGATTTCTCTTTCAACCAGGCGTGTAGGCCCCTGGGACCTGTCAATGACTGATTGTTCCATCAGATCTATTTAATCCACTTTCTTAAATAGTTCCGGGGTGGGTTGAATTTTGAGTGGGTCACCAGTGGAAATATGAAAATCTGTTTTCCTTTTTGTTGCCTATTTGTTTTTGATTTCAACGAAAATTTGACTACAAAAAAAAAACCTTCCCAGTACAGTTTTATGTCATTAAAATGCTGAATTGCACCCAAAATCACATTGGAATGTTTTTCTTTCTTTTCACAAAAATGGTAAAATTGCTGCATCACAGCCAAACCTGCCCACAACCCAAACCCACCATCACTATGTCTTTCTTGAACATTCTAATTCAGCTGAATACAATTTGACAGACGGACTATTATTAAGTAAATGATGGACTGCTTCAACTTTTAAATCACACCGTAGTCTACTTTCTTTGTTTACCACTTTCTGCATTTTGTCCTTTTTTTCTAAATGCATTTATTTCTTTTTTGTAAAGATTTTTTTGAATCTTGAAAATTTTAATGTTGTAATTTGGATACATATTGTAATTTCTTTATCAACTATTATGTATTCTGGCAGAATTGAGATCTGCTCTTCAGAATGATGCATGGGCCATAGATCTTAAAAAATGGGTATGTATGCCATGGATATTACAGTAAAAGTGAAGTAAAATAATCCTTTTTTTATTATTTTGGTAAAACAAGAAATATTATCTGAAGACATTTCATAACATTTTATTTATGAGTACACATTGCATATTCAGTGACATGTGTTAATTCTGAGGGGAAGAACATGATGTTGAGTGATTGGCTGATTGAAGATCACGTGAATAGGCATATTGAAGGCTGAATGAGTTGTAGCCAGTTAAGAAATTGGAGCATAAAATGGCCAAAATGAGGTCAAGTTTAAAGAGCTAATAATAACAATTAGCAACAAATGAAGAGGATACCACATAATAAAACAGAGAATGGTGAAAGGCTGCAGTTACTTCAGACCCACTAGTGTGCTCATTAGTAAACAACAGCAAGAACACCAGGTGTATTGGAATGAAAATAATGATAAGTATGATGAACATCTTAAAAATAAAGATAAAAACATTAAGGTAACTGTATGTAACATAATGCAATATTTACTAACAAACATGTAGAAGTCCAGTTCTGTATTTTTGAATACACAAAGACTGGAAAATAACAACTTGTTTAATTAAATTAGGAGTCCAGTTGAGGACTGGAGAACCACTGGCCTAGGATGAGTCCTGTTCAGAGGCCCCATACCTGTACATTTTGTGTATTTGTTTTTGAAACCTGTAATTCCATCTTTGCTTTTTTAAGAGGCAAGTGTAAACAGAAAAAGCTGGTAGGAGTAGAAAGTGAACAAACAGGTAGACAGATAGATAGATAGATAGATAGATAGATAGATAGATAGATAGATAGATAGATAGATAGATAGATAGATAGATAGATAGATAGATAGATAGATAGATAGATAGATAGATAGATACTTTATTAATCCCAAGGAGAGCAACTGACTGCTGACTCTCTTTCAATTTTTTAAGTCAACAGTACATTAACTTGCAAAAATATTTCAGGGAATATTTTCAAGGTGGTCCCTGCCCATTTATCATGTTTCCCACTACTGCCAATCCTTACCACTTAAAAAAAAAAAACTTCTCTATAGATGCAATACTTTTTAGATTCCTGCAAATGATTATAATAGTTAAACCAAATAAAAGTTGATTGAGACTGTATAATTCTGTATCTTCAGATCCCTCATGTATAGGGTATTTTTCCTTTTCAAGGTAGCTTCTTGCATGCTCTATAAAATACTCAAACACCTATAGCAGTTATTCTTTGACATCATCTTTAAGACAGTGGCTATGGGTTACTTCACCTCTTCCTCAGAAGAAAATTTCCTTTCTTTCCATTTTTCAAACACTTACACCACCCTAATACCATTGACATATTCATTACCTGCGTTCCATACACTTTATTCTCTTCTCTTGGCCACTTTTTACAAAGCAGGAGTTAAACTATTGGGTGTGTGAACTCAAGAAATACAGTAGCCAGTCCTACTATATCGTCACATGGCTTTGACTTTGATTCACACACAAACAAACAGTTGCAGCATACATGAGATACTACAATCATTCTCCAAGCTTTTCAGTGAGTCTTCTGCTTATTTTTTAATGAGCCCTACTTTACAGTTCCTTTGAAGAATTAAAAAAAAATTGCTATCTTAATGATATGTTACTTATGCCATTTTAATTTATAAATTTGGTCTATGTCTATGATGCACTTATTGCATTTGTTTAGTGGGGAATATTTTTGTTTGAAAAAATTTGATGAAGTTATTGCGAATTTGTTTTGTATGAATACCATAAATCATTGGGTTAAGAAAAGGTGGTATAGTTATCATTAATGTGCCTATTGCTTTTGTTGCATTGGGGGTGATGTTTGGAAATCTCAAAGCTATAATTGAAAACAACACAGTTGTTTCAAATACAAAATAAACTGTCAGATGTGTAGCACATGTATGGATAGCTTTTCTTTTGCAGTTACTTTGTGATTTGAATAAGCATGCAATTAATATTTTGACATATGTCCATGCAATTACTAAAAATGATGAAGTGGTAATAAAATAAGTAATGAAGAGTCCATAGATGTTGTTCACAGTTGTATCAGAACATGACAAAACAAATAAAGATCCATTAAAGCAATATGCATGCACTATTAGTGATCGACATCTTGTTAGTCTAACAGTAAGTGTTAAGAGAATAACAACTAAAACAAAAGCACATCCCCAAGAAAATGCACACATTTTTACAAGGGTTTTGGTGTTCATAATAATATTGTATCTTAATGGATCGCATATGGCAATATACCTGTCTAATGCCATTGATGTTAGGATAAGGTGAGCAGAAATAGCATATAAATGGATGCAAAATGCTTGAATAACACAAGCTTCAAATGAGATAATTCTTGTGTCAGTCAAGAAGTCAGACATTAGTCTAGGCATTAATGCTGTACTTCCAATTAAATCACAAACAACCATGTTACATAGCATCAAGTACATTGGCTCATGCAAGCTCCTGTGGAAAACAATCACAAATAATAAGGTGGAATTAGCAATTACAATGATTATGTATGCAGTAAGTGTTAAGATAAACAGAGGTACTCTTGCTTCTTGTGGAACAATAAAACCCTCCAAGATTAGACTTGATGAGTTATCAAAAGACATCATGTTCTACCAAGGAGTGAATCAGAGGCTGAAACAAAAAAGAAACAGGAAACAAAATCAGAAGCATTATATTATTCACGTTACCCATCCATTAGTCAACTTTCGAAATATTTCCTTCACTACAGGGTCAAAAGAAGCCTATTTTGACAGATCAACAGTAAGTCGCTAAAATTCAATAATAAACATACAATTTATTCAGAAGCAATGTCTACAAAGCTACTTTGTTTTATATGGGTTGGTGCTGCTGCTTCATTCAGTAAATCTTTCACTAATTCTCCAAGTACCTGTGTGGAATTTAGTTTTGATACTTAAATGATTCTGTGTGGGAGTGATCTGGAACTGGATTTAACAGGCTGGAAAGTATTATGTTGAGAATATTTACAATCTACACAAACCAGAGATCTGTTACAATTGGCAGAAATGCAAGGGAAAAAAGATCATGTGTTATAGAATTATTGTTTATGTTGGTGATTACATTGTATAGTGTCAGCAATAATATAATTTTTTATAGCCAGTAATTCTTTATCATACATTTATTAATAAATATTTGTAAAAGTTTAAAACAGAGACTGCAAAATGATGTACAGCTAATGAAAAAAATATAAAGATGTGAGGAAGCATTTTATGACATGGGAAAGGCGCTATATAAATAAAAAGTATTATTATTAATAAGTTATTAATGAAATAATTTGTAACAAAGTTTTACCAATTAATAAATTATAATTTAATCACATGTATTACTTTTGGAATGTATAAACCAATCTGTTAACCGTCATAATATTTGTTAATGACTTTTTAACAGAAAGGATCTATTCTAGTTATCCAGCATCTTACTCGCATTTATGGTTGCATGACCCAGGTCCGATTTCTCGGTAACGAACACTTCTCATGCGCTTCTCGCTTGAAAATTAAAGCCAATTCCCTAAAGGCAAACCCTAACAGCGGGAAAAAATGTACTCCATTCATCTATAGTCCCCCGTATCCAAAAAAAAAAAGGCTAACTCAGCAAGCATGCATTGAAAATAGAATCAATCAACCTAATCATTCGATATTTGAAAACCCACAAGCTATACACAATTAAGTGTCCAGTGTTAAATTAACGCTTGTGTTAAGTAACGGTTTAGAAGTAGACCCAAATTGTTATTTAGTGTTTAGTCAGTCAGTCAGTCATTTTCCAACCCGCTTTATCCTAACACAGGGTCACGGGGGTCTGTTGGAGCCAATCCCTGCCAGCACAGGGCGCAAGGCAGGAACAAATCCCGGGCAGGGCGCCAGCCCACCGCATATTTAGTGTTTATTTAACACTGTTTCACTATCCACGAAAACCTTATTTCTTTAACGGAGAGTCGTGTATTGCAAAATATTAATTTGTTTGGTGTATGTTTGATGCACATAACACAGACGTGGACAGAATGTCCTCTCAGCAGTTTATTTTTGCCATCGTATATTCTTGCCTCATGAGCAAAAAAAAAAAAAAAAAAAAAATAAACTCATTTGTATCATCACAGCACACCATATAGAAAATTATACGCCATCACAGAGTTGTAGAAGATTTCACAATTGGTAGCCTCCACTTCGGAAGAGACTATGCCTATTCACGTGATCTTTTTTTATTTTATAGCACATAACATTACATTACACACAACAATATGTAATTAGTAAATCAAAAGTTAATATCACTGATGTCAAAATAAGATGACAATTACTACTGCTCTTTGATCAGCTGGTTCAGTTTACTGTAAGTGCAAATTACACAGTCCTGAATTATTTTGATAGGATCAAAATAGATTTTTAAAATTTCCATGTTAGCAATACAGAGTCCTTTCTGCTGTCTATGCCATAGACAGAGCATCAAGTTGCCAACAATGTTACTATTTCTTCTGGGAACGATTTTTACCTGAGTTGTTTTTAGTATTCGTCTTGTTCATCTAAAGATACATAAACCTGCAAAAAATGGGAAGCAAAAGCTCCTGTATAATAATAAACAAAAAAAAAACTAATTAATGATTTTTTCCACTTGATTGTTGTTGCGGTATAACTGTGTATATGAATCATCATATTCTCACTTATTCGCATAATTCTAATTAGCTCTTAACACCTGTGTAAAGCATTATGAAATATAATCACAGATGACCTTTGAGTATGTAAGCTAGGTTTTTATTTATATGGTGAAGAGTGGTATTTTAGTCTCTATAATCATTATTGGTTTTCAGTATTCTTTCGATTTAGCATTACTTTTAAAATGTTTTTTAGCCGACAGATTCAATGTGAAGAATCTTTGTCTAGATCAAAGAAAGTGTTTATATTTGTTAAATTACCAATAAAAAAATAAATATTTTGATTCACTGAGAATGAAAGAGAAAGCCGTACCTTTTCAGAATTCAAACTGACGACTTTGTGGAAAGTAGATGTACTAAAAACGTACTTTAATCGCCTTATTTTTATGCTTTTCTTTATAATCAACAAGTTCTTGAAGAGGTATGGCTTCCAGGTAATTAGTTTAGACGTCTCTCCCTTGTGAGCAATACTTGAGATGTTTCAGTCCCATAAGATTTACTGTGAATATTAAACTGACATATTATTTTTAGTCTTGTTAATCAGCTATTAGAATATTTGCTATTGAGAATATTTTATTGGTATTTGCTTAGCAACCATGATATTATACAAATAATATCCAAAGAGAGCAATCAAAGCGACTTTAGAAAAATTAAACACTAATGGATTTCGCATGCACCAATAAAACCATTACTAATTAACAAACACCAGGAAACTCTAAAATGTTGCTTTCAAAAGGATAATTCAGCTTAAACCTCATACATAATATTCCACATGCTCACTGTAGCTGCGATTTCCCAAAATTACCAAAGTTCAGCAGCTTCAACTAAAAAAAAATGGGATTCAACAAAATCCTGACGCGCAGAAATGATTCCACAGACAAAATATCTTCGTTTTTAAAAGCTTATTTAAGTTTCAAAGTAAAACAATTCACACAAAAAAGAAAATTAAAATAGCAAAAAAAAAAAAAAAGAAAAATTAATGTTAAGAAAAGTTCAATTCTAAGCTTAATCTTGTTACATGTCAAATCGTTACTATTTACTTAACATTTCTGAACCATTTCAAAACGTTTTAGAACCATTTCTAAACGGTCAGAAAACTGTATGCTTATCCCATTTCTAACTTGAAAATGGGTCTTTCAAGTCCCTGTTTACTGGGACCTGTTGTAAACACTACAACTAACCTTAATATCACACTGTTTCTCAGTTATAGTAAGAAGGTTCTATCTCTTACTAACTTATAGCGGGTAAAGACTATACCATAAGTTATGACTACGAAAGAAATGTATATTCTATTCAAATTAAGCAAACATTAATATGAGTTTAACTCAAAACTTTAACTTTCTAAGATTGGCTCTTACACTCACCATGGAAAGTGTTAAAAAATAAGCCTAAGTTAAATGTGTCATTATCTATCAAACAATGAACTTATAAAAGAATAAATATTACACAGGAAAAATTCAGTTCAAATGCAATAGCATTAATTAAATTGTTCATTTACAAAAACTGACTAGGGATAAGCTAAGTGCACATTTTTTCAAGTTGGGCCAATTTGGAGTTAAGTCAGTTTAAACTGTACAGTTTTGGAATACAGAGAGAGACAGAATATCCTTATAAGCTCTATTTACAGTACATTTGATGAAAATCTGCTGTGACAGAGGAGTCCTTGTGGCAACTCTAAGCTTCAAAGACGTATTAAAAATATCTCTCTAGAATATACGAGGAACATTCAAAAAGTTTCTACAATTTTATATTTTGGTTGGAAACATTGAAGGCAGAGGAGTAGTAATGGGGCATTAAAAAGTTCGTACGACGCTTGGAAAATTGCTTCGCAAACGAAGGTGACTATATAGAAAAGTAATGTAATTTGCTTTTAAAAATTCTTAATAAATAGAGTTAAAAAAGTGCGGAAACATTTTTGAACGTATACTAACAGAGATAAAAAGGGGCTTTGATGAGAATTTTTAGTTGTTGTCAGGGTTAAAAACACTAAATGACAGATATCATTTCTCAACTGTAAGAGGAAACAGTAACACCACATTCTTACATCTTTTTTAGACATCTTTTAGGAAAAAAATATTCATTTATAGTACTTATTGGCAACAGAATCTAAAGGAAAGGTTTGAGTGCCCTTGTGACTCTGGGAGCTATTTTGTCTGGATCAGAAGCTCCTGGTAGGACCTCCCAAAACAAATTGGTCCCAGATGAGGGATCAGACAAAGAGTGACTGAAAGTCCCTAATAATGCAAACCCATACATTTAAAAAGAGTACCCCGGCTGGTTTATAGGGTTACCAGGGTCTCCTCCTGGACACATAAACTGAATCTTGGGACATGTAATGTCACTTCTCTTGTGGGGAAGGAGCTGGAGTTGGTGGGCAAGTCAGAGAAATACCACATAGATATAGTTGGAATCACATCCACTCACTCACTTAGTTCTGGAACCAAACACCTCAAAGGAGGCTGGACTCTCCTTTACTCTGGAGTTGCCCTGAGGGTAACACATCAGGTAGGAGTGGGGATCTTGCTGAATCTCTGCCTGGTCAATGTCATATTGGAGTTTGTCCTGAAGAACTATAAGACTGCCTCTGTGCTGCTTCTGGGTGCAGAGGGCAGAACTCTGACTTCCATATACTGTATGCCTGTGCACCAAATGTTAGTTTGGAGTACAGTACTAGGCTTTCTTGGAGTCACTGGAGGGGATCCTAGGTGGGGATTCCATAGTTCTGCTGGGGAGACTTCAAAGCTCATGTTGGTAATGATGGAGACTCCTGGAAAGGTAGAATTGGGAGGAATGGCCTCCCTGGTCTAAACTTGAGTGGTGTTTTGCTATTGGACTTCTGTACTAGATATAGATTGTGCATAATGAGCAATATATTCAAACATAAGGTGGCTCATAAGTGTACCTGGTACCAGAGCACCTTAGGGTAAAGATCAATGATCGATTTCATAATTATATCATTATTTGCTCTGCATGTTCTGGATACTTGGGTGAAGAGAGGGACAGAGTTGTCAACTGATTACCACCTGGAACTCTTTGAGGTGCTGAAGAACCCAATGGACACACCCATTATAGAGGAGGCAGAGCCAGAAGCCAATGGGGGTTCAATGTTCATTTCCCTTAGGGAGGTCACTAAGGTACTTACGTAATTCCAGAATGGCAAAGCACTGGAGGTGGATGAGTTCCATCTAGAAATGTTGAAGACTAATGAACATTGTTGGGCTGTCATTGCTGATACACCAGTTCATTGTTGTATGGTCTTCAGGAGCTGTGCCTCTTGAGTGGCAGACAGCAGTGGTGGTCCCCATTTTTAAAGCAGGGAACAGGAGAGTGAGCTCCAGCTATCAGGGGATCACATTCCTCAGCCTCCCTGGGAAAGCTTAAGACAGGGTACTAGAAAGGAGACTCCACCCAGCCGTGGAACCTCATCCAGGGGGAGAAATGTGGATTCTGTCCAGACCTTAGAATGGTGGACCAGCTCTTTAGCCTCATGAGGATTCAGGAAGGAGCATGGGAGTACACACATGTCTATATGTGTTTTGTGACTTTTAACTTATAACAGTGTTCCTCTAGGGATGCTGTGAGGGCTACTGAAAAAGTATAGAGTTCCAATGCCCCTAATAAGAGATATTCAGTCCCTGTATAATTGCAGTGAGAACTGTGTTAGCATACTCGGAAAAACTTCACCATTGTTTCCAATGGGTGTGGTATTCCACTAGGGCTGTGCTTTGTCTCCAATCCTGTTTGTGATTTTCATGAACAGGATTGGAAGTCATAGCCTGGGAGGGAATGGAGTCCAGTTTGGTGTCCTTAGAATTACGTCACTGCTTTTTGCAGATGATGTGGTCCTGTTGACTTCATCGAGATGTGAATTCCAGCACGCATTGGCATGGTGCAAATGAGTGTGAAGTGGACAGCAAGAGGATCAGCACCTAAAAAGTATAAGGCCATGGTCTTCAGTAGGGATAAGGTTGACTGTCCTATCCAAGTGTGAGAGGAGTTACTGCCTCTAGAAGGCGAAACTTCTGATTTACCAGTCGATCTGCGTCCCTACTCTCACCTATTGTCATAAGCTTTAGGTAATGACCGAAGGAATGAGATAGCAGGTGCAAGCGGCTGAAATGTATGGCAGGCAGCAGTATCCTACAAGCCTTTTTGTTCATGAACAATGCCTTGTTGAAGATAGTGATGAATTAACAAAGATTTTGTAGTCCTCCTGAAAAGATATATTGTTTGTTTCTCAATAGCCAAGTAAAAAAAATAAGTCAATGGGCTTTACGAATCTGGGATGGATCAGAGGTTTTAAATCAAGATGTTTAGAAATTAATAAGTTAGGCTTCATTACAGTTAAACTGAATAAAAGTAATACTTTGCTTCAGACTCATTAGCCATAGGTAAATGAATAGTAAATGCTATGAGGCGACCACAGAGAGGTACATGATAACTAGTAACATATTGAACTGAAAATCAACCATTTAGATAGTGTTTCTCATGACTATTGGTTAAACAAATAAGGATAATTAAATCAATCAGCAATTGAAAAAAAGTTGAACGCTGCACCTGTAAATGAACTCTGAAACATCGAAAACTCTCTGGAAGGTAGCAGTGACATCTGCTGGCTAAGGTAAGATTTTAAACTCATAAAAAAGTTTACTCAAATTTTACTGACATCCTATATTCAACTGCATGCTTTTTTTATCAGTTCTTAGCATATTGTAATCAAGACAGCACTCATAACACTAAATCATTTGTAACTGCTAAATGGTGCAACTCCTCAGGCATTTATAATTTCCAATAGTCTTGCTAATAGCTAAGACAGCCTCACAATTCTCACCCTGTCTTTTTGGAAAAAAATCTATTTTGCTTCTTTTTCTTGCCCTGCTGTCTTATCCTTTTTGTATTCTCTAATAAATATTAGAAAAAACCTTTGCTTGCATTTGTCTTGAAACACGCTTTTTTACTATTTTTCCTCTCCACAAATTTGGGCATTTTTTTTAAAAAATATTTGCTATTTCAAACATGTATCCCCATTTGTGTTGACAGAAAGCATGATGGCTGAATTTGGGGTTACGTGGCACAGTGGTTCACAAGTTCAGACCTGGAGGACCACAGTAGCTGCAGTTTTTCATCCCAACCTGTTCACAATCAGTCAGTCATTTCACCTTGAATTGAGCTCAATGTTTAATTTAATTACACATTTTTTATTTTCTTATTTTGCATTAGTGCAGTAGCCAATCAGTAGCACAAGGTTTACATTTATAATAAACTGAGACACATCTAGATCAGCAGAACATCTAGAGCAGTAATCTCTCTTTTGTCATTTTCCTACTAATTCACCTTTTTTGTTTCTTTAAATGTCTTCTGACACTTTAAACTCAGCCCCATCGTTTTAGACTCAAATAATATTGCTACATTTAAAAAAATACACCAAATCATAAACTTCCTCATTGATTTCAACTGCACGGATTAATGAGGTACCAGAGCATTCTATTAGTAAATATGAAAACACTATCTCCTTGATCAAGTCGTGGCTGACAGTGAACTCCTGATTTCAAATTTTACACTTTTCGAATAGATTTCTCTTTCAACCAGGCGTGTAGGCCCCTGGGACCTGTCAATGACTGATTGTTCCATCAGATCTATTTAATCCGCTTTCTTAAATAATTCTGGGGTGGATTGAGTTTTGGGTGGGTCACCAGTGGAAATATGAACATCTGTTTTCCTTTTTGCTGCCTATTTGTTTTTGATTTCAATGAAAATTTGACTAAAAAAAAAACCTTCCCAGTACAGTTTTATGTCATTAAAATGCTGAATTGCACCCAAAATCACATTGGAATGTTTTTCTTTCTTTTCACAAAAATGGTAAAATTGCTGCATCACAGCCAAACCTGCCCACAACCCAAACCCACCATCACTATGTCTTTCTTGAACATTCTAATTCAGCTGAATACAATTTGACAGACGGACTATTATTAAGTAAATGATGGACTGCTTCAACTTTTAAATCACACCGTAGTCTACTTTCTTTGTTTACCACTTTCTGCATTTTGTCCTTTTTTTCTAAATGCATTTATTTCTTTTTTGTAAAGATTTTTTTGAATCTTGAAAATTTTAATGTTGTAATTTGGATACATATTGTAATTTCTTTATCAACTACTAGCAGAATACCCGCGCTTCGCAGTGGAGAAGTAGTGTGTTAAAGAAGTTATGAAAAAGAAAAGGAAAAATTTTAAAAATAACGTAAGATGATTGTTAATGTAATTGTTTTGTCACTGATATGAGTGTTGCTGTCATATATATAGACACAGACACACACACATACATATATATACATACACATATACTGTATATGCATACATATACATATACATATATATATACATATACACATATATACATATACATATATAGCAAAATCCCCGCGCTTTGCAGCAGAGAAGTAGTGTGTTAAAGAAGTAATGAAAAAGAAAAGGAAACATTTTAATAATAACGTAACATGATTGACAATGTAATTGTTTTGTCATTGTCATGAGTGTTGCTGGTATATATATATATATATATATATATATATATATATATATATATATATATATATATATATATATACACATACATATCTACATATATACAGACACACATTTACATACACCTATATCTATCTTTCTATCTATCTATATCTATCTATCTATATATCTATATCTATATCTATATATCTATATCTATATCTATATCTATATATCTATATATATATATATATATACATACACATATCTCCTTTGGGGTGCGAGGAGCTGTTGCTGGGGGTGCCAGAATCCATTGAGGAAGAAAAATTTAAAACATTATTTGTACCAAATTTTAATTTATCTATCCATTCCTAAATAATTAAATGGGCAGGCTATTTCGTATTAGTGCAATATGCTGCTTGTTAAAACGGATGACTCCTAATCTTACGTGCACTTAGTGCTGCGTGGGTATTATATCGTATTTGTTCAAGTTCTATTTAAATTTGAAATATAAGTAATTTTTATTTGGTCGACAGAAATATGTTTAGTAGGAATGAAAGTTAAATTTAATCATCATTGCATACATTTTTCTTCACCATAGAAATTGAAAGACTAAATCCAACTTCCATTCCTACCAAAGATATTTCTGGCGACTAAATAGAACCTACTTATATCCAAATTCGAGCTATTGAGCTGTCGCCTGCCTGCCTGAGTCACCCTCGCTTCCCAGTTACTTTTTTACCGTTCATTTAATCTTGGCTAGTCGCGGAAATATTATAACATGGAAGGAGGATTACACCGAGTATGGCTTTACCAAAACAATTATTGATGTCGAATAAAGTATCCATCATTCATAAAGCTTCAATTGGTGATCTGGTTTTCTGTGTTAACTTCATATTTTTTCATACTGCGAGGGTAAAATGAATCGTTAAGCGCTGATATAGGCCTATATATATTGAATATATTGAAATAGTTTTACTATCAAATAATGCAAACAGTACGCGGCACGTGCTTCGCCCTAATTCTGGGCTCATCAGGCAGTACACACTCACTGCACCCACTCTCGCGAATCGAACCTCAGACGTCAGCGCTAAAGGCGAAGCCTCTCATGTTGCGCTATGGTGTGTGGGTCGTTTATTTGACAGTATGTAGATCGGTGTATATATATATTTTAATATATTTTGAGAATGCAACGTATAGTTTTGTCCAGGAGGAAAGCAATGTTGCCTCAAATCAATGGTAACCTTTTGTAGGGTGTGTCCCTGAGACGTATTAATTGTCATCGCGAAGCAGAGCCTTACTGGAAATTTGAGGCATTTCAATTGAAATGGGAGATCAGAGGGTATAACGGTGATGCCAGCAATACATTCAGAGTGTGGCGATCTGCTTTTTTTGTGTAGCTGCCTTCACGCAGCCTTTTCGCTGCTTTATAAACAAACGCCATATAAAGCCATCACCTTGTCAATTGTGTAATGCGTTTTTTGAACAGGTTTGATGCATGGAAGTGATCACTCGTACTGCGTTCAGTAAGTTCACGTGAGCTGCTCTCTTGTGTGATGTTGCGATGTGCACGGCTTAATTTAATGTTATCTAAGACCCGGCACTTAAAAGTTTCTGGCTGCACTCCGGTTGTAATATGACGAAGCTGTGCGAGCTCACTTTTGAGAATACAAGTATAGTTGTCCAGGAGAAAAGCAATCTTGCCTGAAATCAATGGCATCGTTTTGTAGGGTCTGTCCCTGAGACTTATTACTTGTCATCGCGCAGCTGAGCCTTACTGGAAATTGGAGGCATCTGAATTGAAATGGGAGATCAGAGGGTATAAAGGGGACGCGAGGAATACATTGAGTGTGGAGAAACTCTAGAGACAGCGTGTGTATTAACTTGTGGATTTTTCTGTGAGTATTTGGTGGCAGTGTGATGAAGTTGCTTCGGAAGACGGCGTTAGCCGCGGAGCTCAGCTCAGAGCGAAATGACGTAAATGGGAGGGGATATGATGACGTGACTCCCCCACCCGCCTTAACTGTCAATCCCCCACAAACACAGTCTCTCGGAATTTGCATAAGTACACCCCTTCACCTGCAATTTTAACTTCGTTACAAAGTGATCAAAACTCTCGTTTATATCCTGCGTCCTCTCATTAAACTTGTATCCCGCATTACCCGTGAGCATGAGAAACACCAGCGGCAGCCTGTCTATTAACTTAATTTAAAGTTTACGTTTACACCTTGCTTTCTTTACGAAGTAGCAGCACTCATGAATATGGTAGTATATGTCACTCGCTCGCTTCTTATTGTTTCGCTGCCTTCTCAATTATATAATGCATGTTTTCTTCAGCACGTTTTTGAGCTCTTCCTGGTTTTCTACGTAGTGTGTTGACAGTCAGTTCACGTGATTACGTGGGAGGCGTGATGATGTCACACGAAACTCCGCCCCCAACAGCTTTCCAGCTCAACTCCATTACAGTTTATGCAGAAAAATAGCTTTCAGTTCTGACCATTACGCGTAGAATTTCAAAATGAAACCTGCCCAACTTTTGTAAGGAAGCTGTAAGGAATGAGCCTGCCAAATTTCAGCCTTCTAGCAATACGGGAAGTTGGAGCATTAGTGATGAGTCAGTGAGTGAGTGAGTGCTTTGCCTTTTATTAGTATAGATTATGTATTCTGGCAGCATTG
This sequence comes from Polypterus senegalus, assembly GCF_016835505.1. Classification (NCBI taxonomy): domain Eukaryota; kingdom Metazoa; phylum Chordata; class Cladistia; order Polypteriformes; family Polypteridae; genus Polypterus; species Polypterus senegalus. The sequence goes on along the minus strand of NC_053155.1, from coordinate 284,271,508 downwards.
AGATCTGCTCTTCAGAATGATGCATGGGCCATAGATCTTAAAAAATGGGTATGTATGCTATGGATATTACAGTAAACGTGAAGTAAAATAATCCTTTTTTATTATTTTGGTAAAACAAGAAATATTATCTGAAGACATTTCATAACATTTTATTTATGAGTACACATTGCATATTCAGTGACATGTGTTAATTCTGAGGGGAAGAACATGATGTTGAGTGATTGGCTGATTGAAGATCACGTGAATAGGCATATTGAAGGCTGATTGAGTTGTAGCCAGTTAAGAAATTGGAGCATAAAATGGACAAAATGAGGTCAAGTTTAAAGAGCTAATAATGACAATTAGCAACAAATGAAGAGGATACCACATAATAAAACAGAGAATGGTGAAAGGCTGCAGTTACTTCAGACCCACTAGTGTGCTCATTAGTAAACAACAGCAAGAACACCAGGCGTATTGGAATGAAAATAATGATAAGTATGATGAACATCTTAAAAATAAAGATAAAAACATTAAGGTAACTGTATGTAACATAATGCAGTATTTACTAACAAACATGTAGAAGTCCAGTTCTGTATTTTTTGAATACACAAAGACTGGAAAATAACAACTTGTTTAATTAAATTAGGAGTCCAGTTGAGGACTGGAGAACCACTGGCCTAGGATGAGTCCTGTTCAGAGGCCCCATACCTGTACATTTTGTGTATTTGTTTTTGAAACCTGTAATTCCATCTTTGCTTTTTTAAGAGGCAAGTGTAAACAGAAAAGCTGGTAGGAGTAGAAAGTGAACAAACAGGTAGACAGATAGATAGATAGATAGATAGATAGATAGATAGATAGATAGATAGATAGATAGATAGATAGATAGATAGATAGATAGATAGATAGATAGATAGATAGATAGATAGATAGATAGATACTTTATTAATCCCAAGGGGAGCAACTGACTGCTGACTCTTTTTCAATTTTTTAAGTCAACAGTACATTTCCTTGCAAAAATATTTCAGGGAATATTTTCAAGGTGGTCCCTGCCCATTTATCATGTTTCCCACTACTGCCAATCCTTACCACTTAAAAAAAAAAAACTTCTCTATAGATGCAATACTTTTTAGATTCCTGCAAATGATTATAATAGTTAAACCAAATAAAAGTTGATTGAGACTGTATAATTCTGTATCTTCAGATCCCTCATGTATAGGGTATTTTTCCTTTTCAAGGTAGCTTCTTGCATGCTCTATAAAATACTCAAACACCTATAGCAGTTATTCTTTGACATCATCTTTAAGACAGTGGCTATGGGTTACTTCACCTCTTCCTCAGAAGAAAATTTCCTTTCTTTCCATTTTTCAAACACTTACACCACCCTAATACCATTGACATATTCATTACCTGCGTTCCATACACTTTATTCTCTTCTCTTGGCCACTTTTTACAAAGCAGGAGTTAAACTATTGGGTGTGTGAACTCAAGAAATACAGTAGCCAGTCCTACTATATCGTCACATGGCTTTGACTTTGATTCACACACCACCAACCAGTTGCAGCATACATGAGATACTACAATCATTCTCCAAGCTTTTCAGTGAGTCTTGTGCTTATTCTTTAATGAGCCCTACTTTACAGTTCCTTTGAAGAATTAAAAAAAAATTGCTATCTTAATGATATGTTACTTATGCCATTTTAATTTATAAATTTGGTCTATGTCTATAATATGTTTATTGCATTTGTTTAGTGGGAACTATTTTTGTTTGAAAAAATTTGATGAAGTTATTGCGAATTTGTTTTGTATGAATACCATAAATTATTGGGTTAAGAAAAGGTGGTATAGTTATCATTAATGTGCCTATTGCTTTTGTTGCATTGGGGGTGATGTTTGGAAATCTCAAAGCTATAATTGAAAACAACACAGTTGTTTCAAATACAAAATAAACTGTCAGATGTGTAGCACATGTATGGATGGCTTTTCTTTTGCAGTTACTTTGTGATTTGAATAAGCATGCAATTAATATTTTGACATATGTCCATGCAATTACTAAAAATGATGAAGTGGTAACAAAATAAGTAATGAAGAGTCCATAGATGTTGTTCACAGTTGTATCAGAACATGACAAAACAAATAAAGATCCATTAAAGCAATATGCATGCACTATTAGTGATCGACATCTTGTTAGTCTAACAGTAAGTGTTAAGAGAATAACAACTAAAACAAAAGCACATCCCCAAGAAAATGCACACATTTTTACAAGGGTTTTGGTGTTCATAATAATATTGTATCTTAATGGATCGCATATGGCAATATACCTGTCTAATGCCATTGATGTTAGGATAAGGTGAGCAGAAGTAGCATATGAATGGATGCAAAATGCTTGAATAACACAAGCTTCAAATGAGATAATTCTTGTGTCAGTCAAGAAGTCAGACATTAGTCTAGGCATTAATGCTGTACTTCCAATTAAATCACAAACAACCATGTTACATAGCATCAAGTACATTGGCTCATGCAAGCTCCTGTGGAAAACAATCACAAATAATAAGGTGGAATTAGCAATTACAATGATTATGTATGCAGTAAGTGTTAAGATAAACAGAGGTACTCTTGCTTCTTGTGGAACAATAAAACCCTCCAAGATTAGACTTGATGAGTTATCAAAAGACATCATGTTCTACCAAGGAGTGAATCAGAGGCTGAAACAAAAAAGAAACAGGAAACAAAATCAGAAGCATTATATTATTCACGTTACCCATCCATTAGTCAACTTTCGAAATATTTTTTTCACTACATGGTCAAAAGAAGCCGATTTTGACAGATCAACAGTAAGGGAGGAAGTCGCTAAAGTTCAATAATAAACATACAATTTATTCAGAAACAATGTCTACAAAGCTACTTTGTTTTATATGGGTTGGTGCTGCTGCTTCATTCAGTAAATCCTTCACTAATTCTCCAAGTACCTGTGTGGAATTTAGTTTTGATACTTAAATGATTCTGTGTGGGAGTGATCTGGAACTGGATTTAACAGGCTGGAAAGTATTATGTTGAGAATATTTACAATCTACACAAACCAGAGATCTGTTACAATTGGCAGAAATGCAAGGGAAAAAACATCATGTGTTATAGAATTATTGTTTATGTTGGTGATTACATTGTATAGTGTCAGCAATAATATAATTTTTTATAGCCAGTAATTCTTTATCATTCATTTATTAATAAATATTTGTAAAAGTTTAAAACAGAGACTGCAAAATGATGTACAGCTAATGAAAAAAATATAAAGATGTGAGGAAGCATTTTATGACATGGGAAAGGCGCTATATAAATAAAAAGTATTATTATTAATCAGTTATTAATGAAATAATTTGTAACAAAGTTTTACCAATTAATAAATTATAATTTAATCACATGTATTACTGTTGGAATGGATAAACCAATCTGTTAACCGTCATAATATTTGTTAATGACTTTTTAACAGAAAGGATCTATTCTAGTTATCCAGCATCTTACTCGCATTTATGGTTGCATGACCCAGGTCCGATTTCTCGGTAACGAACGCTTCTCATGCGCTTCTCGCTTGAAAATTAAAGCCAATTCCCTAAAGGCAAACCCTAACGGCGGAAAAAAATGTACTCCATTCATCTATAGTCCCCCGTATCCAAAAAAACAGGCTAACTCAGCAAGCATGCATTGAAAATAGAATCAATCAACCTAATCATTCGATATTTGAAAACCCACAAGCTATACACAATTATGTCCAGTGTTAAATTAACGCTTGTGTTAAGTAACGGTTTAGAAGTAGACCCAAATTGTTATTTAGTGTTTAGTCAGTCAGTCAGTCATTTTCCAACCCGCTTTATCCTAACACAGGGTCACGGGGGTCTGTTGGAGCCAATCCCTGCCAGCACAGGGCGCAAGGCAGGAACAAATCCCGGGCAGGGCGCCAGCCCACCGCATATTTAGTGTTTATTTAACACTGTTTCACTATCCACGAAAACCTTATTTCTTTAACGGAGAGTCGTGTGTTGCAAAATATTAATTTGTTTGGTGTATGTTAGATGCACATAACACAGACGTGGACAGAATGTCCTCTCAGCAGTTTATTTTTGCCATCGTATATTCTTGCCTCATGAGCAAAAAAAGAAAAAAAGAAAAAAATAAACTCATTTGTATCATCACAGCACACCATATAGAAAATTATACGCCATCACAGAGTTGTAGAAGATTTCACAATTGGTAGCTTCCACTTCGGAAGAGACTATGCCTATTCACGTGATCGTTTTTTTTTATTTTATAGCACATAACATTACATTACACACAACAATATGTAATTAGTAAATCAAAAGTTAATATCACTGATGTCAAAATAAGATGAAAATTACTACTGCTTTTTGATCAGCTGGTTCAGTTTAAGTGCAAATTACAAAGTCCTGAATTATTTTGATAGGATCAAAATAGATTTTTAAAATGTCCATGTTAGCAATACAGAGTCCTTTCTGCTGTCTATGCCATAGACAGAGCATCAAGTTGCCAACAATGTTACTATTTCTTCTGGGAACGATTTTTACCTGAGTTGTCTTTAGTATTCGTCTTGTTCATCTAAAGATACATAAACCTGCAAAAAAATGGGAAGCAAAAGCTCCTGTATAATAATAAACAAAAAAAAAACTAATTAATGATTTTTTCCACTTGATTGTTGTTGCGGTATAACTGTGTATATGAATCATCATATTCTCACTTATTCGTATAATTCTAATTAGCTCTTAACACCTGTGTAAAGCATTATGAAATATAATCACAGATGACCTTTGAGTATGTAAGCTAGGTTTTTATTTATATGGTGAAGAGTGGTATTTTAGTCTCTATAATCATTATTGGTTTTCAGTATTCTTTCGATTTAGCATTACTTTTAAAATGTTTTTTAGCCGACAGATTCAATGTGAAGAATCTTTGTCTAGATCAAAGAAAGTGTTTATATTTGTTAAATTACCAATAAAAAATAACTATTTTGATTCACTGAGAATGAAAGAGAAAGCCGTACCTTTTCAGAATTCAAACTGACGACTTTGTGGAAAGTAGATGTACTAAAAACGTACTTTAATCGCCTTATTTTTATGCTTTTTTTATAATCAACAAGTTCTTGAAGAGGTATGGCTTCCAGGTAATTAGTTTAGACGTCTCTCCCTTGTGAGCAATACTTGTGATGTTTCAGTCCCATAAGATTTACCGTGAATATTAAACTGACATATTATTTTTAGTCTTGTTAATCAGCTATTAGAATATTTGCTATTGAGAATATTTTATTGGTATTTGCTTAGCAACCATGATATTATACAAATAATATGCAAAGAGAGCAATCAAAGCGACTTTAGAAAAATCAAACACTAATGGATTTCGCATGCACCAATAATACCATTACTAATTAACAAACACCAGGAAACTCTAAAATGTTGCTTTCAAAAGGATAATTCAGCTTAAACCTCATACATAATATTCGACATGCTCACTGTAGCTGCGATTTCCCAAAATTACCAAAGTTCAGCAGCTTCAACTAAAAAAAAATGGGATTCAACAAAATCCTGACGCGCAGAAATGATTCCACAGACAAAATATCTTCGTTTTTAAAAGCTTATTTAAGTTTCAAAGTAAAACAATTCACACAAAAAAGAAAATTAAAATAGCAAAAAAAAAAAAAAAGAAAAATTAATGTTAAGAAAAGTTCAATTCTAAGCTTAATCTTGTTACATGTCAAATCGTTACTATTTACTTAACATTTCTGAACCATTTCAAAACGTTTTAGAACCATTTCTAAACGGTCAGAAAACTGTATGCTTATCCCATTTCTAACTTGAAAATGGGTCTTTCAAGTCCCTGTTTACTGGGACCTGTTCTAAACACTACAACTAACCTTATTATCACACTGTTTCTCAGTTATAGTAAGAAGGTTCTATCTCTTACTAACTTATAGCGGGTAAAGACTATACCATAAGTTATGACTACGAAAGAAATGTATATTCTATTCAAATTAAGCAAACATTAATATGAGTTTAACTCAAAACTTTAACTTTCTAAGATTGGCTCTTACACTCACCATGGAAAGTGTTAAAAAATAAGCCTAAGTTAAATGTGTCATTATCTATCAAAGAATCGACTTATAAAAGAATAAATATTACACTGGAAAAATTCAGTTCAAATGCAATAGCATTAATTTAATCGTTCATTTACAAAACTGACTAGGGATAAGCTAAGTGCACATTTTTTCACGTATGGCCAATTTGGAGTTAAGTCAGTTTAAACTGTACAGTTTTGGAATACAGAGAGAGACAGAATATCCTTATAAGCTCTATTTACAGTACATTTGTTGAAAATCTGCTGTGACAGAGGTGTCCTTGTGGAGAGTCTAAGCTTCAAAGACATGTATTAAAAATATCTCTCTAGAATATACGAGGAACGTTCAAAAAGTTTCTACAATTTTATATTTTCGTTGGAAACATTGAAGGCAGAGGAGTAGTAATGGGGCATTAAAAAGTTCGTACGACGCTTGGAAAATTGCATCGCAAACGAAGGTGACTATATAGAAAAGTAATGTAATTTGCTTTTAAAAATTCTTAATAAATAGAGTTAAAAAAAAGTGCGGACACGTTTTTGAATGTATACTAACAGAGATAAAAAAAGGGGCTTTGATGAGAATTGTTAGTTGTTGTCAGGGTTAAAAACACTAAATGACAGATATCATTTCTCAACTGTAAGAGGAAACAGTAACACCACATTCTTACATCTTTTTTAGACATCTTTTAGGAAAATATATTCATTTATAGTACTTATTGGCAACAGAATCTAACAGAAGAAACACAGATGTGTTTAGTACCATGAAACAGGTCTGAAGGTTCTTGTTTCTGGAGTTTTTTTGGCCTTCTATATAAATTGACTACCCTGTTAATCCATCTGTTTACATTACGTGTGGGTGATTTGGAATTAGTGGTCAGATTTATTATACTGTAAGAACAGCACTTTGGTTCATTCTGACTATAAAAATCACTGTTCAAATTAGATTTAATTCATTGCAGTGCAAAAGAAAATTTAAATACTTCTGGGTTGCTAATTTTATTTTAATAACTTTGATTTGCATTTACACTTAATACAAATTTTTAAACAAAAAAGCTTTGTATTTTAGATGGAAGTCCCATATGGAGTGGCCTATGTGGAACATACACCTATATTGCATTTCCAGACTGAATCTCTTCATTCAAAGGAAATAACTTTTTATGCTTAAAAAGCTTCACAACAAAAAATAACTTGAATTTTTATTGTTTACACCAGTATTCACTTTTAATTCATTCATTCATTAATTCATTAATTTCACCACGTGCATGGAGGGCAAACTGCTTTCTGGAAAGTATTAAAAGAATAAAACCACTCCCATTATCTGTAGTGAGTCTGTATTTTGATCTTTTAAAACTTTGCTTGTTTCATTTTTAGAGTTTTTAAATGTATTTTTCTGATTGGTTACAAAATTTTCTGTTATTGTGTAGATGGCTAATTTGCATTCTATTTCAGTTATGTATTAATTTGGGATTATGTGTATTATGTTTTCTTGTTGAATTTGTTGTGTTCTGTGGGTGGTACCCCAAGCGTTAGGTCCACCTTGATGTCACCACTCCTCTCCCTGGCTATTTAAGTCTAGAGATACAATTAGATCAGAAAGTAATTCATTGATGTTATTGTGTTGGGGTTTTTTTTTGTTTTGTTTTTTTTTTTTTTTTTTTTTATTTCCTGGTTTGCTGATTTCTTTCTGCTCTAGTGTATGGATTATTTTTTTGGATTGTGCATTGGACCTTTCATACCTGATAATTCCTTTTAAACAACTCCTTTTTGCTCTTTTTGAATCTTTTTCCTCATTCTTGATCTTTGTTTAATTAATATATTTATAAAGAACAATTGTTGCCTTTTATTTAGAAGCCAGAGTTTTCAGTTTTCTTCCAATATTTTTGAAAATGTTAAGAGCATTGTGAACTATAAAAGCCAGTTCCTCCATTTTGAGCGTGCTTAGGCTGAAGCCTGTAGGTAGTGGCTGGGGAGCAAGCTGGTCATGGTTGAGTCTTTTCTGGGCTGGATATTGAACATCCTGACTTGTTTTATGGGTATTTTAAAAGGCCTCAGACTTTTCCACTATGTTTGTGACTCTTCACAACATTAAAAGCAATATTGTTTGCTGTCATTATACCTGTTTCCAGTCACATGGCATAGGAGTCATGTGAAGTGTAGTGTCATGACAGTCTCCATATTCAAGGTATATGTGTGTGGTTGTCCATGTCCTAATGTTTGGATCTTCCCTGAAAATATACAAAAATCCTTTAAATTTAAGGAAAGGAATGTATGGTTACCATTAAAGCTTTTTGTGGCACAACATTTGGTTTTGATTACAATTTGAAATATTTTGTGTGTCTATTGTTAAAAGTGTGTGAGGCCTCCTAAAGGCAGAATAGAGGAAACAGAATAAAGGATTAGTAATAGTTTAAAAATATTGTATTTCTTAAATTTCTGTACATATGACTAACAGAGAGAAACAAACAGAAATGCAATATGCAAAGCTAATCAGCAGCTTTCGTCAGGGTATGCTAGTTGAAGGGACGTCTCTTATGTTAGGAGGCAGATCTTTTTACAGCTTTGGGACCCTATAACTAAAAGCTCAACCTCAAACTGGTATTTTATTAATCCTTGGCATCTTAAGTCAGTCTGCAACTTGAGATCTCAATGTGCTCTCTGGACTGTAATAATAAGTACAAATAATCAGGGCCTTTGCTATTTAAGGCTCAATAAGTGAAAAGGAAGATTTTGAAATCATCAAGCTTAACTGCGAGGCAGTGTTTGGACTTGAAAACTGGAGTTATGTGTTCATTATTTTCTGGTTCATGTAATAATTCTTACAGTAACATTTTTAATCAATTGGATTAAGTGGATATAAGGACTTATTCTCTAAATATATGCATTACATTTTTATGGTTAATGATTCTGTCTCCATCTGTGTTGGTAATTATTGATATTGTATTACAAACTTCCTGCTTATAGATTTTTTGAGCTAAGAGCTTATTAGTCTTCTCTCCATGTTCATAGTAATGATGTTGTGATTAAAAAATGAGTGGTTTCAATTCTTTTGTTGTTAAAAGGTTGAGTTTGTGACGATGTGGGTTCTCCAGGCTCCCGTTTCCATTTGAACCAGACCCCGTCGGTAATGTCACCAGATGAGCTGGACAGCGAAGAAACAACAAAGCAAGGGGATAGTGCAAAAAGGGCTTTTATTAAAAACAAAACCAAAAACAGTGTTCAAATAATTAGTGCAGTGCAGTCAAATGTTCATTAAATAAATAATCCAATAAAAATATAAAAATCGAAAAAGGTTAAAACAAGGCTATAACATGAGAATTAAAATCTGCAGCAGTCATTGGGGCTAGACCAGCCAGACACAGCTTCTTCCCAACCTCTTTAGCTCACTCAAGTTTGTTCAGCCAGTGATATTTCATCCGCCAAGGTCCTCTCTTTATTGACCCCCGTCTTAGCTGCCTCCGCCGGCATCTGCTAAACCGCTCGGGGTCAGTTGTCCTCCCGTCATCCTTCTCGCACAAGTAGTTGTCCCTCAGATCCCTAGGCGGACACCTCCTTGATCGCACCCACACACCTGTTGAGCACCGATCACTCGCTCTATCCGGGATTCTCCAAGTCTCTCGTTCTTCGGTCTTTTACCGGTCTCTTCTTCCCATTCCGACTTGTGCTTCTCCTATTTATTATGGGGATGTGGCTCAGGTGTGGCCATTAGCAGCTCCCGGCATCAATTACGGATGCGGACAACTCCTCACTCTGAGCACTTAAGCAAGGACCACCCACATTACGAAGCGCCCGGGAACTGCTCTGCCACACTAACCACACCCCCTCTTTAAGCCGTGAGTGTGGCGATTATCTTTTTAAAAAAACTGCCCTTTTTGATCTGTGCTGTGGGCCCACTATACCTCAGAGTTCTGAATGGGACCCTCGTGTGTTCTTGATTGATTTTGGCAAGTTCACTGATTGACTCTGATGCCTTTTTGGTTCCCAATTGTGGGAGAGATATGAAATAATCTGTCCTCTTAAAAATTCCTTCAGTGTTTCCCAGAGTATTCCTGTTGACACCTCTGAGGATATATTTGTCTACATAATATATAAAAGTGGATTAAGATGTCAGCAGTGAAATCAGTATGTGAGGCATGATGATTTGAGCTCAGAGAGGTGTGGTCAGAGCTAACAATGACATCATACTTGCAAGATTTGATCTTGGGCAAAAAATTATTATCTACAAAGAAATAATCATTTTTTGAGTACCAATAATGTATTGGTGAGAAAAGGGAATATGCTCCTGAGTTTAGATTAAGAAATTTCAAAGGGTCTGATAAGTTGTGATCAATTACAATTGTATTTACATTATAATTTTATGAGTGTTACCATTAGGATTTGATGCAAATATGTTTTTGGTGAAGTCTCTATTAGTCACATTGGGGGCATAGATATTGATCAAAATCACTTTACAATTAAATACATTACCCATCCATATATCTCTTTGTGTACCATATTTCTCTTGTCTCATTTTATCTGCCATGATTAGAAAACAGGCTTGAGTCTGTTCTACATCAATAAAGAACACAATCCCAGGAATCAAGAGCCCCCTGCTGGAGATACTTGGATACTTTTGTAAAGTGTGTTTTAAATGACATACTGTATATGTCAAAGATAACACCTAATATCTGAATACTGGCACACAACATCTCTGTCCTATGAAGTGAACAGAATTCAATTTTTAGCAGCCACTGCTTTGTGTTTCTTGATCCATGCAAATGACACTGAGGATATCCACATTTAAAGCATCACAGAGGAAGTAACCAAGTACTGTTTCTTTCTTTATATCTTATGATTGTGATTTCCAAGATTGTCATTTTAGTAGCCAACTGGCATTTTGCTAGAAGGACCACAGTACACATCTTACAGTCTAATGCAAAATTAGTGTGGTAATTTTTCATTAAAGAACTGTTTGTTAACACAAAATGACAGGAAGATGCATATAGAATTAATATAAAAATGTTTCCAGACAGGAACTAAACCTCTATCCATCCATCCATCCATTATCCAACCTGCTATATCCTAACACAGGGTCACGGGGGTCTGCCAGCACAGGGCGCAAAGCAGGAACAAACCTGGGCAGGGAGCCAGCCCACCGCAGGGCACACACAAACACCAAGCACACACCAAGCACACACTAGGGACAATGTAGATCGCCAATACACCTAACCTGCATGTCACTGGACTGTGGGAGGAAACCAGAGTACCCGGTGGAAACCCACGCAGACACCGGGAGAACATGCAAACTCCACACAGGGACTACCCAGGAAGCAAACCCAGGTCTCCTTACTGTGAGGCATCGGCACTACCACTGCACCACCATGCCACCCGGAACTAAACACCTTTCTTCATATGTCTACTGTCATGAAGCAACATATTTTTCACATTTTTTTTTTTTTGCAAAATGAAACTCTAAGTTTCTCTTTGAATTTAATCTTGTGCAAATCATTTTGCTCATCACGACTTAAGAGAGTTGGGACATGTGCTTGGCCAAGAATCATCCTACTATAGGGTCAGGGATTAAGGAAATGTGAGCAGTTGACCTCTGAAAGTGCACTTTGCCCTAAGCACAGCATCATGAAGTCTGTCTTTTACTGTTCTGTCAGAGATATATTCATTATATCTGCTGCCAGTTCCAACAGCAGTATGGGCACCATATATGAAATAATGCCCTGCTCTGGCGTGGTCAGTTGAAGATGTCCAGAGTTTGGTTGGTCATGTCCTGTAGGTCTGCTGAAAACACATTGTAGCTGGAACACAGTAGGAGTGGCTTAATTTATAGAGTCTGACAACACTGGCATGAGACATGCCCATTTACAGAATGGTCAGTGGTCCTATAACTTATTTCTGGTAACTTTCAAGACATTATTGAATTGCATAGAAAACTATTTACTGTAAATGTGGCCTTTGTCTTGCTGTAACCTAATCTTACAATTTATGTCCTTCTAAATGTGATCTGATAAGTCATTGATCCACCTGAACCTTATTTGGTAAACATGCACCTAACTTTCTTTTGTGTGTTTGGCATTTTGATATATTTCACTGCAGTACTGTTGATTGAAGCTGTTAAAACTAATTGACATTTTTTGTACAAGTTCATAAATTAAAACTACTGTTCTTTTTTGTTTATTTCCAGGAAATATAAATTCTTTTTCCCCATTTGTTTAGGAGTTCTCATCTCAGGTATCTCAGTATCCAGCGACAAACAATAACAAAATGCAAAGCAAATCAAATGAAAACCAGGTAACTAAGTCATCTCAAATTCAGTCCCTGGAGGGCCATCACTTTCTCTTCAACCAAATTCCTAAGTAGAAGCTACAGTACTTATTGTTTTTGATGAAATAAACTATTTAATTCAATGGCTTGTTACTGCTCTCAATCTACCACACACAATATTCCCAATGCTAGTATTTTGTTGACCAGAGAAGATCAATGTTTCTAAAACCTTCAGTTTTTTTTTCTTTTTAGTTCAAATTAATTTTTATGGAAACAGATACTGAATTATGGACACATATGCCCAAAAAAGGATCAAGGTATTTGGCCATCTTTTGGTTCTGGTTGTCCGACTGTTGATTAAGTTAAAAAGGAACAATGAAGGGCTGTGATTCTTAAGATGCAAGTGAACTGAAATTAGGACAAATCAATGATGTTTCATTAACAGTACTTGGTTACTAATTTAAAAGGTAGCTGGAATGAGCACCTGCAGTCACTGCAGCCCTCAGCTGCTGGAGTTTGACACCCCTGGTCTAACATGTACAGATCTGGGATGTAAGAGAAATTGAAATGTGCACTTACAGAATGAGTGGGGCTTGCACACAAACCTTTGGCGCTAATCTAACTTCATATTAGTTGTTTCTGAAATAACACTGTTGCACAATGAGGCTACTGGTCCAAGAGATAAAAATTAGTGTGGACTCTCCATCCAGATGGCTACTGCTTCAACAAGTATTTCAGAAGGAGAATGTGAAAGGATGGATAACTTCTATCAAGTTCTGTCTGTCTGTGAGTGTTGCTTGAATGTTCCCTGCTACTGTGTGTGTTTAGTTTAACCAGAGTTGAAAAATAATGATGTGATATTGTAATTTGTGAGCATAGTTTTTGTTAATTATGTTTAGCAGTTGTTTAACTAAAGAAAGCAAAAAAAAGATATCTTTAAGCAGTTCTAACAAATGCAGTAAGGGCTGTAATTGAAGGTTACTGATTGGAAATGGTGCACAGATTCATTCTGATAGAATAAGACAGAATGGTCTTACAGAGCGTAATCCATATATGTCATTGGTCAGAAGAACTCACAAATAGCTCATTGAATGTGCTAAAATTGTAGAAATGTGAATATATAAGGCTTGTCAGGAACCCTCAAAGCCAGAACTCCTGGCAGCACAGATGTGGCTTTGACTCTGTTCCATGAAAAATGCTTCTGTGCTCCTCCTGAAGATGGGCACACAATTTTCAAATACCCTTATTAAGAGCTGCAAGATAATTGTACCATCTGAATGGCCTCTCTTCTCCTTCATTTATATGTATGAAAAGTAACTATACTGCAATGTATATTAGGAGTGAAAGCTGCATTTAAAAACAAGTTAAATACTGTATATCCTTTCTGTATCATATTTATCTTGCCTTAATATTTCCGCCATGGTTTTTTAAGGGAAATATATACCATATATAGGTTTAAAGTATGAGTTGCTGTTCTAACAGAACACATTCCCAGTGAGCATGTGCCCCCTGTCGGACAAATTTACGTACAGTAGATAAAGGTTGCTTTAAATACATCTGTTGTTTCAAATGTCTTTACTATGTTCCTGAATCCCGAAACAAATAAGTGTCTGAAAAGCTGAATAACAGCTGTTGAGATTCCTGATACAAAAAAAAATGTAAAAAAGGAGTACAGACCTCAAAATTAACAAAAGCCAGACCTGTCCTAAAAACAAGGCTTCGATCCACTTAAGCGAACTCACTCTAGGCTTTTTAGCTCCAACTAAACTGGCAGGCATCCGGTTTCTGCAAACATAAAAATAGAGTCGTAGCTGTTAAAACTTCAAAATTTCGAAATGTCTCAAATGAAGGGGTTGACTCCTGTTTATTTGAACCACATTTGGATAATCAATTTGAATAAAGGAACTGAATACTGTATATATGAATTATATTATTCAGACAATATTAAAATCGTACATGTACAGTTCCCTTTAAGCAATTCACTGTATGCTGGGTGTTTTTCAGGACTGTAAGCACTTCAATCCTGAGCAGTCAGCCACTTTTTTCAGTTATTATGCATTGTAAAGTATACTGCTCAAAAGAATTAAAGGAACACTTTTTAATCAGAGTATAGCATAAAGTCAATGAAACTTATGGGATATTAATCTGGTCAGTTAAGTAGCAGAGGGGGTTGTTAATCAGTTTCAGCTGCTGTGGTGTTAATGAAATTAACAACAGATGCACTAGAGGGGCAACAATGAGATGACCCCCAAAACAGGAATGGTTTAACAGGTGGAGGCCACTGACATTTTTCCCTCCTCATCTTTTCTGACTGTTTCTTCACTAGTTTTGCATTTGGCTACAGTCAGTGTCACTACTGGTAGCATGAGGCAATACCTGGACCCTACAGAGGTTGCACAGGTAGTCCAACTTCTCCAGGATGGCACATCAATACGTGTCATTGCCAGAAGGTTTGCTGTGTCTCCCTGCACAGTCTCAAGGGCATGAAGGAGATTCTAGGAGACAAGCAGTTACTCTAGGAGAGCTGGAGAGGGCCATAGAAGGTCCATAACCCATCAGCAGGACCAGTATCTGCTCCTTTGGGCAAGGAGGAACAGGATGAGCACTGCCAGAGCCCTACAAAATGACCTCCAGCAGGCCACTGGTGTGAATGTCTCTGACCAAACAACCAGAAAGACTTCATGAGGGTGACCCAAGGGCCCCATGTCCTCTAATGGGCCCTGAGCTCACTACCCAGCAGCATGCAGCTCGATTGGCATTCGCCATAGAATACCAGAATTGGCAGATGCACCACTGGTGCCCTGTGCTTTTTACAGATGAGAGCAGGTTCACCCTGAGCACATGACAGAAGTGAAAGGGTCTGGAGAAGCCATGGAGAACATTATGCTGCCTGTAACATCATTCAGCATGAGCAGTTTGGTGGTGGGTTAATGATTGTCTGGGGAGGCATATCCATGGAGGGTCACACAGACTGCTACAGGCTTGACAAAGGCACCTTGGCTGCCATTAGGTATCAGGATGAAATCCTTGGACCCATTGTCAGACCCTATGCTGGTACAGTGGCTCCTGGTGCACGACAATTCCTGGCCTCATGTGGTGAGAGTATGCAGTTCCTGGAGGATGAAGGAATTGATACCATTGACTGGCCACCACACTTTCCTGACCTAAATCCAATAGAACACCTCTGGGACATTATGTTTTGGTCCATCCAATGCCACCAGGTTGCACCTCAGACTGTCCAGGAGCTCAGTGATGCCCTGGTCCAGATCTGGGAGGAGATCCCCCACAATACCATCTGTCATCTCATTAGAAGCATGCACCGATGTTGTCAGGCATGTATACAAGAACACAGGGGCCATACAAAGTGCTGCGTACAATTTTGAGGTGCTGCAATTAAATTTTGGCAAAATGGACTAGCCTGCCACTCAATTTTTTCACTCTGATTTTTGAGGCGTCTTTGAATTCAGGGCTCTGTAGGTTGATCATTTTCATTTCCATCAAACGATGTGGCATCCTTTCGTTCCTAACACATTACCCAGTCTATATCAGTATAGATATCCAGGAGGATTTCTTTTTCCCATTGAGATCTGATGTGTTTTCAAAGTGTTCCTTTAATTTTTTTGAGCAGTTTATTTTGAGGTGTCCTTTTAGCAGATGAGCATTTCATTTAGAATGACTGGATGATAATCTTCTAATTCTCAAATCCATATAAACTTATTAAGTATCAGAAGCTGCAGCATCACACTGTAAAAAAAAATAATGTTAAAAGTACTGACAGCTGGATTGCCAGAATTTTATTGCAAAAAAAAGTGACAATATTTTTAGGTCTATGGTATAACTAGTAAAAACTGTTCTATCTTTGCAACACATTCCAACAGAAGGGAACGTTTAACCATACCCAGAAATTCATGTAGTGTAATAAATATGCCAATCAATAAACCATTAGAAAGTACTGTCAGGGTCAAACCCCAAGTACACATTTTGCATCAGTAAAGTAACAACAGCCAATAACAAACATGTACCATTTAATTATACATATTAAAAACAATTCAATGTTTAAGGAAACTATGGCACATTGTCTGGTGGGGAAGAAAGTTGGCTTTTGTTGTGTGTGGTCTCCTACAGGTGTGCCAGCTTATTGAATACAGTCAACCATAAATCAGCTTTCATAACCTCAAAAAACCTTCCGCACGCTGGGAAAAACTGCTAGCTGGGTTTAAGTTTTTTCCCTACTATTCAAAGGTATGCGGTTCACCAGGAACAATATTGTAAAAGGGAGTGTGTCCTTGTGCAAATATTGTAACTTCGATTTTACTGAAACAGCGCTTTACCGTTTTACATTTTACGGTTGTTTACCTTCGCTATTTAACAGTTTTACACTGTAAAATTAACAGAATTTTTCAGTGTAATTGTAATGCATCAGTAAGCGGTATTTAGCATATTTTGAAGGTAGGAAAATATCGATTTTATAGAACTTGGCTGTAAAAAATAATGAAATGTATTGTTTAAGATATACAGGTAATTTCAGTGGCGCAAAAGGTAACTTTCCTTTTTTCAGAAAAGTTCTTTTACTTTCACCATTTGTAGTATTTTTACCGTTAAATTTGGGGAATTTTTTTACAGTGTAGGTCATATTCAGCAGCACTGTGCATACGGCATGAAAGAGCCCTGGACAGAGCAACACCTCTTCACAGTGTCCACCCAAAGCCCAATTTGGAGAATTTGGACTCACCAGTTAAACGTAACTTGCTTTTGATGTGAGAGGAAAACCCATGCTGGCACAGGAAAAACTTGCACATACACATTGTCCCGATGTGGGATTCAGATCCAGGGCACTGAATCTGTGAAGAAACAACATTAAACAAAGAGCCATCCTGCACTGAATCATTTTTAGGGAGATATTTTTTAAGTTAAACGTACATTTAACTGTCTTGGTTAAGATAAAGGTAATAGATTTATCTTAGATAATTTCACTTACTGGTACACCCTGCTATTCTAATGAAAACATCTTTGGTTGTATGCTAGAATTTTGGCTGAAGATTAGCCATTTATGGCACGCTGAAATTAAGTGCGGGGTCTGTCAAATAAATGTGAAAAACAGTAAACATGCCATTAATAAAAGTAGGCGACGTTTTACTGAAATGCTGCAACACTGCAACGGAGTTCTACTCAAAATAGAGAATTAAACTATATCCGTGTGTTACTTTTAGGCTACGGGCTTTTAAAACTAAGAAAGAGGCACCGTAAATGTTGGCTTCATTTCCTTTTTCACAGTTGCGAGTCGGCAGTGCTACTCACTGCTCTACTGTGCCACCCCCAGGATGATTCCGTCAATTTTTATACCAAAGAAAATGAAAGACTAACCTTTAAAGTCATTTTTAAGACATTACCTTGCAGGACCATTTCTGAAGTAGAAAATGAACAACACAAAACATAAAAGTGTTATTTATATTTTTATTTATCTTGTATATAGAAATTCCAAACATGACACTAAATAACATTTATTTTCTTACAGCTGTTAGAACGTTAAGTAGAGTGTTCACACTATTAATATTTTTGCATTACTCTAAATTATATAATTCTTTAAAGCTCCATTATTACATGATACAACATCCAACATCTTTCGTCAAATGCCAGAAGACAAAATGTAAATAGAGTAGAGAAGCCATTCTACATAAGCGGTCTCAGTTTTGTCCTGCTTTCTCCCTATCTTATGTTTTGCCTTGAAGTACACACACAGCAAGAAGGAAAGCCTCATTGATTTAATATTGTTTTAATAAATATCTCTGTGTATCACATATTAAAGTCAATATAGGGACATGATGAACATGGGAATTGAGAAAATACCCTAATGTTTACAACAACTTCTGAAATTTTACTACTTTTCAAATGATTGTCAATATTTAATTAAGTGAATAGTGCAAACGCATTTATCTTACAATAACCAAATAAAAGGGAAGTTATAGTGTGTTCTCCATTTTTTTCCAATCTTTTTTTTTTTTTTTTTTGGGCCAGAGTGCCACAAACACCACAAGGAAAGCCCAGTCCATTCTATTCAAATAATATATTAATAAGTGGGTTACATTCGGGGCCAAGATGAAGAAATCCCTAAGCAGAGAAGAGCTTCTGAAAAGCTGCCATTTTATAAAATGCTTGCAATGTTAGTCTGTTTTCCATAAATTACTCGTGCATAAACCTTTTCCTTTTTGATAATGTTTTGAATTAAAATTCACAAATAGAAGAAATCAAAGGGAAGTCCCATTATGTGTATGTGTGTGTGTGTGTGTGTGTGTGTTTGCCACATCTCAGACTCTCTCCTCATTTCCACCTGCTTCTCACTGCCTTCTTTTTAAAATATTTAGCCACGTTGTCTCGTATTTCCTTCGTACTTATTCCATAAATGATAGGGTTAAGACAAGGTGGAATGGCTATTGTTAACACACCCATTGCTTTAATTGCATTTGGAGTGATATTTGGAAATTGTAAAGCAATGATAGAAAACAGCGGCGATGATTCAAACAGAACATAAACCGCTAAATGGGTAGAGCAGGTGTGGATGGCTTTGCTTTTGCTGTTGCTGAAAGTTTTGAATAAACAAGTAATCAGTATTTTAGCGTAAGTCCAGAAAATCGCACAGAGAGACACTGCTGTTAAAAAATTAGAGACAAACACAGCGAATATTGTGATTACTGTTGTATCAGCACAAGACAATAGAAACAAAATTCCATTTGAGCAATAAACATGCCTTATTTGAGATCTGCATCTCGGTAGTTTTAAAACAAGTGCAAAGAGAATAAAAATTAAACTAAAACTAATCCCCCAGGCCATTGAGCAAAGCTTGACTAATGTTTTGTTGGTCATTATGGAGCTGTATCGTAAAGGATCGCAAATGGCCAAATATCTGTCAAACGCCATTGCAGTCAATATGAGGTGAGCAGCTGCACTGTAGAAGTGGATGCAGAAAGCTTGAATGAAGCAGGCTTCATAGGAGATCAGCTTAATGTCATTCAGAAAGTCAGAAATCAATCTTGGCAGGACAGCAGAACTCCCCATTAAATCACAGACAGTCATGTTACATAGCATTACATACATGGGAGCATGCAGGCTTCTGCTGAATATAACCACTAAAAGCAGGGTCACGTTCCCAATAACAATGAATGCGTATGCAACCAAAACCGAGAAAAAGAGAACGAATCCAACTTCCTTTTGGACAACAAACCCCTCCAAAATCAACATGGAAAAGTTACTATAAGCATTGTTCATGTTTGTGCTGCAAAGAAAAAAAAGAGGAAAAAAAAACATATGTTAGTTTTCTAATAGGGCAACGTTGCTCACTGTATGATCTGCACAGAATATTACCGACACTCATCTGCCTTCTCTTCAGGGCACACTCTCCGACTTCGAAAGACAAACAATATAATAAAAGTCCTCAGCCATCGTGATCGGCAGTTTTTGTCATTCTCCACTTCTGCCAAACAGTGCGGGGACATTGGCACTCACACCAGGAGGTTCAGGGACAGTTTCCACCCATAAGTCGTGAAGTTGCTGAGTAGTCAATCATACGAATTCAGACAGTGAAACATAATAAACAGGCCATATAATATACTCGCAAATATTTATTATATATAACTGTATATATATATATATATAATATATATATATATATATATATATATATATATATATATATATATATATATATATATATATATATATATATATATATATATATATATAGCATGGCAAGCATTCTTTTTAAAATTAAATCTATTTCAAGAGAGTAACATAATTTACAATCAAGCAAATGCAGTTTTTAGAACTTACAAAATTACTTCAAAATTAATCTGAAAGAACATTAGAGAGATAAAAAAAGATTAAAAAACAAGAATTTGACCACGATCTGCGATTAGAGAGAGGAGAGGCAAAAGCAGAAAAAACATTTTCCCAATAATGCTTAATCTATTTTTTAAATAAAGCCGTGTTTTAAAAAAAATGGACAGATCCTCTAAGCGAGAAGTTGATTTTTTCTAATTTCAAGTAATACAGAACGGCAGTTACTCACTGAATTATGAAAGGCTGGTTCAGATTCTTCCCGTTAAGCAAGATAAGTCTATATGTAGTGTAGTATCGGCGATTGCAATCAACTTGTCATTAAGCCAGTCCGGGAGTACACCAAACATCGCTGTTAATGGTTTAGAAGTGTTAATTTGGTGCATTTCCAAAATATGCAGTATGGCCTAGTGATGCAGGATCTAGAGGGCAACGTTGTCAATTTGGATCTTTCCCGGGCTCCGTTTTAAACAATCTTAAACGAGATGTGACGATGATAGATTTTAACTTGAAATAATGAGAACTAGAGTATATGGCTGACTTCCACTTCTTTACTGAAATGTTAATTGAAAGATCACTTTCTCATCGTTCCCGGGAATTACTGAGGAGAAGATTCTTTCATATATTTTTGAGAAGCTGTCCGAGTCTTCAAGACTACCAGTATCGCCTCTGGAACAAAAATTAGTGGTAGGTCTGGGAAACAGGATAGGTTTCTTTTAACAAAATTGCTTATGACCACACCAATGTGAAAGTGCCCGATCTCCTCTAAGCATATTCTTTCTTTCTTTCTTTCTTTATTTATCTATTTATTTATTGTTTGCTTGTTTGTTTATGTTGCATTTTGTCGACAGTCTGATTAAACATGCAAGTACGAATTTAATTGGACAATTTTATACACGATAATAAACTTGGCTTGAATTATACATTACCAGTTTTTTCGTTGTGCTATTTTACTATCAGAATTCAACATACTCGTTGTTTTATCGCCTAGTGAATTTGCCCTATAAGATTTTTCAAGAGCCCTGTATCAAACGTATATATTTTCTAAAAGAGCTTCTCAAATTCGTTCCTGCAGTGCCCCATCCCAACTATTTTTTTCAACGGGAAAATCGCCTTAAACGTGCTCCCATTTTCAGTTTTTTTAAAATAAACATAATATGATCAGAAAAGAGGAGTTTAACAATTGTGTGTTTTATACACCCATCATCCAACCCAACTACAGGGTCACGGGGGTCAGCTTGAGCCAATCCCACCCAACACAGGGCGCAAGGCAGGAAACAAACCCCGGGCAGGGCGCGCGCACGCACACACACACACACGCACGCACATTTACACCAAGCACACACTAGGGACACTTTAGGATCGCCAATGCACCTAACCTGCATGTCTTTGGACTGTGGGAGGAAACCGGAGTACCCGGATTAAACAGACGCAGACACGGGGAGAACATACAAACTCCACGCAGGGAGGGCCCGGGAAGCGAATAAATGAATGCTGCATGAGTTATCGGCACGGTTTGTTTCCCCAAAAAAGACACATCTCTTCGATTTGTTGGATATTCTAACGCGAATGGGTCCGACGCTCCGTCTAAGGGTGGTTTCTGCCTTGCGCTTGCTGTTTCCTTCCTACATTACAGTCCCATGCGGTCCTGGATTGCAATAAGGGTGTCTTATAATGCTACTTAAATAGTTCGGCTGTTTAAGCGTTTACTTTCTAATAAAGAAACAGGCGAAAAAACATACTGTAACAGCGGCTCCTTTTCAGAGATCATTGTCATTTGCAGTTGTATCAGTTCTGATTATTTCCATGCCATTTCTGCTAAAGAAAATCACACATTTTGTCATGTCCTTTTGACTTCTGAATAAAAAAAGAAAAATGCCAACTAAGTAAATGTTTACCTAAACAACAAACAAGAATGGGTCGCTGATTATGAAATGGTGTTGAAACTGAATTCTCGGGGAAATTCAAACAACTTCTCCTTCCTCCAACCACATTTGCAGTCATTTCAGCTATTAACAAATTAATCTCTTTTATTGGTCAGCTGTTTAAAGACATTAAAGTATTCAATTAATGTATATTGCTATTTTTATTTCATATTTTCAAACCTTTATTTTTTAAAGTATACTTTGAAAGAAATGAAGTAAAATGATTGATTGGTTGGTTAAAAAAAATAATCACTGCTAAATTAGAACCCCAATCATATAAGAATATTTTTAAACATTTCTTAGATATTGACAAATTGCAAATGATATTCTGTTTCAAATTCAAATATCAAATTCAGACTGTTTCTCTCTTATTTTTATTTACACTTTGACATTCTTATTGTTTGTTCATGTATATCTAATTTAATCAACATCAGTGAAAGTTTTGAGCTGGGTTATGGTTATTTCATAGACAATGAAACTGAAGGACAGCAACAAACATTTTAAAACAGCCATATCAGGTACCGTTTATTACCTAAAATATCTAAAATAAATGTAAATTTAACCTTAGGTATAAATGCGTACACTTAAACAGTTCGTAAAGAAAATAATTTGAGTGAAATTACTTTTATTTTAATATATACTTCACGGATAGAGTCTTTACTTAGCAATGTGTCTTCAATTTATATCGATGGTAATTTCTCAGTTTAAAAATGAAGCACGGTTTTTAGCAATTTCTCCAGCTCAACAGAAAAAACAACCCTTTTTTCTAATTAAATGCTAGTAAAATTCTACTTACTTTTTTATAAACGTATTTGATGTAAAACTGATAAGAATGTCCTGTAAAATAACATGCCTCTAGTGCACACCTCATTTTATCCTACTTGTTCAGACAATTCTATCCCCTAGTGCATAGTTAAATGTTTCTCAATTAAACAGAACACATCAATTCACATGTGTGCACTGATTTCCACAAGGATTATCTATTTTATGGGCTCTTTGTTACAACTGCTTTAAGTAAATCAATACAGAGATTTAAAATGTATTTATGACACTAGCAATCTTGAGGCAAAGGAGAAATCTTTCAATTCTAGATTTAACACCCATAATTTCCTTTGTAATAATAATACATGTTGTTTATTTGTAGGCACCCTTCTAAACACTCAAGGACACCGAACAATAGCTAAAACACAGATTATAAACAAAAGTAAAATATAAAAATTAAAATCAGACAGAGCAATTGCAATCAAAGAGAAAAAACAGTCTTAAACAAATGAGTTTAGATTTGAAAAGTGAAAATGATTCAATATTTCTAAGCTCAGATGGTAGTGAGTTCCAAAGCTGGGGAGCAGAGCAACTTAATGTGGACTTAGGGGACAGTGAAGTGGATGGAGGAAGAGGATCTAAGGGTACAGGAGGGAATGGCAACATGGAGGAGGTCAGACAGATATGGAGGGGCAAGGCTGTGGATAGCCTTAAAAGTTAGCAGGAGAATTTTGAATTGAATTCAGAACTGAACTGGAAGCCAATCAAGCTGCTGCAAAAGGGAGTTATATGGTGAATAGAGGGAGTTCTAGTAATGATGCAGGCAGCTGAATTCTGGACCAGTTGAAGCTTATAAAGAGATTTGCGAGAAACACCAAAGAAAAGGGAATTCCAATAATCCAGACGAGAAGTGACAAGGCTATGAACAAGGATAGCAGTGGTGTGGGGAGTAAGGGAGGGGCGAATACAATTAATTAGAACATTAGAACACTCTAGACGAGAACAGGCCATTCAGCCCAACAAAGCTCGCCAGTCCTATCCACTTGTTTCCTCCAAGAAAACATCAAGTCAAGTTTTGAAAGTCCCTAATGTCTTACTGTCTACCACACTACTTGGTAGCTTATTCCAAGTGTCTATCGTTCTTTGTGTAAAGAAAAACCTCCTAATGTTTGTGCGAAATTTACCCTTAACAAGTTTCCAACTGTGTCCCCGTGTTCTTGATGAACTCATTTTAAAATACAAGTCTCAATCCACTGTACTAATTCCCTTCATAATTTTAAACACTTCAATCATGTCACCTCTTAATCTTCTTTTGCTTAAACTGTATAGGCTCAGCTCTTTTAATCTTTCCTGATAATTCAACCCCTGTACTCCTGGAATCAGCCTAGTCGCTCTTCTCTGGACCTTTTCTAGCACTGCTATGTCCTTTTTGTAGCATGGAGACTAAAACTGCACACAATACTCAAGATGAGGCCTCACCAGTGCATTATAAAGGTTGAGCATAACCTCCTTGGACTTGTACTCTACAGATCGTGCTATATAACCTAACATTCTGCTAGCCTTCTTAATGGCTTCTGAACACTGTTGGGAAGTTGATAGCTTAGAGTCCACTATGACTCCTAAATCCTTCTCATAAGGTGTACTCTCGATTTTCCGACCGCCCATTGTGTATTCAAACCTAATAGTTTTACTTCCTGTGTGTAATACTTTACATTTACTGACATTAAATTTCATCTGCCAAAAATCTGCCCAAGCCTGTATGCTATCCAAGTCCTTCTGTAATGATATAATGGATTCCAAATTATCTACTAATCCACCTATCTTTGTATCATCTGCAAACTTAACCAGCTTGTTATTTCTATTCCTATCTAAATTATATATATAATTAAAAATAGCAGCGGCCCTAGCACTGACCCCTGTGGAACACCACTCTTAACATCGGCCAGTTCTGATGAGGTTCCTCGCACCATAACCCTCTGCTTCCAGTGTCTGAGCCAATTCTGCACCCATCTAAAAACATCACCCTGAACTCCCACTTCTTTTAACTTGATGGCCAACCTGTCATGTGGCACCTTATCAAATTCTTCCTGAAAGTCCAGATAAATAATATCATAAGCTATACTTTGATCATATGCTTTTGTTGCAACCTCATAGAATTCCAACATGTTAGTAAAACACAACCTCCCTCTTCTGAACCCATGCTGACTGTTCAGAATAACTCCTGTCCTTGCCATGTTTTGCTCAATCTTATCCTTAATAATTCCTTCCATTAATTTTCTTGTGATGCATGTTAAGTTTACTGGCCTATAGTTGCTTGGATCTGCCCTGTTACCCTTTTTATATAATGGGATAATATTTGCCATTTTCCAGTCCTTCGGAATCTCTCCAGTGCTCAGTGACTTCCTAAAAATATGTGTCAAGGGTTTATATATGTACTCACTAGCCTCCTTAAGAACACAAAGATAAATATTATCTGGGCCTGGTGATTTGTTTGATTTTATCTTATTTAATCTGAGCAGCACTTCTCCCTCTACAATTTCCAAATCCCTCAGTACCTCCTTAGTAGTTGTGTTTACCTCTGAGAGGTTATCCACTTGCTCACTTGTAAACACCTCAGAAAAATGTAAGTTTAGGGCATCTGCTATTTCATCATCTGTATCTTTTAATTCCCCTTTACTATTCCTGATGAACTTGACCTCCTCCTTAACTGTTCTTTTACTACTAAAATACTGAAAGAATCTCTTGGGGTCTTCTTTCGCCTTATCTGCTATATTCCTCTCCAACTGTCTTTTAGCCTCTCTAATATCCTTCTTAACAACTCAAACCACCTACAACTGAACACCAGCAAAACCAAGAAGCTGGTGGTGGATTTTAGGAGGCCCAGACCCCTCATGGACCCTGTGATCACCAGAGGTGACTGTGTGCAGAAGGTGCAGACCTATAAATACCTGGGAGTGCAGCTGGATGATAAATTGGACTGGACTGCCAATACTGATGCTCTGTGTAAGAAAGGACAGAGCCGACTATACTTCCTTAGAAGGCTGGTGTCCGTCAACATCTGCAATAAGATGCTGCAGATGTTCTATCAGATGGTTGTGGCGCGCGCCCTCTTCTACACGGTGGTGGACTGGGGAGGCAGCATAAAGAAGAGGGACACCTCACACCTGGACAAACTGGTGAGGAAGGCAGGCTCTATTGTAGGCACAGAGCTGGACAGTTTGACATCTGTGGCAGAGCGATGGGTGCTGAGCAGGCTCCTGTCAATCATGGAAAATCCACTACATCCACTGAACAGTATCATCTCCAGACAGAGGAGCAGCTTCAGCGACAGACTGCTGTTACCATCCCGCTCCACTGACAGACTGAGGAGATCGTTCCTCCCCCACACCATGCAACTCTTCAATTCCACCTGTGGGGGTAAACGTTAACATTATACAAAGTTATTGTCTGTTTGTTATAACTTCATTGTTATCACTCTTTAATATTGTTCTTTATCAGTATGCTGCTGCTGGAGTATGTAAATTTCCCCTTGGGATTAATAAAGTATCTATCTATCTAAATAAAGAAAAGGAGGGGCCCCAGGACAGAGACCTGGGGCACACCTGAACTAACATCGGTGGTTTGGGATGTGAAAGTTTTAAACTGAACAAACTAAGTGCAGCCTGAGAGGTAGGATCTGAACCAATCTAGTGGACTGTGGGTAAGGCCAATTGAAGATAATCTATTGAGAAGAGTAGTGTGACAAATAGTGTTAAAGGCTGCACTCAGATCAAGGAGGATGAGAATAGTAATTAAACCAGAATCAGCTGCCATAAGGAGGTCATTAGTAATTTTTATAAGTGCCGTGATAATACATTACTCATGTAATATGTAAGTAGTCTAAGCATTTTCTCTCAAAAACTGTGCTGATGTTATACTGCCACACAGAAGCTATAGTACAGTAGATTTAAAGTAGCAAATATTTCACTTTACTGTGCAGGAAACCTGAGTACTGCTGCCATAAGAATTTACTGTTCATGTACAGATTATTCTGAAGACAATGTTATGTCACTTTCTAACCTGGTTAATCCAAACCAGGGTCACAGGTGGTGCTGGAGTCAATCCTGGCTCACATAAGTCAAAAGGCAGGAACACACCCTGGCCAGTGTGCCAAATCATTGCAAGGCAATTACACACACACACTCCTGCACACCAAACACACACTTGGGCCAATTTAGTGCCGCCAGTTCATCCAACTTGCTTGTCTGTGGACTGTGGGAGGAAACCTGACCACCAGGATGAAGTCAACACAGAAATGCTGAGAACATGCAAACTCTATTGCCCATCAAATTTGCCAATCTTTGAGTTATGGCTTTTTGTTTGAGCCAAATGTTTATCTGGTACCCTGAGAAGATAGCTTTGGGACATCACTTAATGGTGGATAATTTCATCAAATAAGATGCAGACGCTGTATTCGAAACAGTCTCATTCAAGAAGAAGGTGATATTAAGAGTGTCTAGAAGCAGCTTGCTAAGCCAAGGGCTTGTTTTTCAGGCATAGCAAAATGGATAATGTCAGTCTGTCCTACATTCTCACTCTCTCACTCTTTTTCTTTCTAAGAGTCAGACATCAAAGGCACTTGCTGCATCAGCTGTCCCTTTAGCCTCCTAGGGGAAAATTGAATGTCTTTAGCCACACTCTTCACAGTAGGCTGTATGTCTTCACACCAGTATCTTTAGTTGCTCCTTCTCTGTCTGGTGAGCATTCCTTGCAATGCACAACCCAATCTATATTACACTAAATCCATAAGTACAAATAAAGAGTTAAGTGAAATTCCACTGTGAGAAACATATTTTTCAGTTGACTTTAAATAACAAGAATGTAAAAAAAATACCTAGCTTAATCTGTCAGTCTGACTAACTGTTGATAAGTCTTCTTTTATGTTTGTAACACTCGTGAGGAGTTGCATTCTCAGAAGGTAAGAGAAGAGTCTCCAGTAATGCCCATGGTCCTCTTGCATTATGCCACTACTTCTGCTTGTATTCTAACAGTGAGTGCAGTGAATACTGCCAAAACCCCTTTTCCCAAATTTTGAAATAAAAATAAATGTTTGATTATATTTATTGAAAAACAGCATTTTTAACACTTATCAAATTGGATTGCTTGTGGTTGCTGTGATTAGTACCATTGCCTCCTCCAATTGCTCTTAGAAACTGATTTTCAAATCATGGCTAACTCATTCATGTTCTGCCTTTATCTGTTTGTGTTTTTCAAGTATTATTTTGTTTTGTTTGTGCAAAACTTTCAAGATGTGCATGATAATTAGATTTTTGACTCTATATTGACCTACAGTATGAGGGAGTGTAAATATATTATGCAATAGACTGGCATTCCGAATGGGAATGTTTCTTGTTTTGCCCCGATATTGTTAAAATAGACTCATGGGACCTGTGGCCCTGTCTAAACAAGTTTTAAAAAGTTTCAAAAGTTAGGTTGTCTTCATAATACATTCAAAATACAGTTGTTTCCTACTTAGAAAGTATCTTTAAATTAAATAAGTGAGGTTAATGATGCAAGTATAAAGATCCTAATGAAAAACTTACAATAGTGTCAAAAATTATTGCAACATCTGTTTTCTAGCTTTCGTTGATGCAAAATTTTCAATGACCTCACTAAAATCAACATATTTAGCTAAATCATTTTCGATACACAGAATTACTAGATGATTATGTCGTTTTTGACTAGTTGTACTTCTTTGCCATGTTTTAAATGAATTTTCCAATCTGCTAAACGATCTTTCTACTGAAGAAACAGTAACCAGGACTGTACAAAACAATTTAATAGTGAGACAGATATTGGCAAATATACCTTGAAATTTTTTGTTGTAAATTGCATTCAAAATTCTAATTGGGCTTTTTTCAACACCAAAAACTGTCTTGTAAATACTTTTGAAATGAAAGATTTCATCCAGTAAGTCATCTGACAGATCTTCTGCATATGCATGTACAAGTTTGCAGCTCTTGCGGTGAGTTGACCATTGTCCATGTTCTGAAAATTCAAAATGGGTGAGAATAATTCACATATGGCATCTGCTGCTTCAAATCTTGCCTTTTATTTGGATTCGTAAAATATCAACGCGAGAAAGTTGTAGAAAAATGTATGTACTGTAGAAATTTTTTTTATCTGAAACTTTTTTTTGATATTGTTTTTAGTTTTCAAAATATTTTATGCTGAAGTTGACACTTAACACTGTAGTGCTTTCTGTTCATAGGTTTTGTTTGTGCATAATATCTACTCATCCCGCACCGGGCCCCTGTGATCCCAGGCCCCCTGGCTAGAGCCCTGTCAGCCCCCCTCCCCCCTTTGTGGGGGCCATGTTTAGTAGGGTTGGAAAAAAAAATAAAACCCATTCAACGATCCTGCACCAAGAACTTGTCCTCCCATAGTATATTAAGAAAACATGATGAAAATGAGTTGTTATTCATGTCAGTTTTATTCACTTTTACACAAAAATACACAATATTTTACTGAAAAGAACATTTACTTTCCTACAGCAGACTATTTTGAATGCAACTGATAAAATTATAAGTTCGCAAGAGTTTACATTTTTTATATCTCTGTCTTTACCTCATTTTATAATATTGTGCGAAGAATTGTTTCTTACAAGAAATATATTTGATGAAAATGTAAAAAATCTAATACAAATAATTTTAACAAACAACTGTCTAATTAGATTTAAGAAGACACAAAATACATATTGGCGAGGATGCCATTCTGTAAAAGAAATTTTATTTAGCTTCATTTTATCACTATTTTTTCCAATCATTTGTTTATGCCAGAGTGTGATACACAGCATATATAAAGTACAGTCCATTGTGTTAAGTTATGCAGTGTTACATTAATAATGTAATAACAAGTGTCTGTATAAGTACATTTGGGGCCAAGAGTGGGGTCTCTGAGGCTAGGAATCTGCACTGGTATTGATAAGGTTACCATTTCAAATCTTGTTACTGCCAGAAGGGATCCTACTCTGTTGTGCACTGGAGCAAGGCCCGCTAACCTTAAAAAATTGCTCCAGGGGCACTGCACAATGACTGACTCTGCACTCTAACCTCCAAAGTTCACACAAAAAGACAATTTCTCATCAGGGATTAAAAAAGTATACCAAATATCAAACAAAAGGTGAAGAAATCCTCCATTCAGGTATAATGCTTGTAATGTCTGGATTTTTTTTTAACATTTTAATTATTAAATAACTTGTGTAATTTGGGTTTCTGGTAATGTTTTGAAATAGAAATCACAAAAAGAAGGAATTAAAGGGAAGTTCTAGTGTTTACCTATGCATGTGTATTGGATAAAACTCTGCTTTTCTCCTCATTTTTACCAGTTTGTTCTGCTAGTCACCACCTTCTTTTTAAAATATTTCAGAATGTTGTCTCGTATTTCTTTTGTACTAATTCCATAAATGATAGGGTTAAGAGAAGGTGGAATGATTATTGTTAGCACTCCCATTGCTTTTATAATATTGGGAGTGATATTTGGAAATTGTAAAGCAATAATTGAAAACAAAGGTGATGATTCAAATACAATATAAACTGCCAAATGGGTAGAGCAGGTGTGAATAGCTTTGTTTTTACTGTTGCTGTAAGTTTTCAATAAACAAGTAATTAATATTTTAGTGTAAGTCCAGAAAATTGCACAAACAGACACTCCTGTTAAAAAATTATAGACAAATACAGCAAATACTGTAGTTGCAGTTGTGTCAGTACAAGACAATACAAACAAGTTTCCATTTGAGCAATAAGGATTCATTATCTGAGACCTGCACCTTGGAAGCCTTAGTGTAAGTGCAATTAGAATCAAAATTAAAATAAAACTAATCCCCCAGGCCATAGAACAGAGTTTGACTAAGGTTCTGTTGGTCATGATGGTGTTGTATCTTAAAGGATCACAAATGGCCACATACCTGTCAAACGCCATTGCTGTCAATATGAGGTGACCCGCTGCACTGTAGAAGTGGATACAGAAAGCTTGAATGAAGCAGGCTTCGTAGGAGATCATTTTGATTTCCGTCAGAAAATCAGAGATCATTCTTGGAAGCACTGCAGAACTTCCCATTAAATCACAGATTGCCATGTTACATAGCATCACATACATGGGAGCATGCAAGTTTCTATTAAATGTAATCACCAAAAACAGGGTAACATTTCCAAAAACAATAAATAAATATGCAGCCAAGACTGAGAAAAAGAGAATGATTCGCACTTCAGAGTTGACCACAAACCCCTCCAGAATCAACATGGAAAAGTTATTTTTAGTATTGCTCATGCTTCTGCTGAAAAGGAAAAAAGAAAAAAAAATGTAAAAATTAATACATATTACCTTTTTGACATTTAATCTTTGCCCATTGTGTTCTTTTACTTGTCTGAATTAAACACCTTATATATCAGCATATTACATATAGTTCAATCTGTACCTAATGGATACATATGTGCTACAATCCATCCCACGCCGTTTCCCTTCTTTTTTTTTAATTTAAGATTTATGAATCTTAACACATCAAAACAAGTCAAAAACAATTCAATCCAGATCTCACAGTACAGGATTTCAGAAAAATTAAATGTAGAGGGCCTTAGAGATAATGACAGGCAAAGCTCAGGGCTACTAGAAAAGAAAAAAAAAACTTTACTTCTTGCATGGATTTTTTTCTGCTTTTATTCCACATAATATACCATTTTTGGTTTTCTCCAGCTTGACTTTGTTGTTGTTATTATTCAATTTTCTGTTCCCTGTCTCTTAATTATATTTTTATCGTTTGTATTTATTTGTGTATGCTATTTATCCTTATATAATTTAAATGTATTGCCCCACACTATACCGGATCCCACCTGGAGCCTCCGAAACTCGCCGCCGATAACGTTTTCGAGGGATGAACCAAGTCCATCACACATCCGACTCCCGCTCTCAGGCTCGCGCACCTGTGCACCATGGCACCACCCACAGGACGCCTCTCTCAACCGCTCACTTTTCTGCAGTCACGCAGCTCACGCTGCCTCTCTCTGACTAGACGCTACAACCGCGGAGCTCTTCAGCCACTCCAGCACCCAGATCACTCAGCTGTAGAGGCCACCGTCCCCCGAACGCCATTTACATGCTCTCCTCCCGCTGTCTGCCTTTTCCACCTTTCATTCGCTCACTTACGCTAGATCGATCGATCGATCGATCTTTTTTCTTTCTTTCTTTCTTTCTTTCTTTCTTTCTTTCTTTCTTTCTTTCTTTCTTTCTTTCTTTGATCGGCCTACCAGTCTTTTTTCAGTCTACCACTCGCGCTTCCTTTTTAAAAAAAAAAAAAAAAAATCTGGCACAGCTGTGGCAATCAGCAGCGCGTGGTGCTAATTAGGGTCAAGGGTGAATCTGCACATGCGCGCTAAGTACAGCGCCGTCCGCTCCCACCACTCTCGCTACGCTACCACGCCCTTACACAAACACACGAGCGCAGGAATTAATTACTAATTTAAAATATGCCAACCAGCCGCGGAATACACTTTACCACAGTAACTACTTCTTTGACATCTTGTAAAGCAATGTAAGCTACATTTTTTGAATAAAAATGTTCTGTAGCAATAAATGTTGCTGTAATTTTCCCACTGAGTTATAGAGGGTGCCAGGGAAAATGAATGAGTGAACCATTCCTACCCTTGATGAATTTTTTCATTTCCTATTGATTGACTTTCGGTGGTGTTGACGGTCTTGCGAAACACAATTTTTTACAAGGAACTATTGTTTTAAATTAAAATGGGTGAGGAATAACGGGTATTTTGAGCATAAATGTAATTTCTCCTGTAGGACATCCTATAAAAAAGGTATCAGATTTGAATGTAATGCTTTAATCACTGTGGCTTAACCCCAAAAAACATAGCCAGACAATAAAGTTCTAACACTGAATCATCTTTTATATTACTTTATTACTAGTACCAGTAATATTTACAGGCAGCATGCTTACGTGGTCTATATGAAATGAATTGAACGTTTGTCATTTGTATTGTCGCTGTAAATATAGTAACATCTTCGCAAGATATACTGTATAGTCACAGCCACTGCAGCTGGCACCCAAATTCACAGATTTATAGCACACTTGCTAACCACAGAGCTTTGCCATGCAGACTTTCCTCCTCCTCACTCTCCATGCCAAATATCATACTGTATCTTTTCCCTTCTTCACCTGTCTGAGTCAGCTTTGTATTGTTATATAGAGATTTAAATTTGAAAAGATCTTTAAATTTCCTTGTGACTGTAACACCTAGATCACTACATTGTTCTGAGTCTGAACAAAAAGTGTTCTCATTTTGTCTGATATGTAGTAGACGTTACTCAAAAAATATGCTCTTATTTAGATATTTTTGAACATATACATACTGTCAAATTTCTCCATTACCATGATGAGTTTGGTTTATATCATCAGCATAGTAACATATTTTGGAATGGACACATTGTAAATAGGTAAGGAATTGTTATAAATCAACAAAGAATAGGGATAAATTATATAGTATAGGACAGGCAAACTAAACCGTTTTGCTTTGTAAAGGACAAATCTGAGTAAAATCAGTGTTATTCTAAATAAATATGTCAATGTTACATTCTTAGAGTTATTCTTTTCCTAATTTCCCCGATTTATTGTTGTGGGTTTCCTCCGGGTGCTCCGGTTTCCTCCCGCAGTCCAAAGACATGCAGGTTAGGTGCATTGGCGATCCTAAATTGTCCCGAGTGTTTGCTTGGTGTGTGGGTGTGTGTGTGTGCCCTCCGGTGGGCTGGCGCCCTGCCCGGGGTTTGTTTCCTGCCTTGCGCCCTGTGTTGGCTGGGATTGGCTCAAGCAGACCTCTGTGACCCTGTCGTTATAGGGGGTTGGATAATGGATGGATGTATATCAAATATGTATATGACCCTTATTTTCAGAACTTTTAAATGATTGAAAAGTTAATTGGTTTGACCGGCATATTTCTCAAACTAAATGAAACAAATCACATTCACTATACTTTTTTTTAAAACAAATTAAATTTCTAAAGAGAGAGAGAGAGAGAGTTCTACATTTGCAAAAAAAAAAAAAAAAGATAATCTCGCAAAAAGCGTTGTCTTAAAGGCAATTTGGGTTTTATTTTGCAGGTCTTAAAAAACATTAGATTTGTTGGATTTACATATGAAAAAATAAGGCAACATTCTGCGTTCACCTTTTTAAGTATTAAACATTAACAATGTTCTCGAAATGAGTTTTCATTGCATACGTTCGTTTGAAAATGTTTATTTAATGGTAACTTAACTAAATGCCAAAAAAATCTTATTATTTAAATATTTTTAGTTGAATCGTCTTAAAATGAGAAATGCTAGGGGGTTCCCAAAACACCAACAGGTTCCATACAGTAAATTAACAGGAATAGATGACAACAGATTTGTGAACTACCAATGGGTCATGATTGTAAAAGGACACTTCCTGCATACGATGACACAGGCTAAACCGCAGGTTTTCTTAATCTGTTAGTTTCCTGCTATAGGTATTTTACTAATAGATTAAAGATCTGAGGGTTTTTCCGACACATTAGGAAGTTTTTCAAAGCAGAAAGAACCAGCTTCATTTGGAAAGAACATTTGCAGAATGGAATGGTGATTTCAATGGTTCTACGAGAAACCACACAACCCAATAAAGAACCATAAAATATCATTAAAAACATTATTTTGAAAAGTGTAATGCCTGTGCAAACCGTTACTTAAATATTAACGCACATTTTTAGCATAGTTGGTGGAACTACAAACGTGTCACTCCATTGAATATGAAGATGGTATCTAAAGGAAGAAGCAGCATTGCAATTGTACAGTATCTTCAGGGGTCAACATACTGTACATGCTTAAAACGTCGCAAATTAAAAGGATTTAAAATTAGTTTTTTAACAAGATAAACTTTTTTATGAAAATTGATTACACTATAAATTATTTAACTGATTTAATATGGATATATGTTATTCTAATAGTCATCCTTATTGCATTGCAGTTATTTAAAGAATTACAGCCCAGTTCACCAAACTAATATTTTTGCAAAATCAATCATTAAAGATATTTTCTGGATCTACAGCTTTTACTTGTGTATTTTTCTTCACTAATTTTATTCTATGTCAATTAAATTTGTGCATAAACGGAGCTCTTAGAACCAAAATGCATCATACAGAAAAAAAGAATACTTAGATCATATATAACGCTCCAGTGTCTATATATTTTCGTCTGGTGTGGTTATTGTTTTCTTGTAAAAACTTGTGCAAGTCATCGAGCTTCACCTGCCTATTTTATCGCCCTACGAGGCTGTATTGGCCAGAATGAAACATTTAGCTGTAAACAGGAACAACCCGGAACAGCGTGTGCTGTTATATCACAGTTAATAAGTGGCACCGAGAGCTGTTATAAGGAGAATATTTAAAATGTTACAATTAATACGTCCGTTTAAGTTTCAAGAAGTTTATACGGACATTTTAAGAAAAATCCCAAATTAAAGAAAGTGGCTTCGTTTTTAGCTACAACTTGAAGAACATGCGAAAAGTTATATCTCCTTGCGCCAAACATTTAAATTGACTGCTTTTTTTAAAGAGAAATTTGTGTAAAGTGCAAGCGAGATTGATGCTAATATTTAAGTATCTTACTTGTGATGGAAAATAAAATAGACTTGGAAAAAACATACGCCAGCTGTTATTTAACTGGATGGGAAAGTCATTTATTCGAAACTGTAAAAATAATTGAAAGTGTGCAATTAAAATTGACATTTTAGACATAGTTTGGTTTCATTTAACGCCTATTTAACACAGCAATTTTTGAAGATGTCATTGTTATAATTGCATATAATACAGGTTTTCTTAATAACGTGTTTGAAAAAGTTGCTTTAATACACCTGCTAATTAAAACAATCTCTGTTATGCCAACCCAAATGTAGCCATAATTCTGTATTCAACAAAAGATTCATTTGTGTTCGGCACAGAACATATTTTAATCAAGTGTTTTAATTAAGAAATATAAACTATATATATATTAAATATATTTATTACATTGATTGTCATTAACTAAATGTTAAAAAAATATTCTTACCTTCTTTTACACATTTGATGTAAAAAAAATACTGTTCAGTAAAATTATACGCCTCCTGAGCCCTCAATTTATCTTATTTATTCTGACAGTGCTATTTCTTTGGGGAAAACACGCCCATTCACAAGTGAACACTATTCCCTTTAGGGATTATGTGTTATACATACTTTTTACCACAATCGTTTTGAGTACTTTAAAATTGTGATTTAAACTTGTATTTATAAGATAAAGGTTATAGTACTACATTTATAATTCTCAAGACAATTCTCTATTGTCACTTAATCCGTAACTTTCACTTTACAAATGGTGATGTATTATTGCCTCTCACAAGACATTTGGTGGCAACTACAAAATGGCAAAGCTATCGTCTTCAACATGGCACAGACAATGTTTTCTTTCTTTCTTTTACTTAATCGTTATTAATGTGCACATTTTTCTTGCGTGGGGTTTTCCTCCAACATTCAATAGCTGTATTATTAGGGATGATTGTTTTATGTTAATAAACATTGAGAGGTGCTAACAGTTTGCTCTGCGCTGCTCCGTGTCCTGTACTCAGTGATAGCAGTAATAGCAGTGATAGCATAGGCTCTCCAACACTCCAGGAATCCAACTGCAAAGAGTGGCCCTGGATCGTAAGTTGAAGAGCTCAGCTTAGTGAGTTGCTTTGACGGTACATCAGTTTAAAATGCTGAGCTGCAGTCTATAAACAGGATTCTGGAATAGGAGGTTTTATTACAGATATGCCAGGATGTTATGAAGTAAGAGATATGGACTGGTTTTAACAAAGTAAACAATTTTGCGTTGATTTAATTAGAATAAGATAATCATCTGTTTTGTTTCTGAAGAAGAAATAATTTTCTTGGCAACTAAGCTATTGAATCTTGCACTGACATGCTGGAGATCTTTGGAATTCTGCCAAAAAAAACTTTATAGCAACAAGTTAAGTGGTTGTCTCCAATAAACTGAGTTGTAATAAATTATGTCATCTCTTTAACAAAAAAAAAAGAAACAGATACGGCGTTTTGAAGCTCCATATTGCACATAATTAATTAATTTGAATTCATATTAATTTATATGTGAACTCATATATTTTAATTGTTCATTCCAAGATGTTCTGAATTTTGTATCTTGCAGTGTACAGCGGTTCAAATTGCGGTTTAAACATAGCTCTTTAGTGACACCTACCGAAGAACAGCTAAATTGATGGGGAAAAAATGAAAGGAAAACGATGCATATTTTATTTCTGTTATTCCTCTATACATCCATTTTCTGTTCTGTTGTATTCCAGGGATCAAATACATAGACCAGTCTCATTTGTAGCATCAGAAGTAGTATCTGATCCTGAAGGGAGATATGTGATTTTTATGGGCAATTTATTTAACTGTAAAGTGATTTTGATAAATATTGTCGATGATAGGGCATTCATGCAAAATGTATTTGCATCTATTTCCAATGTGAACACTCATAAAATTATAATGGCTGGGGACTTTAATTGTGTTTTAAATCCACTCTTAGATAGGTCTCCTATCACAGGGGTGATGACATCTAACACTGCAAAGACAATTACAAAGTTTTAAACTGACCACAACTTATCAGACCCCTGGAGGTTTCTAAACCCAAACTCAACAACATATTCCTTCTACTCACCAGTGCATCATTGCTATTCAATAATTATTTCTTTATAGATAATAATTTCTTGCCTACAATCAAATCTTGCAAGTACAACGCTATTGTTATTTCTGACCATGCCCTTCTGATCTTGGAGCTAAAGTCATTATGCCCCACATACTCATCTTACAAATGGCGTGCTAACCCACTTCAATTAGTAGACGATAACTGTACAGAATATATATCAAAACAAATCAGTTTCTTTCCAGAGACAAATACTGTACATCCTCAGAGGTCTCTGCAGGAATACTCTGGGAAACTCTAAAGGCCTTCTTAAGAGGACAGATTATTTTATATCTTTCCCAGAGAAATAAATTATAAACCAAGAAGGTATCAGAGCTAACCAGTGAAATTACTAGAATAGATCAAGAACATGCCAGGTGTACAAGTGAGGCTCTTCATAGGAAAAGGCAGGCTCTGCATTCAGAACTCAACCTCTTAACAACCAAAGAAACTGAACAACTCATTTTTAAATTAAGACATCATTACTATGTACATTGAGAGAAAGCTAATAAGCTCTTAGCTCAACAAATCCACAAGCAAGAAGTTCGCAATGCAATCCCAGCAATCACCAACATGAACGGAGATAAAATCATTGACCACAAAAATATAATGCACATATTTAGAGACTACTATAAATCCTTATATTTTACTGAGTTTAAAGAAGACAACACACAATCTAATGTATTTCTGGATGCATTACAGATACCACAAATAGATACTCTTAGTGCAGAAGAATTTGATAAACCTCTGGTGCTATCAGAATTACTGGATGCTACAAAGTCACTTTAGAGTGGGAAAGCAGCAGGCCATGATGGCTACCCTGGTGAATTTTGTAAGAAATTCTCCACTCAGCTAGCTCCCCATTTATTAGCAACATTTACAGAAGCTAGAGACAATCAAATTCTACCTCAAACTTTTCGCCAAGCATTAA
The DNA here is from genome assembly GCF_016835505.1 of Polypterus senegalus. Lineage (NCBI taxonomy): Eukaryota > Metazoa > Chordata > Cladistia > Polypteriformes > Polypteridae > Polypterus > Polypterus senegalus. The sequence goes on along the minus strand of NC_053155.1, from coordinate 284,232,946 downwards.
TCACCGTCTTTCCTAAACAAAATAAGGACTTATTACAATGTGCACCATACAGACCAATTTCACCTCTGAATAATGATGTTAAGATACTCTCTAAAGTCCTAGCTAGAAGGATGGAGAAAGTGCTGCCTTCGGTAATAGCACAAGATCAAACTGGATTTAGTAAAGGCTGACACTTAGCTTCCAGCCTTCGATGCCTGTTTAATGTAATATATTCACCTGCAAAGTCAAACACCCCAGAGATATTATTATCGTTTGATGCAGAAAAAGCATTTGATATGATTGAATGGACCTTTTCACTACATTAGAGGAATTTGCATTTGGCCAGAACATTTGTGCAAGGATCAAACTACTGTATACCAATCCAGAAGCTTTAGTTTTTCTTAACATTTGCTCAGACTACTTTAAACTAGAACGTGGTACCAGACAAGGATGCCCCCTGTCACCACTACTTTTTGCAATCGCCATTGAACCACTGGGAGTTCACTGTCGAAATGCTTATTAGATAAAGGGGATTATCAAAGAAGGACTTGAACAGAAACTTTCTCTATGTGCAAATGATATGGTCCTGTATATATCAGATCCACAAAATACTGTGCCTGCAGTCTTAACAGCACTGACAGAATTTCAAAAGATATCTGATCTCAGAATAAATTTGAATAAAAGTGTGCTCTTTCCAGTGAATTCTCAAGCATACAATATTAAATTAGACACCATTCCCTTTTATCATTGCAGATCAGTTTAAATACCTAGGGGTAAATGTCACAAGTAAACATAAAGTTCTTTATCAGCAAAAGTTCGGTATGGAAAAAATTCAGCAAGACTTGCATACAGTAGATGGTCAACCCTTCATCTCACTCTAGCTGGAAGAATTAATGTTAAGATGAATATCCTTCCTAGGCTTCTCTTTTTATTTCAAAACATTATATTATACATCAATAAATCATTTTTTAAGCCATTAGATTCAGCCATAATCTCATTTATTTGGAACTTGAAACATCCACGTATCCAAAAAGTAACCCTACAAAGACCTAAGGCAGAAAGTGGCATGGCTCTACCTAACTTTCAGTTTTATTACTGGGCAGCAAACATACAAGCTATAAAAACCTGGACACAAACAGATGGACATACACAAGCTTGGTGGACAATAGAAATAAAATCCTGCAGTACTTTTTTATATTCCCTGCTTTGTGCCCCAATAAATGCAAGTTATCACCAATATACTAACAACCCAGTTGTGCTTCACTCACTCAGAATATGGAACCAATGTAGAAAGCATTTTAAGATGGAGAATCTTTTATCTGTGGCACCTCTGCATGAGAACCACATTTTTTTAACCCTCGCAAACATATGCAGTTTTTAATATCTGGAAAACATTTGGGATTAAATTACTTAGAGATCTTTATATGGACAGCATCTTTGCATCTTATTAACAATTACATTCCAAATTTAACTTTCCAGCAACACATTTCTTTCACTATCTTCAAATCAGAAACTTTGTCAAACAGAACCTGCCCGATTTTCCTCATCTACCACCTTCCTCTAAGCTGGAAAAAAATATTGTTCAGTTTTGAGGACTCAGGCAGCATTTCTGTAATATATAAAATTATTTTACAGTCCCTCCCTTTCAAAGATCCAAGAGAACAATGGGAAAGAATCTCTCATTCAACACATCAGAAAAGAAGTGGAAGGTAGCAATGCAGAGAATTCACTTGAGCTCCATATGCACAAAGCATACAATTATACAACTCAAAATTATACATCGAGCACATCTGTCTCGCTTAAAATTATCCAAAATGTTTCCAGGGCCAGATCCAACCTGTGAACACTGCAATTCCAGCCTCACTGGGTCACATGTTTTGGGCCTGCACCAAAATAACATCATTCTGGACAAAAAATTTTAAGTGCCTTTCAGACAACCTTGGTATCACAATCCCTCCTAATCCACTAACAGCTGTGTTTGGTGTTCTTCCAGATGGGCTTCAAGTGGAGAAGGACAAACAAACTGTGATTGCCTTCACTACACAGACTTATTTTGCTAAAGTGGAAGAATCCTAACTCTCCTCTTTTAAGTCAGTGGGTAACTGATATCTTATATTATTTGAAACTAAGGGGCTTCACTCACCAACATCCGTTTCTGGTTTTCCGGATACACACTTTTAAGATTTTTTTTTTCTTTGAAGTGTTGCTATTTCATTAGTTTCACTTTTATTTCAGAACTTCTGTAAAAACAATGTTTGGAATCTTTCAAGTTCTAATATGCTGAATCTTTTTAATGAGTTTAATGACACTGTACCATAATTCAGGATAGGTTTCTCTGTTTGGAATTTCAGCACAGAAAAAAAGATTTACATCATCAGCAGTTAATAATTTTTTTGCAACGCAACCAATAAATGCATGTGAGGTAAACCCCTTTTTTGTAATTCTCTGACTTAAACTTCAAAGCCTTACAATATTTACATACTTCTGACATTTCACCAATGTCCATATATTCAATCTCTATCCTCCTTTTCGTTATTTCTCAGAGTAACAATTTCTCTTTCTTTGCGCTAATGTGATGTTTACTTTCTTTGTTTTGACATTGCCGTTTTTTTCTGCTTTTATATTCTGTATCTTGCTCTGCATGTGTTTCATTCCTACGTTTTTTTTTTTTTTGAGTCTTTTGAATTCCAGTTTTCATTATCTCTAACCTGCTCTGCATGTGTTTGGCCCCCTTGTTTTTTAACCTCATTATGACGTTTTAGTTTATTTTCTACTCTGTCTTTTATTTCTGACCTCGCTTTGTTCTGCTTTTTTTCCAATGACACCATGGGCCTCATGTATATTGCCACGCATAGAATTCGCACTATAACATGACGTAAGCACAAAAGCCAAAATGTGCTTACGCACAGAAAAGAGATGCAGGAATCTGTGCGTACTCCAACTTCTGCGTTCTTCCGCTACATAAATCCCGATCAGCATGAAAACTAACACACATGCACTCGCCTTCTGTCCCGCCCCAACTCCTCCCAGAATTATGCCTCTTTGAATATGCAAATCAATATAAATCGCCCTTAAGCTCAGCCTTCTGTGAAAAGACAATGAGAAGAGCACAGGGGAAAATATAAGAATTTCAGCGAATACCAAGTGGAGGCAAAGGAAAAACATACTATTTATTTATGTAAACGGTGGTATAATCAACAAAAGGAAGTTGATCGAGTGACATAGCGTGTTGGAGAAACTTGAAAGTTCACGTTCACAAAGTCGCACAGTGCCAGAAATAAAAAAGAACTTGTCAGATATCAAAGTCGCCGTGAAAAGGCGAGTCGTAGCCCACTGTCCGAGTGTCATATGAAAGCTTATTAGGGTACAGAGGAAAAAAAGGCACACAGTGGGAAAAAGCACGAAATGTCAACTTCAATCTCGAAAATTCCACTTTACTCATGTAGTTTATTTTGTCATTAAAGTAGAACATCATAAACTTCATCTTAAAATCGTTTAATTAACCAGTTTGTCAAATCACATCGTAATTGAAGTGGCACGTTAAATGCTTTGTTTTGTATGTGATCTTCTATGTGCTCTATGTGTGTGAATCACTACTTGCTTCTTAAACCGGCTCTCTTCCTCGGACTGGACACAGAATCCATTACATTCGTAATATTACAGCTCTCTGAATAACTAAAATACTGAGATGTATACGTGATATAATTTTCATGATGATAGGAGCTAAAGCACGTTATTAAACATGTGTTTCACAGCGCAGTGATTGTGCGAGGCCTTTGATGAAATTATTTATTGCAGCAGTACTCAGGGGCGGCTCTAGGCTTGTGGCGGCCCTGGACAGAGAAAGAATTGCTGGCCCCTTCCCCCTCCAATGTCAATATGGTATCTTATGCACGGTGGGTGGCCACATCAGTTGCGGACACTGCATAGCCACCTCGTGCTCATGACACAAGCATTTAACTTTTGTCGAAATTTGCCGCTGCGTTTTTAGCTGTGTCGTTATTTTCTCTTTCTGTTTTATATTCAATATACATTGGCATGGCCGCCCCTGCAGTCCTTGCTTTTCTTTCTCCAAGTAACCGATCGCCACACAATCAGCTCTGTAATAGACGTTAAGCCATCTGTATGCTTAGAGCACCGATTCTTCAAAATGCTTAAGGAACACTGAAATATCTTCATAGTACATGTTTAATTATTCTATCCTTCACGCCAGTCCCAGTGAAGAATATAGATTATTTAAATGAAGTTAAAGTTTTATCTGTATAATATAATAAACATATTTTGCTGCATTTCATCTTAAAAATGATATCATCATCATATGTAAATACGTGCTTTATAAAGTGGCTCAGGTTGTGTAATATTATAACTGTAGTGCAAGTTTACAGTGGGTTGATTGTACTTATAAGTACAAACATTTCTACAAGGAGCAATTGATTAAGTGCGTTTACAGTTCTTGGGATGAAACTGTTTCTGAACCGCGAGGTCTGTACAGGAAAGGCTTTGAAACGTTTTGCCGTGGCTGAGACAGCGTGTGCTTGATATTGTATACCGATAATTCTCTTTCCAATCAGCTGCTGCTGTGATTCCCCACTCAGATACAGTGATATAAATACTCCGAGTGGTGTAGTGAGAGTAATATGGAAAAAGATGATCCGCTGTGGCAACTCCTAACAGGAGGAGCTGGAAGAAGAAGAAGGTGCAGTGAGAGTTACAATGCTAAAGCAGTTATGGTATTTGGAATACTATGGCTCTTCCCTGGACCATTATATTGTCACAAATTAATTACAATCAGATGCATTACACTAATAAACAATATGCGGTTAGTTTCAGTGTATTTATAAAGCCGGAAAATAAAAGAGTAACCACACAGGGACAGTAGCACTGCTTTGACTCTGGGTGCCGCCAGTCTGCAAAACCGAGTGGAGAACTTGCGTACGACAAGGTATGAGGTACCGTGGAAAAGTGCGTGGCTGTACACCAAGTGTAGGTTTTATACATCGTGATTTAAACGTAGAAAAGTTGTTACGCAACATTTCTGTGCGTACGCACCGTTTATACATGAGGCCCCTGGTCCGTGGTGATTATTTTCCCTTTTTCGAGTAATAATTTCCATTTGTTTCCGCTACTGCGATCTTTACTTTCTTTTTTTGATACTTTCCAATTTTCCTGCTTTCATAATCTCTTACCTGCTCTGCATGTGTATAGCGCCAACATTTTTGAACATCTTTATGAAGTTCTACTTTGCTTTTTACTCTTTGTCTTTTAATTCTGATCCCGATTGGACGTGCTTTTTTTTCAACTCCATTTCTTCCGGGCTGATAAGCTTATTTTCTGAATTTGCATCTAGATTTTTTTTTCTTTTTTGCATTTTTTTTCTCTCCAACGCTTTTGAGTCTCTTTTCTTCGCACTGCTCTTTCTTCTTTGCTTAGTCATCGACATTTCATTTATAATGTATTGTCCTTATACACTTTGTATGCACTGAGAGCCCGGGATCTGTGTGTGCAGCCTTTACACGACTGAGTGTTTTGCTGCCCGTGGTCTTATTTGATATTGATTGTAAGTAGGGCGTGTCTTGCAAGAATCTCATGTTTAAGGTCCCCATAAGATGCTCCATGGCCAATCTCTTTCGTCTCGCAGGTCTTTTACGTGTCTTTCTTGATCTTCATGTGAAGATCACGTCTCGTCTCCCTAGTGTTTCTCTCCACGATTTTTTTTTATAATAGAGAGATTGAAAAAATCTAATTATCACTTAGAGGATCTCGGCAGAACTTTTTCAAAACCAGTCAGGATCTAATCAATAATATTTTAGAATAAGCTCTTAAAGTACTGAGGAAGCAGATTCTCTTCCCATTTCTTTTTCTTCTCCATTTATCTTTATCTGCTAATTAAACTCATCAATTTATTTATTTTTTACTAGCTTTAAGTTTTACACCATTTGTCATGCTCTCTTTTTTCAGGGGTGGGGGTTGATTTGTTTTCAGTCCTATTTTTTGTAAAAATTGATCTATTTGTATGGAATGATTACAATAAAATCAATAAAATTAAAAAATAAAAATAAAAAAAAATAAAAAAGCTCATCCCCTTCACTCATTGCTCTTCCATGAGATTAATTGCTTATGCTGACCATATTCATATGCAATTACAACTCACTTGATGAAGCAGCGAATCAAAACAAAACGCTCAACCCTTCAATCAGAAAATACATGAGGCCCTGTGAAATAATTCTATTTTAGCAGTATTTACAAGACTGATGGAAAAAAAGTACAAACCATATGAATAGATCAGATTCATTTATTGGTAGTTTGTGGACATTCTTTGTATTTTGTTTGTGATTACAATTCTGTCGGTGCCTATTGCTGTTTGAGGTGTGGTGGCACAGTGCTGCCTCACGGCTCAGGTCACATTTTTTGCCACAATAATCAGTGCAGTGTAGTTGACAGACAGTTTATACCTCTCAGGGACTCTTAAAAGTACACTGCACCATTATAATCTGCTCAAAACGAGTTCAGTTTCTCTTCTCCGATGGCTTCAGTGCATTTGCTGAGTTGGGTACAGATCGTAATTCAGGATTAGGCAATTGGTGGGTCTAAATATACTTTAAAACACTAAAATATTACACCAAAATTACACTACTGTAATAGTGTCAACAGAAGACATGTAACAAATCTGATTTGAATGTTATTGTTATTATTTTGTTATTATATGTGCTTTTCTTTGTTTTGTTCAGAAATATTTTATCTTACTGTCCAGATTACAATTAAAATATTAATAGAAAAGACCCATGTGTTTTGTTACTTTAAAATAATTTCAGAGAATGCAACAAGGTATCTAAATGCATTCAAGATACTGTGGAGAATTTTTACAGATACATTTATAATATTTTGCTTTATTCCTTTCATCTGTCATTTTTATCTTTTTGCTACTTGTACTCAGCTCATTTGTATCAAACAGTATGCAAAACAATACAACAATGCAGTTAAAATAGTCTAAAAATACTTCCAAAAATAATCAGAAGTAATAAAATTAAACAACTTTGATCTGTGAGGTTGAGCTCTTTTTAAGTTCTTGTGTCTATTGTCAAATGTTAGTGTGAGTGTAGCACAATGAATGCTTTTGACCACCATTATAAACATTAATTTTCTTTAGTACTTTGCCTCCCAGCATTGAAAGGTACTGTTGACCTTGTACCCCAACCCTTTCTAATGAATTTTGTGTGGTTTTTAATAGTGGAATAGTCGGTAGGATTCAGATGCTGGACCCAGCGACCAATGCTAGAAACCCTCAGAAATATGGCATACAGCAAATTCATAGCTATAGCTTCAAGTAGTAAACCTGTAAACTATGTTGTCAGAGCATGGGGGACTATTTGGGAAGAACTGTTATAGGACAGGTTACAAACTGAGTGAACAGATCAGAACAAAATACAAGCTAGGGTACAATTTACGAAAATCAAACAGCAGCCATACCAAAAGTACTTCAGAAGAAGCTAAGCACGTTTGACAAGAGAATCTTTAAACACTTGTTAAACACATCAAGGATCTCAGAAGTCTGAATGGAGAAAGGGAGCTCATTCCACCAGGTAGGAGCTACACTCCATTCCTTGGCAGAAGTGAGTGGTTGAGTGGTTGAGAAGGAGTATAGGCCTCCTTGAGAGTTTCCATATATACAGTATACATGCTGATCCATTGACTACTCTGTAAGCAAGCATCATAGATTTAAACTTAATGCATGCTGCTACATTGATCAATATGGTGATCTGAAAAAGGAGTGAAATATGCTCACCTAAGCTGGTTGAAAATCAGACATGGTGCTGCATTTTGAATTATCTGAAATATATGACTCTTTAAAAAAGTGCCTAATGAACTAAGTTTTCATTGTTTTTCCTTTTGTCTGAGGGCATTTAAGGGGATTACTAGCCTGATTCCTGTACTCTTTCTAATGATTTTGTGTGGTTTATTCACACCATCCAACTCTCACAGTGAGAGTTGGACTCTGCTAGGGCTGCCCTTTGTCAACGATTCTGTTCATAACTTTTATGGACAGAATTTCTAGGCGCAGCCACAGCGTTGAGGGGGTCTGGTTTGGTGGACTCAGGACTGGGTCACAGCTAGATGGTTAGATGATGTTGTCCTGTTTGCTTCATCAGGCCCTGATCTTCAGCTCTCTCTGGGTCGGTTCGCAGCTGAGTGTGAAGCGGCAGGGATGGGAATCAACACCTCCAAATCTGAGACCATGGTCCTCAACCAGAAAAGGGTGGAGTGCCTTCTCAGGGTTGGGAGCGAGATCCTGCCCCAAGTGGAGGAGTTCAAGTATCTCAGGGTCTTGTTCAGGGTCTGGATTGGTGCGGCGTCCGCAGTGATGCAGGCTCTGCATCGGTCTGTCATGGTGAAAAAGATGCTGAGCTGTAAGGCAAAACTCTCAATTTACCAGTCGATCTATGTTCCTACCCTCACCTATAGTCATGAGCTATGGGTAGTGACCGAAAGAACGAATACAAGCAGCTGAAATGAGCTTCCTCCACAGGGTGTCGGGGTTTTCCCTTAAAGATAGGGTGAGAAGCTAAGTCATCCGGGAGGGGCTCAGAGTAGAGCCGCTTCTCCTCCACATCGAAAGGAGTCAGATGAGGTGGCTCGGGCATCTAATCAGGATGCCTCCTGGAGGCTTCCCTGGTGAGGTGTTCCCGGCACATCCAACCTGTAGGAGGCCTTGGGGAAGACCCAGGACACGCTGGAGGGACAATGTCTCCCGGCTGGCCTGGGAACGCCTCGAGATTCCCCCACAAGAGCTAGAAGAAGTGGCCGAGGAGATGGAAGTCTGGGCCTCTCTGCTCAAGCTGCTGCCCCCACGACCTGACCTCTGATAAGCAGAAGAGAATGGATTGATGAATATTCACACCATGTAATGGCTTTTGCATGAACTTCTGTATTAAAACTAACAGAACAATTTCAGATGTTCAATTAAGGACATCATATTCAGCCCTTTTTTAAATGTTGCAAATGTACTTTTGAATACATCCCACTCGACACTGTACAACTGTCCCTCCTTAAGTTATTCATAGATACTGGCTTTATCAGCTTGAAATGTAATTTTCCAATATCAAAATCAATTTTTATCATCATTAATTTAAACAGTCTACATTAATTAACATCACATTTCTGTGAAATTCTGGTTATATCATTTGAGATTACACTTAGAATTTCCATTCAATATTATAATATTTATTAAAAACAGAAAATAATGCACTGTTAGATTATTTCTTTTGAAATGAGGAGAAAATCATTCTTGATCAACCCAACTTTCCAATTTAATTTTCAAAAAAGCATTGTGTAATTAAACAACAAATGACTATTCAGTGTAAAATTTTGAAATGACCTCACAAACAATCCCATTACATGGATTTTCATAGGTCTTACTCAAGTATGTGTTATTATCCCATCAAATCCTAGCAGTCTATCCATCTGACTTTTTACTGGTTAGAGTTTTAGGGGCTGGTATCAATATAGAAATAGTTTTGATAATAGATTTTTAGCTCAAATAAAAATGTTTAATTTTTATGATCAAAAAAGAAACTAATTTTGAGCCAATACAAATGAGTAAAATAAAATTGAAATATAGAATTAATATGAAAATTCTAGGATTAACATAAACATAACCACTAAACAATTTGACTTTTGAGGCAAACATATACTGTCAAGTTTGTAAATTTGTGCTCTGTTTACTCTGCCCAGAAAGAAATAACTGCCTGCTTACAGCAGTTGATTTTTTTTCTATGTCTGAAGAACTTCTTAATGAAAGAATATTACTCAAAACATAAAAAGAATTCAGAAACATATTACCTCCTTGACATTAATATCTTCTTGTATACACTTGTGTTATTTACACTGTATGTAAAAAAGAGCATATATTCTGCTATACTGTTTTAAATGCAATTATATATTTTGTGGAATTTTTAGAAAAATGTTCTATACCATGTTCATTTTGAGGTGTATCTAACTTTAATTCTTGAGTAAAGTCTGTTTTGTTTAAACACTTTGCACATCTTAATCTTTCACTTTGGTGCCTCAGAGCTGGCTTTACTTATTGACTGAAAAGTGCACCTAAACAGAAACTAGCTGCATTTTGGGGAATCTCCACTTTTCAATAAGTGGTATTGTACAGCAGGGCCACAAAATCCATCAGTTGACAAAGGCAGCCACCTAGGGTACCATTTTTATATCTCCACATGCTCCAGACATTGAGTGGGATCACCCCTGGTCCTCAAAGTGTAATAATAATGCACGCTACAGGTTTATAAAACTCCAGAATATTTTTCTACCAAAACACTGTGCAATGGACATCGAGAGGTGGCATTAGGGGCTTCGAGATCCACCAAGAGGGACCCAACTTTGGGTTTCAGATGTTCTTCAACTGGTGCTGTTGTAGTGGTAGGTGCCTTTGTGTGTATCTATAACAGTTTTATCTGGTACATTGTGAATGCAGTTTAATTTATTTTTTATTAAAGGAGTAAAAATTAAATCAATATAAACTCAGTAAGATATTGAAACAAACAGAAAAATATCACACCATATGATTCATACATATTATGTATGTACTTTATTTATTGATCTGTTTTAAGTCCAGATTTAAGTCATATATGCTCTGCTATATATTCAGCAGGTATAATAATAATAATTTCAGCTATTTAAAGAATTACTGTCAGAGATGATTGCCATTTTATAAATTTGTTCATGATTTACAATTGAAAAATCACCAGAAACACAAGTATCTAACTTTTACTTTTGCTAAAAATAAGTTTTAATTTGTATGTATTGTTGTAAGGCAGCATGGTGGCTTCAAGTAAGGAATGCAAAGGTGCATATCACGGATGCTCTTAGTGTGGAGTTTGCATGTTCTCCCTGTGTCCACATGGGCTTCCTCCAAGTACTCCGGTTTTGTCTCATAGTCTAAAGACATTCAGATTTTGAGGATTGATCAAGTTAAATTTTCCAGTGTGTGTGGCTCTGTACAAGGGATGTTCCTGCCTTGTGCCCTGTGATTGCTTGGATTGACTCCAAATTCCCCATGACCATGCCCTGGATAAGTGGGTTAAGAAAATGGATAGATGGATGTATTGTTGTTCTTTTATGTTGGGTAATTTTTTCTCAAATTAAATAACTAAACAAACTAGTCAGTAAATAAACTAATCACAACATCAACAGTTTGGGTTAGCAACTTTGAAATTTAAAGTTGCAAGGAAAACAGATGGCATTTCTGGCCTGCAGAGTGAAAAAAATGTGTTTTTTCTATCACTTTTAGGGTGTGTCATTTTCTAACACAGAATGAGTCAAATGTAATCCAAAATTAGGTATATTACTAAACAGGTTTATATTTACAAAGGCAAGAGATAGCACAAGGAAGTAAGAAGTATAAAATAAATAGACAAAATCAAAACCTTGGCTATCTCACTGGATCTAGTTGTCACAAAGTCTGCTCCCTTGTCTACCTGTTAGAGGGCCTTATGCACGCTTCCACCACAATACAATATATCATTATTTTACTTCCAGCCTTTTTCATACATTACCTCTTACCTAACGCTTTTCTGCCAGTCAAACCTAAGTCCAATATCCAGCCAACCTGAAGTTCAATGGTGTGGTGTCCACAACATCCTTTTAAGACTTGACCAAGAATTACTTCCACAAATGTCCTATAACTATAAAAACATCAGGCATCAGGAATGAAATTTGGTGTCTCAGCAACATTATCCTATCACTGTTTACCTAACACTTCCTGCAGTGTCGTCCCAAGCATCCACTCTAGACCTGTTTTTTCCCTTAAATGACCAGACAACCTCCACATCACCTACATATTAAGCTGAGTAGTAATGTGTCATGTATAGTATAATGGTATCCCCCGAGGAGCCACCTATTGTAGAGTGAGGCTTTTATTATTGTTTCCTACAGTCCATCCATAACTATAGCACCAATATATGGTGCGTGTTCAGGGATGCTGGCATGCCTATGTAATTAGTCAGTATCTTTTTCTCATCATAAAACATTTTCTAGGAGAATCATCTTTAGAATGTGTAACCTCCCAGATACACAGTTTTGGGGAAAAAAATATCAAGTTTTTCCACAGAACTTAACCTAGTACTTGAATGAAGAGCTCAAATTCTTGGTACCTGCACAATGGTTTCAACCAGCACTTCTACCAAATGTTTCAAGTAGAAAATGTAGCTGTATTAATTTAATGGAATCATGTGTAGTATCACTTGCAGCCACCAGATGGTAATGATGAAAAATATAAACTATGGTAGAAATAAATGCACTCTACAGCAGTGTGGGGTTTTAATAGTTTATTGTTTTCTTACATACAGTGCATCCGAAATGTATTCGCAGTGCATCACTTTTTCCACATTTTGTTATGTTACAGCCTTATTCCAAAATTGATTCAATTCATTTCTTTCTTAAGAATTCTGCACACAACAGCCCATAATGACAACGTGAAAAAAGTTTACTTGAGGCTTTTGCAAATTTATTAAAAATAAAAAAATTGAGAAAGCACATGTACATAAGTATTCACAGCTTTTGCCATGAAGCTCAAAATTGAGCTCAGGTATATCCTGTTTCCCCTGATCATCTTTGAGATGTTTCTACAGATTAATTGGAGTCCACCTGTGGTAAATTCAGTTGATTGGACAGGAGTTGGAAAGGAACACACCTGTCTATATAAGGTCCCACAGTTGACAGTTCATGTCAGAGCACAAACCAAGCATGAAGCACCCCTACAGTGAAGTATGGTGGTGGCAGCATCATGCTGTGGGGATGTTTCTCAGCGGCAGGAACTGGGAGACTAGTCAGGATAAAGGAAAAGATGACTGCAGCAATGTACAGAGACATCCTGGATGAAAACCTGCTCCAGAGCGCTCTTGACCTCAGACTGGGGCGACGGTTCATCTTTCAGCAGGACAACGACCCTAAGCACATAGCCAAGATATCAAAGGAGTGGCTTCACGACAACTCTGTAAATGTCCTTGAGTGGCCCAGCCAGAGCCCAGACTTGAATCCAATTGAACATCTCTGGAGAGATCTTAAAATGGCTGTGCACCGACACTTCCCATCCAACCTGATGGAGCTTGAGAGGTGCTGCAAAGAGGAATGGACAAAACTGGCCAAGGATAGGTGTGCCAAGCTTGTGGCATCATATTCAAAAAGACTTGAGGCTGTAATTGGTGCCAAAGGTGCATCGACAAAGTATTGAGTAAAGGCTGTGAATACTTATGTACATGTGATTTCTCAGTTTTTTTATTTTTAATAAACTTGCAAAAACCTCCAGTAAACATTTTTCATGTTGTCATTATTGTGTTGTGTGTAGAATTCTGAGGAAAAAAATGAATTTAATCCATTTTGGAATAAGGCTGTAACATAACAAAATGTTGAAAAAGTGATGCGCTGTGAATACTTTCCGGATGCACTGTACATCTATTTTTTTGTGATAATTCTTTCATTTATTTTTTATAAAGCACTATGGGCTACACTGTTTACATAAATCTTTTAGTACTTAAATAAATGTTACATGAAATTATCTCTTTTATTGCTTCTTAAATTTGCAATTTATAAATAAGTGTTGATCTGGTGTGTAGGACTGATCATTTCTAGCAATTAAATGCATACCTAAGATATGCTCTCTAGACTCAATGAGATGATCAAGTAAATGGACCTTCTTCTACTTTGCTGTGGGTACTTAGCTGACCATAATGAGAATAATTTAAATACTGCCACCAAACATAAGAGGGTAAATCAAAAATTAAAGGCAATTTGAAAATTGCATGGTAACTACAATGGATAGAAGCTGATGTTCTTGATGGCTTATGAGTAGTTTGAACACACCACACACATTAGTCTAGTTGAAACCAAGGTCAAACAAACATGAACGTGTTAAATCTGCACAGCTTTGTGACAGTGCCATGTTTCATGCTGTCTTTGCATACTTGAAAAAGTGGGCATAGATATAGCAAAAGGACTACAGAAGTAAAGTGTTGTTGCATGCAATCTGAGAGTTGTGCTGTCTTCATTAGAGCAATATAACATTGCTGATGAGGGTGGAGCTTTTGTTCCAACCACATCCTGCATTCCTTGCACTGCCAGGTGATCCTCCAGTGCCATGGACTTGCTGGATTAAAATTTTTAAGACTTATTTAACAGCTGCTGGTTTGGATGAGGTGAGCAATGCTCATAAAACAGCCATACTTATACACTGCCTAGGCATTGAAGGCTAACGTATGTTTAAAACCCTTGGAACTATGGCATCGGTGAGTCTCTTGGCATATAATTTTTCTACGCCTCACAGTGTCATCATCCAACAAATTCTATTCTACCAGTGCCATCAGTATCCAGGGGAGTCAGTTCATCAATGTGCGCTTGTTTGGAAGACTGCAGCAGTATAATTTTACATTACAGTTCACTCCTGGCCATGAAAATGTTGTGGCAGACCTGCTGTCCCGTACTTTCCCATGCCCCACCCAAGAGCAAGGACATGACATGAATGGACATGAATGAACCAGAGCATGTTCAAATGCTCCACTCTTCACCTCGAGCCACTGTCTCCTTACAGGAACTTCAACAAGCCTATGAAAATGACCCTGTTCTTTCCCAGCTGCGGATTTTTATTTGTTCAGGTTGTCCCTTATAGATTTTGGAGGAGCTGTCTCCATACTACAGAATACGTGATGAACTGTCCTGTTGAAAGAAATTTTGTGTAGCCTGTGGGACTCATACAGTTGTTCCTAGCTGCCTCCAATCATGCATCTTGACCATGGCTCATGGCCATTTAGGCATTGTGCGAGCTAAACTGTGCTGCTATGATCTGGTGTGGTGGCCTGGTATAGTGCTCGTGACAGCGCTGCCTGCCTTGTCAGTGGGAAAACTGGGTCTCCCGCTCCAACCCACAGCCTATATCCTTGGTAACAATTGCAGGTGGATATCTGTGGAGAGTTCCATGGAGTTCCACACCACTAACGCTTACTCATTGTGGTCTATGACTTGCACTCCAAGTACCTGAAGTGCTGTCTGTTACAACATGTGCAGTGACTGATTTATTGGATTCTCTGTATGCTGCTGGGGTATGCCATCTGCTATCACCACCGACAATGGGCCCCAGTACCTATCATCAGAATTCCCTTCTTTCTTAGCCACCTGGAGCATTTATCACATTCGGACAGCTCCATATCAATCCCAAGCAAATGAGGGAGTAGAAAAACTGAATCAGATATTTAAAAAATGTCATTATGGCTCACTTGGTTGAGAGCTGCACATTCTCAACTGCTCTTCTGAATAATCTTTTAGACTACAGAGCAACAAAACACTCCATTATAAGCAGCTCTCCTGCATGTCTTATGGTAGGGCGTGAGCTACGGCTTCCTCAGGATCATTGGCAGCCCCAGGCTACTCACAGCCTCATCTAAATACAGTCTCTGAACGCCAGCAAACAATGAAGGCACACTTTGATCAGAAGCATAGGGTGCTTGTGTGCAGAATTTTTATGGTCAACCAGACCAAGCTTCATTGGTAGCACTTGTTCTTCACACTTTAGACCTTTTTACCTATTCAGAAATGTTTTGTTAAGTCATGCTGTTTTCACTTCTGTACAGACACACCATCCTTTACTGAATTTCAGCAGGTTTCACTTCACCAGCATAGCAGACAGTCACACTCTACCTGGATTTCATATTCCTTACAATGGAATCGCTGATCATTAGTGTAGTTGGATGCCAGGGAGAAGCTTGTTATTGATTCTGCGATGGAGTGGCAGCCCCACCAACAGCCCAAAGGGTTGCATATCACAGGGAGCTGTGAGGGTGGAGGGACATACTTCTGTGGTCTGGGGCAACTTGCTGTTGCAGGTATAAAGCACTTGCTCTTCTGAGTCCAAGCAGGTGCACATTTAGGTTGAGGGAGAAAAGAGTCAGTCAGCAGAGGAAACTCTTTTTCTCATCCAAAATGCTGAATCTGTTTTCCAGACAGATTTCCTCTTTTAAAGGTGACGTGATGAAAAGCCTACACTGTCCTACAACTATTGAAGAAGTTGAACTGGCAGTTACTTTAATCCTGGCCCCAAGTGTAGTTCAAGACTAACTCATGCTGACCGGAGCAGGCTCCACACAGACCAGTAAATGATGGAATCCAGTTCACCTCCAATATCAGTGACACACACCACAGCTAAGGAGTCAAGGAACTGCTTGTCATTCCTGATCTGGTGGAATATGGACATTAGTTTATCCAGCACAGCAATTCTCTCGTCACAGCAGAGATAGGCCTCACAAGATGGAGAGATGATTGGTGGCATGGTTTGCTAAGGTAAAAAGCATCAGTAGCTGAACGGTGTGCTCTGTTATTTCTTAGTGGCCTTCTCTGTTATCCCTAGTACCTTCAACAACACAGTAGCAATATGATCTTTGATTTCACAAGGATTTTTTTTTTCACATGACAAACAAAAGTTACAATCAGCAGTCACAGCTATAGCATTTGTTCATGTAATTGGACCTCCATGCTTATTTGTTCTAGTGTCCAGTACTGAATTAAAAAGGCATTTTATCATCAGAAATTAATGAAGGAATTGTACAACAGGCAGATTTTAGACAGTCTTCCTTTATTTTTGAGTTTGCTTCACCAATAAACATTAAATTCTAAAACTACTGCTCTGTGTACAGCAACCCCCCACACATAACAATACATTAAAAATAAATGTAGAAATTGCTGTTACTCACACAATCAATGACTACCTAGAGATAAAAATATTAGACATTTCACAAATTCTTTAGATGAAGGTTTTAAATTTGAACTCAGTGTGAGTGTGAGTAAGAGAATGTGAATAAGTGCACTCTGCAAAAGACCGGTACTCTGTCTAGGGCAAATTCTGTCTTGTACAAAACTCATTCTGGGAAGGCTCTAGTCCCCATTACTATGAATTGATTTAACTGTTTTGAGGCACTCCATTTCACCTTACAAAAATGAAACATACGTACAATGTATTTTTAAAATATATTTTAAAATATGCTACAATACATTCTAATATAACTACTGTATATTAGAACATCTTGCAATATACTGACGTGTTGTAAAGTACATAAATTATTGCCATTTTTGCATATTACAATAAAAATTTAAAAATTTAAAAATATAAAATAGATATTACTTAATTTATATATATTTTTCAACTTTTATAGAATCTATTTAAAGCATGTAACATTCCATATAATCAAGTCAAACTTAACAAAACTAAATTCTATTCCACCCCCACCCTTGAGAAGGAAAGAAAGGCCAGCAGCCTGAGTAAAACCTTTGAGAGTAGCATAGAGGGAAAGGAGTGTTTCTCCCCAATATAAGTGCTTATTCTAAAATATTATTGATTAGATCCAGACAAGTTTTTAAAAAGTTTTGAAAAGATCCTCTAAGGCAGAACTAGATTTTTTCCAATTTCAAATAGCATATAAAATCAGCTACCCACTGATTAACATAAGTGGGTTAGGATTCTTCCAGTTGAGCAAGATAAGTCTATGTGCTAAACGTGAAGTAAGGACAATTACAGTTTGTTTGTGACACCAAGGCTGTCTAGTAGGAATTTAAACATTTTTGTCCGGAATGATGTTAATTTGGTACACACTCAAAACATGTGGCCTAGTGAAGCTGGAGCTTGATTGCAACGTTAACAGGTTGGATCTTGCCCTTGAAATATTTTGGATGATTTTAAACGAGATACAGTAAATGTGCTTGATAACAAATATTAAGTTGAATAATTGAATGTTTTGTGCATATGGAGCTAAAGTGAATTATGTCATTGGCTGCCTTACACTCCTTTTCTGAAATGTTGAGTAAGAGATCCTTTTCTCACTGTACTTTGGGATTTCTAAAAGGAAGGGACTTTACAATTGTTTTATATATTATAGAAATGCTGTCTGAGTCTTCAAGACCTGATCAATATCTGTTTTGGAATAGAAATAGGAGGGAAGTAAGCAAAACTGGGCAGATTTTGTTTAGCAAAGATTCTAATTTGGAAATAGTGGAAAAATTGAATTGATGGGAGACTAAATTTAGAGTGGAATTGTTCATAGGAGGCAAATACATTATTTATATGCAAATTTCTAAATGATTTAATCCCATATATTTTACAAACATTAAAAACTGTGTAAGCTTGACAGGGTGGAAAAAGGTGGTTATCATGTAGAGGTGCCACAAATAAAATATTCTTTAACTTGAAGTGTTTCCTACATTGGTTTCAAATTTTGAGTGAATAAAGGACAATTGGGTTGCTAGTACATTGACTATACCTTGTATTTACTGGTGTAACAAGGAAGGAATATAAAGAAGTACGGCAGGATTTAATTTCTATTGCAGACCAAGCTAGTGTATGTTCATCTATTTGTGTCAGTATACAGGTTTTTATAGACTATGTTTGTCACCCAATAATAAAACTGAAAATTAGGTTGAACTATGCCGCCTTCTGATTTAGGTCATTGTAAAGTATATGGGGATATTTTGAAATAGAAACAGAAGCTTAAAGAGAATATTCATCTTGATAGTGTTAATTGTCCCTCCTAAAGTAAGATGGAGGGTAGACCATCTATGCACGTCTTGTTTAGTTTTGTTCATGCAAACAGCAACATTTTGTTAAAAAATAATTTTAATTTTAATTGTGATGCTTACCCCTAGATATTTAAATTGATCTGCAATGATAAAGGGGAAGGTGTCCAATCTAATGCTAGAGAATTCACTGGAAAAAGCACACTTTTGTTCAAATTTGTTTTGATTCCAAATATTTTTTGAAATTCTTTTAGTACAACTAGGGCTTCAGACACTGAATTTTGTGGGTCTGATACATACAGTACCATATCATCTGCATCTAGTGATATTTTCCATGCTCACATCCCGATGTATAAAAACTAAACTTGGAGTAAAGCCACGCAGATTTTCACACCGTGTCAAACCATAGCGTAAGCAAATTTTCTGCTCGGCTTTGCAAACTGGCGGTACCCAACGTCAAAGCAGTGCTACTGTTCCTGTGTGGTTTTCCTTTATTTATTCGATTCACATCCCTGACGCAGCATTATCAAATACACTGACATTAAGCACATATCATTTTTTAGTTTAAGGCATTTGATTGTAATCAACTTGCACCAATATAATAGTGCACCGAATGGCCAAACTATTCCAAATAAAATAGCTGCTTTAGTGTTGTTACTCTCTGTGCACCAATGAGTTATTTTAACCCACTGTATCTGAGTGTGGAATCACAGCTCTACAGCAGCTGATCAAAAAGCTCTTCTGCGGATTGTGTCGGGACCGGAGAGAATTATCAGGGTACAGTTTCTAGCACACACTGCCTCAGCCATGCACATGGTTTATTTGAACTTCTCCTATTCGGCAAACACTTCAGAGCCTTTCTTGCACGAACCTTGCAGTTCAGAAACAGTTTCATCCCAAGAGATATAAACAGACTCAATCAGTCCATCAAGTGCTCCCGGTAGAACTGTTTGTACTTACTGTATAAGTACAATTACCTCACTGAAACATTGCATTACAGTTGTAATATTGCACAACCTGAGCCACTTATGCTTTCGTATTTTATGCTTCTCATTTATTATTGAATTATTATTAATATTATTATTGTTATTTTACCATCTTATAGCAAAATAAGTTAATGGAGGATTTACATATTGAATCTTATTGTTCCATATAATAACAATAAAGGAATTCAATTCAATTCAACAGAAGACAGGGCACATTTACAGATGATGACGACTGGCTTCTAAGTCGATTTAGATTTCCAAGCATTATCTTCTTGGAGCTCTTGATATTTTTCAGATGAAATGCAGTAAAGTATATAACACTAGCAAAATACCCGCGCTTCGCAGCGGAGAAGTAGTGTGTTAAAGAAGTTATGAAAAAGAAAAGCAAACATTTTAAAAATAACGTAAGATGATTGTTAATGTAATTGTTTTGTCATTGATATTGAGTGTTGTTGTCATATCTATCTATTTTATATATATATATATATATTTATATATATCTATATATATATATATATATATATAGCAAAATACCTGCGATTGGCAGCGGAGAAGTAAAAAGAAAAGGAAACATTTTAATAATCAATCAATCAATCAACATTTATTTATATAGCACATATTCATACAAAAAAAATGTAGCTCAAAGTGCTTTACAAAATGAATAGAAAATAGAAGACACAATAAAAATAAACATAAGTCAACATTAATTAACATAGAATAAGAGTAAGGTCCGATGGCCAGGGTGGACAGAAAAACAAAAAACTCCAAAGCTGGAGAAAAAATAAAATCTGTAGGGGTTCCAGACCAAGAGACCGCCCAGTCCCCTCTGGGCATTCTACCTAACATAAATCATCATATTTTCATGGAAGGACCTGATGATGATGGTCACGTAGACTTCTGGCTTTCAGTCCATCATTGTTGGAGCATCATGATGCTTTGAGTAGGTGGTGGTGGCGCAGCCGCCACCACAAAAAACCGGAAAAAGAAACAGAAGAGAGTAGGGGTCAGTACGGATTTTAGAGCCACCATGAATAGTTATTATGAAGAATTGAACATACAGAGTATCAGGATTAAGTTAAAGTGAAGTTATAAAAGGCCATGTTAAAGTAATGTGTTTTCAGCAGTGTTTTAAAGTGCTCTACTGTATTTGCCTGGCGAATTCCTATTGGCAGGCTATTCCAGATTTTAGGTGCATAGCAGCAGAAGGCCGCCTCACCACTTCTTTTAAGTTTAGCTTTTGGAATTATAAGGAGACACTCATTTGAAGATCTAAGGTTACGATTTGGAATATAACGTGTCAGGCATTCCGATATATAAGATGGAGCGAGATTATTTAAGGCTTTATAAATAAATATCATTAAACAATTCAGTTTGTTTACCTTAATTTTACTACAATTATATATTTTTAATTTTATTAAACTTTTTAATAACCATACAAAAGTTTTTAATTTTTTTAGAAAATTTATTCATTTCCAATACAGTAACTTGGTTAGTGTTGAAAAGGCAAGGGCTTTGGTACAGCTTGTGGCATCCCTGTGTGGTGCTCAACTTAACCTGAATTTTCCAGGAGAGATTTAAATAAAACCCCCCATAGACCTTTTACTTCCCTTGGGATTCATGTGAGTTTTTTTAAAAACCTCCCAAAATTTTTCCCCCCGGGATTACCAATTTAAGACCTGCCAAACCCGTTTTTGGGGTTTCAAAATTTTGTAATGGGGGGCCCTCAGATCTAAAGGGGGGGTTGGCCCTGGTTTACCCCGGGTTTTTTTTTCAAATTTTGTTTCGGGCCCGGTTTTTTAAAGGAAAAAACCCCCAAAAAACTTTTTAGGTGGCTTTCTTTTAAAAACGCCCTATTTTAAAAAAAGGGGTTAAAAAAATTAAAATTTTCAAAAGGGAAGGGGGAAAAATGCAAAAGGGGGAAAAAAGCTTGGGGGTCAAAACTTTAAAAATTAATTCAGCATTTTTTTAATAAGAGGGCGAATTTTTTGGGTTTAAAAAAAGGAATTTTAAAATAATCTAAGGGGTAACCTACTAAAAAATGGAAAATTTTGGCTTTTTTTTCTAACGTTTTTTTGGAAAATTTTTTTTTGGGATCCGGGGTGTTAAGTAACCCGAAAAAAAGGTGAATTTTTTCCATTTTAATTAGGAGCTCTTTGCATTTTTAAAAAAAATGCGTCCTAGGGTCTGTGAATATGCTTTAAAACAAACTTTGTTCTAAATTTTTTTTTCCCAATAAAATTTAAATTAATTTTTCCCCCGTCCTGTGAATCCTTTTTCCCAATTAAAAATTTTTTTTCTCTTTATTTTTGAAAACTTTTCCCCCCAAAATCCGAAAACTTTTTTGGGGAGGAACACCATATCGGATATCATGTGTCTTTGAGATTTGATTACCACAACTCACAAAGAATTTTCTCCCTGCCAGGTAGGATTCAAACCAATTTAAGACACTGCCAGAGAGGCCCACCCATTGACTAAGGCGATTTCTAAGAATATTATGATCAATGGTCTCAAATGCAGCACTCAGATCTAAGAGGATGAGAACAGATAAATGGCCTCTGTCTGCATTTACCCAAAGTCATTTACTACTTTAACAAGTGCAGTTTCTGTGCTGTGATTTGTTCTGAAGCCTGACTGAAAGTATCAAGA
The DNA here is from genome assembly GCF_016835505.1 of Polypterus senegalus. NCBI lineage: Eukaryota > Metazoa > Chordata > Cladistia > Polypteriformes > Polypteridae > Polypterus > Polypterus senegalus. Next base: position 284,210,780 of record NC_053155.1, on the reverse strand, counting down.
ATAGCATGTTTATTTAGGTGGTCATTTAACTGCATAATGACTGCCTTCTCTAAAATTTTACTTAAGAAGGGCAGGTTAGAAATGGGTCTAAAATTTTCAAAGGCAGAGGGGTCAAGATTATGTTTCTTAAGAAGGGGTTTAACTACAGCAGTCTTAAGACAGTCTGGAAAGACCCCGTATCTAATGACGAATTTACTATGTCCAGAATATTGTCAATTAGACGCCTGATATTTCTTTGAAAAACCTGGTTGGTATTGGGTCAAGGACGCAGGTGGAGGGTTTCAGTTGAGAGATTATACTATGTAATTCAGGTAAATCTATCCTGGTGAAAGCATTTAATTTGTTTATAACGGAGTACCGGGCTTTGGAGGTTCTGCAGTGTTGGGGAGATATACTATGTTATCTCTAATATCATTAATTTTTTGAGTGAAAAATACAGCAATGTTCTCACAGGTTTCACTGGAAGTATTCTGTGGGCATTCCTTTGTGTTACCTGGGTTTAACAGACGGTCAATTGTTGAAAATAAGACTCTGGGATTACTAGCATTGTTATTTATAATATTAGAGAAATAGCAGCCTCTCAAGACGGACAGTGTTATTGTATTCTGTTATTTTAACTTTTAATATTTCATAGTGGATAGTTAGTTTAGTTTTCCTCCATTTACGCTCAGCTCTACGACATGTTCTTTTTAAATCAGACACTCTTTGGGTCTTCCATGGAATAACAGTACTAGAGATTTTTAACTGTCTTTTCAGGTGCAACTATGTCAACAGCAGTTCTTACTTTAGAATTAAAGTTTTCCACTTTACTATTTACATTATCCTCGCTATTATAGCTGGCATTATAAACGGACTGATTGCTTAGAATAGTTGTAAGCTTTAAAGCTGCTGATGAGTCAAAGAAGCGTTTTTAACAAAATGCTTCTCATGAGCGTTTTCTATCTTTATTTCTATATTAAATAGTAGAAGGAAATGGTCTGATAGACCGATATCAGTGACCTGCTTTATATCAACTTTAAGTCCTTTAGTAATCACTAAGTCTAACGTATGACCTGCTTTATGTGTAGGCTGATTTACGAGCTGCCTCAAATCAAAAGAGTCCAGGAGGTTCATGAATTCCTTTACCTTTTGGTCACACTGATTGTCGACATGAAAGTTAAAGTCGCCGACTATTAAGAGTGCATCATAGTTTGTAACTAAAATTGACATTAAGTCAGAGAATTCCTCAAGGAAAGAGCGTTATATTTAGGAGGTCTATACACGGATAATACGAGAACGTGAGAATCTCCATGAATAACAACGGCGAGATACTCAAAGGACTTAAATTTACCAAAACTAACATCTTTACATTTTAATCGGCTCGAGTAAATGTTTGCCAAACCGCCCCCTTTTCCCCTGGCGGTCGGCACGAGTAAAACTGTAATCCGGGGCAGATTCGATTAAAACTGCGCCCCATTGAATTAAGCCATGTTTCATTTAGCGCAATAAAATCAATGTTTCTATCACTAATAAGATCGTTTATAAAAATGTCTTGTTAGTTAAAGCTCTAACATTTAATAGTGCCATATTTAATGTTTCTGAAGGGCAGAGCTGAATTTTATGCGTGTTATGGTAATCGGAACAAAAATTAAGTTATTTTTGTTAACGCCGCTCTGTGTGTACTTTTTATGTAATCTACAATCCGTTTTTATAGTCTTAATGCAGTGTTGATCTGAAGTAGTAATTTCAATTAAATTATTGGTGTTTTGCCGCACTGCCTAGATTTTTACGTGCATTAAGATTTGTTATTAGATTATTAATGATGTGCACTTTAACGGAAGACTCTGTTAAGCCATTATGTCCTATCAAACCAGTAGCATTACGTAAGGGGTTAGCAGTAGAAGTAGACAGTCAAGATAGACGAATTACCTTAGCGATGTTTTCGGAGAGGACCCGGCCAAATCTATTCGGATGCAGTCCATCCCGCTTGAAGAAGCGGCCTTTCCCAAAAAGATCCCAGTTGTCTATAAACCCGATGTCTTGATTCTCGCAGAAGCCTCTCAGCCAGTTGTTTAAACCCAGCAGGCGACTGTAGTATTCATGCGATCGTCTGACGAGAGGTAGTGGACCCGAGATGAAGATTTTTGCGGATGGGGTCCTCTCCTTCGTGTCTTCAACTAGTGCTGCGAAGTCAGCCTTGAGAACCTCTGACTCGGTGCCTTATGTCGTTTACGCCGGCATGTAGAATATGGATCCAATTGCCCTCTTGTGCTTCTGGTAGAAGGTCGGGCCGCCTCATCACATCTCGAACTCGAGCACCGGGAAAACAAGAAACAAAGGATTTTTGATTAGGGCACGTGATATTCAGGTTTCGTACAATGGAATCACCTACCACGATTATATCACCCGGGGTTGAAGGCAGACTGGGGACGCGGAGAGGGTCGAATCGATTCTGGATTTGAATGCTCGCCTGTGCCGCTGGAGGTGTTCTAGCCTTGAACCCCGCCTGCAAAGCTGAAACCCGTCGAGGTCTTCATCAGCGTTGTTCCTACGAGGCGGGAAGCTTACTTGCCCTTGGACTTGAGCGCACGAGGTGGGGTTGATGTTACGCCGCTTCGTTGTTTGGTGTGGTTTGTCCAGCAGCCGAGTCTTCAAGTCTCTGAGGTACCTTCGTCTAGACAGGAGTTTCTGAATCTGTTTGTCGAGTGCCTGGGTTCCTCGACAACGATGGCAACGCGATTCATCTCACTGTCGGCCATTGTCTGCTTCTACTTCGCTTCGCCGTCACCTAGGAAAGAAAGAGAGAAAGTTCAGAAATAATAACGCAACATGATTGACAATGTAATTGTTTTGTCATTGTCATGAGTGTTGCTGGCATATATATATATATATATATATATATATATATATATATATATATACATATACATATATATATATATATACTATATATACATATACACACATACATATATACATACTGTATATACACACACACACATATATATATATACTGTATATACACATATACATATCTACATATATACTATATATATATATATATATATATATATATACAAATCTACACATATATATCCACATATATATATATTAGGTGGGACTCGATTAAAAAATTAATCCAATTAATTAGAGGCTGTGTAAGAATTAATCTTGATTAATCGTATGTAATCACGTAAATTTGCCCCAAATCGCAAATGTTTTTTTTAATTTAAAAGTGTTTTAGTGGGCGACAGAATCAAATAATAGACATGTACATGAATATTGTAAACTGAAGCTGTTTTAATTTCTGAAAAAAAAGCCTTTAAACTGCATTTGAATTCAAACAGAAACAAAAATATCATCCCTGGTTAAAATTGGGCAGACTTAAAAATAAAGTGGTAGTTTAAGTACTTTAAGTAGATTTTCAGAATAGTATTGTCTTTAAATAATAATAACCAAAATTTCAACATAAAGTGCAGTTTTTCTTCTTAAAAAATAAGTCAGAAACATAAAAGGTAATTTGACCAACTTAATCTTTAAACTCTGAGTAACATTAGCCAAAATTATTTTGTACATTAGGCTAAAACAGTGTGATCATTGAACATTTTGTAATTAGATGTAATTAGAATTACTAACGGTCACGGAAGTCCAATGATCCCCAGTAAGAGCCACAAAGTCCGCTTTCTGTAATGCATCTAATTTTGCTTGCTTTTCAGTGTGCACAAAACCATGCTTTTATCAAGGCTTACGCTCGGAAGTCGAAATGATCAGTCGTAGGAGCGCGCTTTATTCCGACTCTAACATTTTTGTAGCTGTGATGTGTGCATCAGTGTAATGGATGTACCAGGAAATCATGCATTGACAAAAGTTCCCGTTTGCTTGGAATTGAAAGTGTGATTAAATGCGTTATTTTTTTAACGCGTTATGGAGTACATGCATCGAAGCTTCTCAGCTGTGCTTGTGCTAATAAAGGGAAACATTTTAAAAATAGCGTAACATGATTCTGCGTTAACCTAATATTTTTCATACGTCCCAAACCAAGGAGATCGAAGGTAAAATGAATCAGGTAGCGCGTACATACTCAGTGCATCCCCTCTCGAATCGAACCTCGAATGTCGGCATTAGAGGAAGACTCTACAATTAGCCACAGCGTGTGGCTTGTCTATGCGAGAGTATGTACTGTAGATCGGGGTATATATATATTTTGTATTTTGTATATATATATACATTTATATATATATACCCGCGTATCGCAGTGGAGAAGTAGAAGTTATGAAAAAGAAAAGGGAACATTTTAAAAATAACGTAACATGATTGTCAATATACAGTAATTGTTTTGTGAGTGTTATTGAATGTTGCTGTCATCAAGGATTTGATTATCATTATTTGTTTCAATCAGGGTCGTATTTGTGCGATGTGTTGTGTTCAAGTTACATTCCGTGTTTGTCAATCGTTGTAAAGATAAGAGGTTTCATTCATCGATTAGTTTCTTACTGCATCAATAAACAGCTCGTCTTCCTCTTTATCTGAGATGTGACAAACTGCATGCACGGGTTTTTTTACACTGTCTTCCTTTAGCGGGACATTCACTTTTTCCACCGTGTGCTTTGTTTCCGCAGTAGCTGCACTTATGAATATGATTCTATGTATCAGGCGCTTCATATTTTTTTGCTGCCTTCTCAATTGTGTAATTCGGTTTTTGTTCAGCACTCTTTGGAACTGTTGCTTTTTGTCTGTGCACTGCGTCAGTTCACGTGAGCGCTTGGTGTTCTTGCATCAAAGGTTCCCAGCTGTGCTGGTGCCATCTCGTGTAATGTCAGCTAAGACCCGCACTTAAAAGTTTCTCTCGCAGTTTCGCTGAGTTTGTGCCAAACACCACCCTGACCATCTCATCTTCCTCTGCATAAGCACAGTCCTTCACACGTGAATATTTACCGGCAGTGTTTGTATTGGATTGCGCTGATGGACGGCCTTATATGGGCAGGCACTAAATTACAAACGCTAGTGGCAGCCTGTCTATGAACTTAATTTAATATAAACTTACGGTTCACGCCGTGCTTTGTTTCCGCAGTAGCTGTACTTATGAATATGCTTGTATGCATCATTTGCTTCATAATGTTTTTCTGCCTTCTCAATTGTGAAATGGCGTTTTGTGCTCATCGCTGTTTGGAGTTCTTCCTTGTGCTCTACGTACTTACGTAGGAGGCGTGATGATGTCACACGAAACTCCGCCCCCCACGGCCATCTCCAACTCAACTCAATTACATTATATGTAGAAAAATAGGTTCCAGTTATGACCCTTACGCGTAGAATTTCGAAATGAAACCTGCCCAACTTTTGTAAGTAAGCTGTAAGGAATAAGCCTGCCAAATTTCAGCCTTCTACCTACACGGGAAGTTGGAGAATTAGTGATGAGTGAGTGAGTGAGTGAGTGAGGGCTTTGCCTTTTATTAGTATAGATTATACAGATACATTTCTAACTTCATTTAAATAATGTACACTGTTATTAAACTTATGGATATGTTGAACAGTGGTACCGATGAGCTGGTACCCCATTCAGGAATTGTTCTTGCCTCTCACTGTATGCTTGCTGGGACTGGATGGATAGATGGATGGAATAATTAAACATGTACTTCGAAGATGTTTCAAAATTCCTTAAAAATTTTGAAAAATCTGTGTTCTAAGCTTACAGATGGCTTGACATTTATTAAAGAGCTAATTGTGTGTCGATTGGTTACTTGGAGAAAGAAAAGAAAGGACAGGAATTGGGGGTTATTACATTTGAAAGAGATACTACTGCTGCAATAAATGATTTCATTGAGGGTTGCATACAGTGCAGCAAGCATCTTGTGGGAGGCAGGAGCAATCTCTGGACTGGGCGCCAGCTCATTACTACCCCTGCATCACTGTGGCCCATGTTTAATACACGCTTTAATTCATTTCATCATGGAAATGATATCAAGTATACATCTTAGTATTTAAATTGTTCAGAGAGCTATAATATCATGAATGTAATGTATTCTGTATCCTGTCGGCGAGAGAAAGCCCGTTTAAGAAGGAAGTAGTGATTCACACATACAGAGCACATTGAAGAACACACAGACTACAAGGCATGCTAACATGCTACTTTAGGTATGATGGGATTTGAGAAACTAGTAAATTAAAAGATTTTAAGATTAAGTTTATGATGTTCTACTTTAATGAAAAATAAACTACACGATTAAAGTGGAAATTTTGAGATTAAAGTTCACATTTCAAGCTTTTTTTTCCACTGTATCTCTATTTTTTCTTTTTCTCTGTACCCTAATAAGCTTTTATATGACATTCAGACGATGGGCTACGACTCACCTTTTCAAGGCAATTTTTTATTTCGGGCACTGTGCAATTTTCTGAACTTGAACTTTCGATCAACTTCCTTTTGTTGTTTATACACTTGATTAAACCAGCAAATAGTATGTTTTTCCTTGCCTCCACTTGGCATTCGCTGATATTCTTCTTTTTTCCCTGTGCTTTTGCCATTGTCTTTTCACAGGACACTGAGCTTACGGGAGTATTTATATTGATTTGCATATTCAAAGAGGCATGATTCTGGGAGGAGTCTGGGAAGGGCAGCAGGAGTGTGCACGAGTGTTACATTTCATGCAGATCAGGATTAATGTAGCAGAAGTGCATGGAAGTTGGCTTACGCACAGTTTTCTGCATCTGAATTTTTTTGTGCGTACGCACATTTCGACCTTTATCCATACGCCATGTTTTAGTGTGAATTCTACGCACGCAGTTATGCATGAGGCCCCTGGTGGTTTCACTCCCTGAAGTGAGTTTATAGTGTCTGAGTTCTGTTAGTGTCAGAGGTATATCCAATTCCTCCAATCCAATTTTTTCTTTTTTTTAACATCTATATATATAATTCACTGAGGGCACGCAAGACAGTGAGCGCAAGATAGAGAGCCACGCCCACCAACTCACAGAGCCACGCCCACCAACTCTAAGACCATGGGATACACACAACAGAGCCCTACCTGCCAACTTTAACCCTCCTCCCGCGTCATGGGATACGCACGACAGAGCCCCGCCTCCAACTCTAACTCTCCTGCCGCATCCACCCTTGCTCTCGAGGCAGGTCACTTTCGTCTCTGCTACAGTCCATATGAACCTCAGAGCCACGTTGACTTTTCATTGTTCTTTTCGATACCGGCTGCTTTTCTATATATACAGTATATTTGACCAAGTCGTCCGATCATGGGGTATGCATGACAGAGCCCCGCCCACCCATTCTAACCCTCCTCTCGCGTCATGGGGAATGCACGACAGAGCCCCGCCTGCCCACTCTAACCCTCCTCTCGCGTCATGGGGAACGCACGACAGAGCCCCGCCCGCCATCTCTAATCTATTGCTAAATCAAACAGCAATAATTAGCAAACAAATAAAGATAACTGGCAGTAACAGTGCAAAATTCACAATTGGTATGCCAGTTTGAAAAGAAAAGTTTTGAGGGTAATTTTAAAATGTGTTATTGAATCGAGTTGATGTATATGAGAGAGAAGAGAATTCCCAAGTTGAGGAGCACTGTGAGAGATGCTCGAGCTCCCATAGCACAGAGTTTGATGTGTGGTACAGAAAGTACAGCTGCAGATGAGAATCTGAGTGCGCGAGAGGAAGTGTCATTCTGTAGGAGATCAGTGAGGTTGTGGAGAGCTTTAAATGTTAAGAGCGGTACTTAGTATTGTATTCTGTAGTTAACAGGGAGCCAGTGAAGTTGAGAGAGAATAAGCCGAGTATGTTCAGTGGATTTAGAACAGCAGGTTATTATCCTGGCAGCAGAATTTTGAATAAATTGTAAGCGATGGATGCGTTTTTGTGGGATGATAGATAAAATACCATTACAGTAATCTATACGTGAGGTAACTCGGGCATTAACCAATACTTTAGTACTGTGTTGCGTAAGAACAGGACGAAGTCTAGAAATGTTTTGAAGATGGAAGAAAGCAGTCCGAGAAATGTTACTATACAGGAGGAATTATTTAATAATAATAATTATTATTATTATTACAACAACAACATTTATTTATACAGCACATTTTCATACAAACAGTAGCTAAAAGTGCTTTACATAATAAAGAATAGAAAAATAAAAGACACAATAAGAAAACAAAATACTACAGGATTTTATTTCTATTGTGGACTAAGCCTGTGTGTGTTCATCTATTTGTGTCAATGTCTAGGTTTTTACAGCTTGTGTATTTGCCGCCCAGTAATAGAACTGAAAGTTAGGTAAAGCCATGCCTCCTTCTTCCTTGGGTCTCTGTAGAGTCCCCCTTTGGATATGTGGATGTTTTGAATTCCAAATAATTGAGGTTAGAGTTGAACCTAATTTCTTAAAAAAATATTTATTGATATATATTAGAATGTTTTGAAATTGAAAGAGAAGCTTAGGAAGGATATTCATCTTGACAATGTTAATTCTTGCAACTAAAGTGAGAGGGAGATTGGACCTATTTTGCTTAGGAAACAGTAATTAATGCTTGGCAAAACGTTTGAGGTAGAATCTTATTGTCTCTAGCTTCTGTAATTGTTGCTAATTAAAGGGAGCTAACTTAATTGTGATTTTTTTATAAAATACAGCTGGATAACCATTAGGGCCTGTTGCTTTCCCGCTCTGAAATGAGTTCATAAAATCTAGCAATATTCGGATAGTTCCAGAAGTTTGTCCAGTTCTTCTGCACTGAGAGTATCTAGTTGCGTTATCTGTAATGTATCCAGAAACACGTTTTGTCTTGTCTTTTTTAAGCTGAGTAGAAAATAAGGCCTTATAGTAGTCTCTAAATGTGTGAATTATATTTTTATTAACAATGACTTTGTCTCTGTCTGTGTTGATAATTTCTAGGATTGTATTACAAGCTTCCTGCTTGTGGATTTGTTGAGCTAAAATCTTATTAGCTTTCTCTCCGTGTTCATAGTAATATTGTCTTAAGTTAAAAATGAGTTGTTCTGTTTCTTTAGTTGTCAAGAGATTGAGTTCTGAATACACATCCTGTCTTTTCCTAAGAAGTGCTTCGTTTGGACACCTGGCATGTTCTTGATCTATTCTGGTAATTTCACTGATTAGCTCTGATACCTTTTTGTTTCCAATTTATTTTTGTGGGTAAGATATGAGATAATCTGCCCTCTTAAATAAAGCCTTCAGAGTTTTCCAGAGTATTCCTGCAGAAACCTCAGAGAATGTATTTGTCTCTAAAAAGAATAGATTTGCTTGAATATAAATTCTGTACAGTTCTCATCTGCTAATAAAAGTGAGTTAAGATACCATCTGCAAGATTCAGCTTCATGATCAGAGGGACATTTTCAGAGAAACAATAGCATCATATGTGCAAGATTTGATCGCGGGTAGTAAATTGTTATCTATAAAGAAATAACCAATTATTGAGTAACAATGATGTACTGGTGAGAAGAAGGAATATGCTCCTAAGTATGCATTTAGAAATCTCCATGGGTCTGATAAGTTTTGCAGTGTTAGATGTTGTCGCTCCTGAAACTGAAGACCTATCCAGGGGCCTCGTGCATAACACCGTGCATAGAATTCATGCTAAAACATGGCGTAAGAACAAAAGTGGAAATGTGCGTATGCACAAAAAAATCCAGATGCATAAATCTGTGCATTCACCAACTTCCACGTTCTTCCGCTCCATAAATCCTGGTCAGCATGAAAAGTAATGCATGTGCATGCGCCTGCTGTCCCACCCCGTCTCCTCCCAGAATTATGCCTCTTTGAATATGCAAATTAATATAAATAGCCCTTAAGCTCAGCATTCTGTGAAAAGACAAAGGCAAAAACACGGGGGAAAATAGAAGAATTTCAGTGAATACTAAGTGGAGGCAAGGAAAACGTACTATTTGTTGGTTTAAACAGTGGTATAAACAACAAAAGGAAGTTGATCGAGTAATATAGAGTGTCAGAGAAACTCAAAAGCTCAAGTTCACAAAGTCACACAGTGCCCAAAATAAAAAAGAAGTTGACTGATACCAAAGTCGCCGTGAAAAGGCGAGTTGTAGCCCACTGTCTGAGTGTAATATGAAAGCTTATTAGGGTACAGAGAAAAAAAAAATAGGGACACAGTGGAAAAAACTTCGAAAATTTCCACTTTAATCACGTAGTTTATTTTGTCATTAAAGTAGAACATCATAAACTTCTTTAAATCATTTAATTTACTAGTTTCTCAAATACCATCGTAACTAAAGTAGCACGTTAAATGCTTTGTTTTGTATGTGTTCTTCTATGTGCTCTATGTGTGTGAATCACTATGTGCTTCTTAAATGGGCTTCTCTTCCTCCAATTGGACACAGAATCCAATAGATAGATAGATACATTACATTCGTGATATTACAGCTCTCTGAATAATTAAAATATAAATAAATTTAAATATATAAGAAAAGATGTATACTTGATATCATTTTCATGATGATAGGAGTTAGAGCATGTTATTAAAAATGGGAACACGGTGGCACAGTGATAGTGACGAGCTGGCGCCCTGTCCAAAGACTGCCTCACGTAAGATGCTTGCTGTGCCGGGCGCGACCTTCGATGAAATAATTTATTGCAGCAGTACTGTCTCTTTCAAACATACTAACCTCCAATTCCTGTCCTTCCTTTTGTTTCTCCAAGTAACCAATCGCCACACAATCCTCTCTGTAATAGATGTTAAGCCATCTGTAAGCTCAAAACTTTAAAGGAACATTGAAATATCTTCGTAGTACATGTTTAGTTATTCTATCCATCTATCCTTCCAGTGTCACGCCAGCTCCAGCAAGAATACAGCGCCAGGCAGGAACAATCCCTGAACTATCTAGCGTTGTGACACAGTGTCCTCACATGTTTAATTATTAACATGAGGTTAACATTTAATCTGTGTAATATAATAAACATTTTACTGCATTTCATCTTAAAAATGATATTGTCATTATATGTAAATACACGCTTTATAAAGTGATTCAGGTTGTGCTATATTATAACTGCACTGTATCGCAAGTTTAGACTGAGGTATTTGTACTAATAAGTACAAAGGGTTCTACAAGGAGCACTTGATGGACTAATTGAGTGTGTTTAAAGTTCTTGGGATGAAACTGTTTCTGAACCGTGATGTTCCTACAGGAAGGGCTCTGAAGCATTTGCCATATGGGTGCAGATGATTCTCTTTCCAATTAGCTGTTGTACAGGTGTGATTCCACACTCAGATACAGAGGGATAAATACTCTGAGTGTTGCATCGAGAGGAAAAATGCTAAAGCAGCTGTTATTTGGAATAGTTTGGCCATTCCGTGGACCATTATATTGTTACAGGTAAATTACAATCAGGTGCCTTAACACTAGAATTACCAGGGCCTACGAAAAAACTCATAAATCCGTCCCACCTAAAATCTCTTCTTAAAATCATTCACAGCTCTCCACCAGTGTCTTTTGTCATCTAAATGTGCTGATAAAAATCAAACTGCAAGTAGCCGGCTATTCCATTCCCCCAAACCCAATGCCCCCCCACCCCCACCCCCACCGACTTAGAACGTGCACAAATTTCTCCCAGCTCATGCCTTGATTGATTTTCTGGGAGTGAAGTGGAGTTTTAGAGTGGAAATAATAGATCGTGTTTGGAACACATGCATTTCATGTCTGTTCCGTTTCTACAGTAATCTGTGTAAACACATTATTAAAACAGAAACGTTTTTTATATTCTATTAGTAGATGACAAAATATAGGCATAAACTATATAACGTATGAAGCCTGAAGTATCACACAAATACTTTCACAAAAGCTACAAATCTAACACAGCAATTGCGCTTTTATTCAAAAATATAACTGCAGAAACAAAAAGCCGCCTTAACATGCGACATTGACACCCATTTAATATGACTGCCTCCATAGCGCAATAGAATCAGTTGTTGAATGGGAATCGAAAGGTCACGAGTTCGATCCTACACCACTCCGTTTTGAGAAGTAAACTGCTCTTAGTCTTACTATTTTAGAATAAAAACATACATTTGATTTCAGTCTGTAACAGCCTGTGTAATTTATGATACTTGTAAATGTTAGCTTTTTTGTTGTTGTTTTTTTTTTAGTCAGTTTTATTATCTCAGCCGCATTCACGAGCCCAAACACACCCCACCCCCGTATCTGATACTGCTGTTTTCATATAGACGCACTGTAACAGAGGTAAACTCAGCTCCCTTCTACATCGGAGCAAGAATGCACATACCATTGCTTGCATACTAAAGTGTCAGCTGGCACTTTTCGTGGCATTACACACAGTTTTGAACATGACCTTTGCACACTACTTGTGATGTAAAGCTTTAGGAAGTAAGTAAATAAATAAAGGTAAATCGTGTCATAAAATGATTTCTTCAAAACGTTGAATGTTATTTATTTGGCACGGACATGTCTGCATGAACTTTTTGTGGCATTACACATGTATTTTTTGAGCATCTCCGTGTCAAATAATATTGCATTTCTCTCTATGCTGTGGTTTCTATTACACACCTGAAAGAAAGAGACAATATATGTGAAAACATCATCACACAAATGCAATATTATTTGAAAACAAACAGCATCCGATCAGCTGTAAAAGTATGGCATTTCTAAATGTTTGCTTTTTTCAGTCTGATTCTCTCAGTCAGACTGTATATTTGTCTCTTATTCAGTGCACGCAAGAACATGCAGGTAGCCCGATGCTGTATGCTACAACATGCTGGCGGTGATCAACGCACATTTTAAAAAAATAAATATATACAAAATATATACACAAATATATGTGACGTTTTGAAGAAATCATTTTATGACACAATTTAACTTTATTTATTTACTTACTGCCTTAAGTCACAAGTAGTGTGCAGAGGGCATGCGCAAAAATGTGTGTAATACCACAAAAAGTTCCTGCTGACACTTTAGTATGCAAGCAATGGTATGTGCATTCTTGCTCCGATGTAGAAGGGAGCTGAGTTTACCTCTGTTACAGCGCGTCTATGTGAAAACAGCAGTATCAGATGCGGGGGTGGGGTGTGTTTGGGCTCGTGAACGCGGCCAAGATAATAAAACTGACTAAAAAAAAAAGAAACAAAGCTAACCTTTACAAGTATCATAAATTACACTGGCTGTTACAGACTGAAATCAAATGTATGTTTTAATTTTAAAATAGTAAGACTAAGAGCAGTTTACTTCTCAAAACGGAGAGGGGCAGGATCGAACTCACGACATTTTGATTCCCAGTCGGCAGCTGAGTCTATTGTACCACGGAGGCATTCATAATAAACAAGTGTCAATGTCGCATGTTAAGGCGGCTTTTTGTTTCTGCAGTTATATCTATACTAATAAAAGGCAAAGTCCTCACTCACTCACTCACTCACTCACTCACTCACTGACTCATCACTAATTCTCCAACTTTCCGTGTAGGTAGAAGGCTGAAATTTGGCAGGCTCATTCCTTACAGCTTACTTACAAAAGTTAAGCAGGTTTGATTTCGAAATTCTACACGTAACGGTCGATAACGATCGACAACGTCCGCCATGTTGAACTTTCTTATTTATGGCCCCATCCTCACGAAATTTGGTAGGCGGCTTCCCTGCGCTAACCGAAACCGATGTACATACTTATTTCAATGGTATAACGCTACTGTCGGCCGCCATATTGAACTTTCCAACGTCGCTAATTCTCCAACTTCCCGTGTAGGTAGAAGGCTGACCCCATCTTCACAAAATTTGGTAGGTGGCTTCCCTGCGCTAACCAAAACCGATGTACATACTTATTTCGGTGGTATGATGCCACTGTCGGCCGCCATATTGAACTTTCCAACGTCACTAATTCTCCAACTTCCCGTGTAGGTAGAAGACTGAAATTTGGCAGGCTCGTTCCTTACAGCTTACTTACAAAAGTTAAGCAGGTTTTATTTCGAAATTCTACGCATAACGGTCGACAACATCCGCCATGTTGAACTTTCTTATTTATGGCCCCATTTTCCAGAAATTTGGAAGGTGGCTTCCCCGCGCTAACCGAAACCAATGTACGTACTTATTTTGGTGGTATGATGCCACTGTCGGCCACCATATTGAACTTTTCAACCGTCTTTGTTACTTATGGGCCCATCTTCAAGAAATTTGGTACGCGGGTTCCCAACGCTAACTGAATCCTACTTACGTACATATATGCGTCCATAGCCTGCAGCTTGGTCACAGTGTGAGGCGGCGTTGGGTCCTCCATCCCAACACCTCCCACGTTGTTGACTGCCTGCCTATATAAGGCTGTCCGTCGCTCCAGTCTCTACATTCCCTTCCTTGCTTCGCCACGGGATTTACATCTCCCTGCTGATAACAACAGCCTTTTTATTTAATCCACGGCTTCTCCGCTTTTTTATTGTTCATTTATTACGATTATAGTTATTGTGTAGGTATTTTAGACTTACTTTACATTGTTCAGGTACCCATTTCCATTATTATTCCAACCGAACCCCCATTAACATGTCTATCGAGGTGATCACCATGGATCAAAGAACTGTCACTTACCGAGTGGTTTCCATGCCCGGAGATGGAACCTACCTTTTCCATTCTCTTTGTTACATATTGCACGGCCATATCAGGCTCACTCTTGATATCCGGAGGAACATTGTGTCTTATGTATTGAATGACTGGGACAGGTTCAAGGTGTGGACTGATGACAGCACAGGAGATAATTATACTACACAGGAGCACTTGAAGAGTGAAATGCTTAAGCCCTTCACCTATGGATCTGCATGTGAGTTGATGGCTGCCGCTGAATTGTTCGGTTGTCGCTTTCAAGTGTACCGAAATGGCCAAATATTTTACAACTTTCGACAACCGCCAATGCCTCTTAAACATCTTGGATTCACAGGTGATGATTTGAGTATTGGACACTTTGATGTTTATGAATGTTTAAACTCTCAAAAGCTGGATGTGAAGTTATTGATGAAACCAGTTGTATACTTACAACTCTTGACAGTTGCTGAATGTCACTTCAACACAAGTCCTACAAATACTGTCGTAATTGAAACAAACCATGAATCTCAAACCGATTATGACAGCAGCAATCCAAGCTGTGAGATTTTAAACAAGATTACTGTTCACATGACCAACTGTACATTGCATGCTCAAGAGTAAGCTCAGCACACAGCTTGGTCATATTACAACCGGAGGGCCGGACTCACAATGTGGTATACAAAGAGATCCTTAACAAATAATTATTGGTATATTTTCCCTCAGTTTAAAAAGGTTTAATTTTCTTCTTAATAAAAATTTTAAGGCAGTACTTCGCCACTGCGAAGCGCGGGTATTTTGCTAGTTTTTGAATAAAAGCGCAATTGTTGTGTTAGATTTGTACCTTCTGTGAAAATATTTCTTTTGATATTTAGACTTCAGGCTTCATACATTATATAGTTTATGCCTACATTTTGTCATCTACTACTAGAATATAAAAAACGTTTCTGTTTTAACAATGTGTTTACACAGATTACTGTAGAAACGGAACAGACATGAAATGCGTGTGTTCCAAACAACGATCTATTATTTCCACTCTAAAACTCCACTTCACTCCCAGAAAATCAATCAAGGCATGAGCTGGGAGATGTTTATGCATGTTCTAAGTCAGTGGGGGGATGAAATAGACAGCTAGTTGCAGCTTTTCTTTTATCAGCACATTTAGATTAACAAAAGACGCTGGCAGAGAGGTGAGAATGGTTTTAAGAAGCGATTTAAGGTGGGACAAAGTTTTTTCATAGGCTCTGGTAATTCTAGTGTTAAACTAATAAACAATAAACGGTTAATTTCAGTTAATTTCTAAAGCCGTGTCAGGTATGTATCTAAAAAAGAAAAGGAAACCACA
The DNA here is from genome assembly GCF_016835505.1 of Polypterus senegalus. NCBI lineage: Eukaryota > Metazoa > Chordata > Cladistia > Polypteriformes > Polypteridae > Polypterus > Polypterus senegalus. The sequence continues at coordinate 284,194,931 of NC_053155.1, read as the reverse complement.
CTTGAACAAAAGCACTGCTTTGACGCTGGGTGCCACCAGTTTGCAAAACCGAGTGGAGAACTTGCGTACACCAAGCATTTAGCTACCGTGAAACTGTCCGTGGCTTTACGCCAAGTTTAGGTATTATACATCGCGATTTGAGTGTGGAAACGGGAGTACACAACATTTTTGTGCGTATGCACCGTTTATACATGGGCCCCAGGTCTGGATTTAAAACACAATTAAAGTCTCCAGTTGTTATAATTTTGCGTGTGTTTAATTTAGGAACTGATGCAAATACATTTTGAATAAAGTCTCTATCATCCACATTGTGTGTGTAGATATTTATCAAAATAATTTTACAATTAAATAAATTACCCATCAATATCATATTTCGCTCTTCAGAATCAGATACTATGTCTGATACTGCAAATGAAATTTTTCTATGAGTTAAGACTCCCATACCTCTAGTTTACTTTGAAGAGCTGGAGTTGAATATTTGGCCAGTCCAGACTCTTTGCAACCGAAACTGGTCCTTGATGATTAAGTGAGTCTCCTGTAAAAATACTATTTTGGCATTTAGACCTGTTAGTTGAGAGAATACGGTCTTCCTCTTTAATTCATGATTAAGACCTTTGACATTCCAGCTCACAAAGTTCACTCTTTGGTCATAGAGACATTGCTTCTGAGCTTTAGTTGTCATTTTATAATCTTAAATTAAGTTTGTGCATTATTGCATATGATAGCTTTAACATTTATTTCCAAAATTTTCTGGAGTTATGGCTGTGAAGTCTATTGTGTTGGCACTAACAATTGTGGGGACAAAAAGGATAGGCCAGAAGTAGCTTGATCTCTTTTTGTCCTTCCCCAGATCCCACACCCCCATCCCCCAGTTTGCCTTCCCAAGTGAGGCTACACCACACTTCACAAAGTCCCAGTCCTCTGACATGCCTAGAGACAGAGCATGTCCAGAGCAAAACAAGCCCCCAAGCAGCAGTGTAGAAGGAACAGAGTAGAGATATTTATTGGCAAAGCAGTTCAAATACTATAAACCTAGAATATAATCTTGAACAAGCTTGAAAAAATAAACCAAGAATATGAAGTTAAACAGTACCCATGGAGATACAGATAGTGTATGATAGTACAATCTTAATACAATAAACCAGGGGTGTGATGTTAAACAGTCCCATTTGGAAAATAATTTATACATATATATAAAGTGTGCTTATACACATACACACATGTGTAGGTAAATATATATGTAAACATGTATATGCACACATATGTAAATATATATATATATATATATGTATTGTCACACACGTGCACATGAGAGACAGCCAGAGTGACCAATTAAAGATAATTCCATGCCAGGCCAGAGGGCAACGGGGTACACTAATCTTTCCTCTGACATTCCTGCTGATCAAATATGGGAAATTCTGCATCAGTCCGGCCATGAAAGCGCCACTTCCGTTCTCAACCATGAAGATGTCACTTCCAATTCTGGCTACAAGAACCTCACTTCTGGTTCCAGCCCCCAGAGTACGTCACTTCCACTAACCTACTTTAAAAGCAAGATAGCTTCTACGGGTATTCAGATCTGTTTTGGACTCAAACTTTACTTGTATTTGCCCTTTTGCAGCCAGGGATTAAGTATATAGGTGGCTGCCCCAAACCTTTTTCTGTGTTTCAAGATTGATTATTTTCACAATATATACATACACTCACACACACATACAAATAGAATTATAATTGTAGTTAAAACATTAAAGATGCAGGGAAGGAAATAAAATATATAATTATGGCAAACGTCTCACTGCAAATAGGCTAAATTGCAGGTACAGTCTTCTTTGCCTTGCCAGGACACGATGTGACTCACAATCATATTTAAAAAGAGTCAGGATCCATTTTATTAGCTCTTTTTCTTCCTCATCTGGAGAACTAAAAACATACAACTTTCCTTGAATATCCACTCTTAGTTTAGCAGGATACAAGAGGCTGTATCTAAATTTGGCTTTGGGTAAACGCTGTTTAATGCTATAAAATGCGGAACAATTAGCAGCTGTTGAAGGTGAAAAATTCAGTAAAATGCTAATACGGTTATTTTCAAATGTAATCTCCTATTTCATTCTGAGAAGTGACATCAGATACATTTTAGATTGTAATTCATTGAGATGTACAATGAGGCCTCTAGGTTTTGAGGTGTTCGATCCACATATGTGGTAAGCTGCTGATATCCCAGTTTCTGATTTGAAGTCCTCTCCAATTATTTGAGAGAATAGTTCAGCGATTAATTTCACCGGGTTTGGGTTTGCATTTTCACAGTTCTTAGGGAGATCTTCAATTCTGATATTATTTCTTCTGTATCTGTATTCCAGCACAGTTAGTCTGTCTCCAAGCACTTTACATTCGGATTTTGTAGCCATTACTTTTTCATCAGCAGCGAAGCCAATTATTGAACTATTTCAATGCAAGTTGTGAGCATTTGCATAATGTCTTCAAATTGAGCATCAAGTGCTCTAAATTTATTTTCAAAACTACTCACATTTTCCTGAATTTTTACCTCAAGCTTTTCTAGCATAGCTTTAAAGGGTGCCTCAATGTGATTACTTAAACATTTCTCTGAGTCTTTAATATCCTGAAACAGCTTTGCATTTGTCATGTTTATGACCTTTATATCTTTCCTTGTAGAATGTATATCTTTCCTTATATCATTTGTGATCTTCTTTATATTACACTTTATCTCATTTATGTCCTTCCCAAGTGTGGTAATTATTGCGGTAGTTATTGCAGTGATCACTGAGGCGATCGTTATCTTCGGCTCGGACTGCTCATTTCAGTCTTCTCCGTGCTCCGCAGGTGAAGTAACAAGTCCAGTCAGAATCGATGGCACTGGCTCACATTGGGTAGTTGACAGCATGGAAAATAAGGCCATTTTCAGTTTCAGTTCTAAGCCTTGGATATTATCAAGATGAGTTGCAGCGCACGGCTCAATGGCAACTCTGGTCAGTACCGGGAACTGAGAAGGACGGCGGCGAGCGCTCTGAGGGCAGGTAAAGAGGCGTTTGTTAGAGGAATCTGTGAGCAACTGACAAACCATTTGTAGTCTAGCAACCCGCGTCCTGCTTACAGATGAATTGAAGCATTACGCACATCCGAATCTGTTCCTCAGAGAGTGGCAGTCAGGTCGGCTGATGGAACGGTTTTTACGCATGACATTGCAGTTGTGACCCATTGGGCTGGTTACTTTGAGCAGTTGTTCAAAGCTGATCCTCTGGCTAGGACGTTGGATATCTCTGGGTCTACGGTTCTTGAGGCTGATCCTCCAATTAGCTGTGAACCGCCCAATCTCACTGAGATTGCACAGGTGGTGAACCAGTATGTGGAGGAAAGGCTGCAGTGATCTGTGGTATCCGGGGTGAACTTCTCCAGGCTGGTGGTATGGCTGTCCTTCTGGCATTGCAAGCCATCTTTGCTACCATTTGGGAGATTGGCATCATCCCAACTGACTGGAAAACGGGACTTGTCGTCCCTATCTGGAAAGGGAAGGGTAATTGCCTAGATTGCAGCAACTACAGGGGGATAACACTGCTCTCAGTGCCAGGCAAGGTCCTTGCTAGGGTCATCCTCAATAGGATCCATGATCACTTGCTCACATACCAGCAACCGGAACCTGGTTTTATGCCTAAGAAGTCTACTATTGACCGCATCCTGGCGCTGAGGGTTCTCACGAATATCGGCAGAGTTTTTTTGCAGCCTTTGTCAATTTTCATAAAGCGTTCAACTCAGTTGATCAAGCTGCCCTGTGGGACATCCTGAAGGGTTGTGGGATCTCTTCGAGGTTACTGGATATTATGGCTGGCCTATACACTGGTACTGTGAGTGCTGTGCAGAATGGAGGCAGAACCTCTGTGTTTTTCCCAGTTGATTCTGGGGTTCGTCAGGGGTGTGTTCTTGCTCCTACTCTGTTCAATGCTTATATGGACTGGGTGTTGGGCAAGGTTGTAGGGTTCAGTGGCTGTGGGGCATTTATTGTTGAAGAAAGATTCACGGATCTTGACTTTGCTGGTGATGCTGTGATCTTCACGGAGTCAATAGAGGCTCTGATCGGGTCATTCAATAGACTGAGTGAGGAGTCTGAGTGTCTGGGCTTGCGAGTGTCCTGGATAAAAACCAAGATCCAGGCCTTTAATGACTTTGTAGGGCAGTTTTATACACAATTTACATTACATTTCTATTATTATTAAGTTAATTATCGTAATAGAAATTATACAACTTACCATAATGCAAAATCAGTGGTAACCGTGAGCTTGTTTTCCTGCAACTAGACGATCCCATCTGGGGTGATTGAAGACAGTGACACTCGAAGTGTGTTGCTTATGTTCAGTCTACTCCGTAATCTCATTTTGGTTTCTGTCACTGCAGACAATGCTGCCTCACAAAGATAGGATGTTGGAAATGGAAGCAGACTTTTTGTGCCTTTGTGGCAACCTCAGAATATTCCGCCTTGACTTTAATCCAAAACGTATGGAGATTTGACATTGTCTCAAACATACTTTTAAGGCGACCATCATTTGCATCCTCAAGCAGCTGATCCTCTTCAAGCACAGACAAAGTTGATTCGCCTGGCTTATTCACAAATGGGTCACGGATCCATTCCTTCCCATTTCATGGGTCTTTTGTTGTTGGGAATAATGCTCAGACTCTATTGAAAACTGAAATAGGTGATCATACACCAGCTGAGAGAAAGAAGGCTCTGGCTTGGTATCTTTAACAATCTCTGCTAACGTTTGAAACATATCAAAAATCTAAATTTTCACTCGTCAGCCCCATAAATCAAGTTTGGCTTTGAATGAAGCCACTTTATCTGCCATCTTGAATAATGGGTATCTTCTGCCTCTGTCCCACGTGCTGCTGCTCCACCACTGCCTCAGATTTTCCTCCTCAGGCTCCTCCAGCACTCCTCCAGCCTGGCTGGATACCGAGTCTGAAGAGTGGATAAAGGTGAGGTGCCCAATAGTGCCTGTATGCCTGTTCATATTGTGAGGTTTCTGAACTCTTTTTTTTTAACCCCCAAATGGGAATGTCATGCTAAAGTTTGTCCAGAAGCGCAATTGCCATGTCTGTGTAAGATTGTTTGTCCGTTGCCGGGGCAGGGCAACAGCAGGATCACAGCGGTGTAGTGAGGCGCCACAGAAGCGAATCCTAAAAGATCACAGTTTACAATGTTCCTTGCATCACCCATCGAGATCTGTTTGCTTTGGCGGAGAGATGCAGCAGAGCTGTGAGCCTGTTGTTGCCCCGGCAACAGATAAACAGTCTTCCACAGATCCAGTGATTGCACTTCGGGACGCTCTTTGGCGTGTTGTCCCAATGACGGAGGTCCCAAGAGAGTTTAGAAACCTCACATTTTCTTCAATGAGTGGCACATTAATAGGAACGTTTCTTGAACGAGCATCACTGAACCACATAAAAACTGTCTTCAAATGCAGCAGTTTGCATACATTTGCAACCTGAGATTTTTCTTCTTTTTTTTTGCATATAACAAAGACATGCATTGCATTTGTCATTCCAAAAGACTGCACATCACAAACATTAACACTGTTATCCTTTTTTCATGTCTGCCGTTTCTATAGGAGGGTGACAATGAGTTAAATTCCAGTGGATGTTTTTCAAATGTTGACAAGCAATAAGCAAAAGGTATCACTGAAAACCACAAAAAACAAAAACAGTACAAGGAAAGTTTAAAGAAAGAAATTTTTTTTTACAGTGTTTCTGTTTGGGGATCGTTGTGCAAATGTGCACAACTGAGCTGCGACCACAGAACTAACTGCTTTGTGGATGATTCATTCAATCATTTCAAGGTCACTTCATTGTAATGAAAGCATCTGCTGAATGTACTTCATAGTAACGAGATTTCTATAGACTCATGTCATATAAGGAAACTGTCGGGACCATAAAAATACTTTGTTGTAATACTCTCTCACCTCGGTCTCTCTTCTCTCTCTGCACCACTGCAAAGCCCCGCCCGCCTAGCATTCTGAAAAGTGTCCTCAGTGAAGGGGGCAGCCATTTAGCTGTAGCCCTTCACTGAGTGAGTCTCAATTGCCAGCAGTTCTCTCACTTGGGCCGCAGTTGGGGACCCATGCTTTAAACCCAACTGACAGATAGGTTCCAGTTCTCCATGATTCTAAAGAGGATTGAGTAGATTTTGGAACATTATTGTGTTGGAGAGCTTTGTGTGCTCTGTAACCATGCGAGCTATGTTGTCCAGAGCAGGACCTCCTGGTAGGGCCTCTGAAGGCAAATTGGTCCCAAGTTAGGGATTAAACAAAGAGTGATTCACCAACTAATAATGCTGCCCTACAAAGATAAAAGGAGTGCCCCACCCAGTATGAAATACCAGAGCCTCAACCTGGAGCCAGGCCTAGAGGAACAGCCCACCTGCACTGCCCAAACTCACAATGTGGGACTGGTCTCCTGTGGGTCCACTACCTGAGGAATAAGGGACAATTGCAATGTGACCTGAGTGGTGATCAAAGGCAAAGGTCTTGGCAGACTGGAACCTAGGCACATAAACCCTTGCCTTTTGGGATGTGGAATGTCAACTCTCTTGGGGGGAAGGAACCAGAGTTGGTGAATGAGGTGGAGCATTACCAGCTAGATATAGCTGAGCTCACGTCCACCCATCTTCTGGGGTCTGGAAACAATTTTCTTAAAAGAGGCTGGACTATTCTTTATTCCGGAGTTGCTCAGGGAGAAAGGTAATGGGCAGGAGCAAATGTTGCCCCTTATAAGAATAAGATAATTAAGCTAACCAAGCTAATTATCAGTGATTTAGCTGAATGTAGATAAAAGGCAAAATAATGTTAACATTGGTAGGATAGACAACCACCTGTTCAGTAACCATATTTTAGCAAAAAATCAACATGGCTTAGAAGTGGAAAATTGTGTTTAACTAATATCCTTAACATAAAGACAAACTAAAAAATATGTGTTAAAAAACTATATAAAATATGATTTACTTCAACTTTTGGAAACATTTTGATAACATTCTTCATGAGAAGCTAATTATTAAAGCACAACAAGAAGAGACACAGGTAAAAAAGAACTAAAGGTTTTGGTGTAAGGAACCTTTCTTCGCACATTTTATATCAGAATAAGGGTTCTACACAATTACTGTAAAACAGTTCACTCAAAGACATAAAAGGAAAGATTCCATAGCACACTATATGAAGATTACACAGATTACAAAAGTCGACTAACATAGAATTCCAAATTAAGTACAAGGCAGTTGAAGAAGTTCAAATCAATTTATGCTTACACTGTGAGGCCAAATTTGTGACATGGCTCCATTCTTAGATCCTAGCCAAGAGAGAGCAGTTGAATTGCCATGATCAGAGCCCTTCCAGTGATTTACATAGTGTGAGTTCCCTAAGAGAGGACATCCATTGGAGAGGGATGTGGTTTGTGACGAGAATAAATTCTCCACCTTACAAATATGTAAAAGCTGTCTGATATACTTCTAAAGACTTCCTGGTGTCTACTAGGTGTATATTCTACATGGGGTTTTTTTCATTGTACCATCCAATCATGCATTTTCAAAACTGTTTACCCTGATTTCACCTTATTGACACACCATTCCTGTTTGGTTATCCATGGAAAGGAAACTGCTGAATCTTGTATCTCTTTCACGTTTTCTGCCCCAGTCATCAAAATTATCTTCAATTTACTAGTGATCTCATTGTGGATTACTTGCTCAAAATATGAAAGAATTTTAAGAAACAAAGATGGTGTTCTCTGTATCTCTTGTACAGGATAATTCTACATTTCAGCCGTCTTTAACTTAACACAATAATTAATGTAAGTCATTAGGTATCTGGACCTTCACAGATCTGTGTAATGATGATGGATCAGTTAGAGATTCACTTGTGTTCTCCTCACTGGTCTCTCACAACAACAATGACACCATGTATTTATATAGCACATTTTCATACATACAATGTAGCTCAACGTGCTTTGCAAAATGTCAAAGAAAAAGTTACAAGAAAAGAAAAACAAATAAGATTAGGCAATAATGATAAAGAATAAGTAACAAAAAAATAAATCTATATGATCTTATAAAACAAATAGATATGAAGAAGAAGAGTAGTGTCCCTATATACAATGTCATGATGAAAACCTCTAAGGATGAGTTTGGTGATAAGGTCAGAGGCCGGGAGGACAGAAAAAAACAAAAGAAACTCCAGTTAAGCTGGGGAGAACAAAAAATCTGTAGGGGTTCCAATGCCAAAAAAACACCCAGCCCTGACTGGGCATTCTACCAAACATAAATGTTCTTAATTCATTTCTGTTTGTTTCCAGGCTTCACATGAGAGGATTTCATGCAATCGGTCTCATGGACAGCTGAGGCCTTCATTCTGCATCACAGGTGGCGGCATGAGGCCTTAATCAGGTGATGGTTACACAAATCACCACCACAGGAGAACCAGAAAAGACAGCAGGGAAAAGTACAGATTAGTAAAGATTTCAAATCCCTGAAGAATATGATAATTTCCAAACGTTCTTCCATTTCTTGAAGGCTTGCAAGATGATCATTGAGAAGAGAGAACCTCTAACCAATTCAACAAAATCAAAGCTGAAAAACCTTCCCTTTAAGGAGCATGGACACCTAAAGCTTTGATTAAAAAAGAGACTGATGTGAAGCAATCCATATTAAATAAAAAAGTAAAAAGGGAAATTGAAAATCAATATAGCAAGTTTCAGCAAAAAACTACTCATGTATAAGAAAATTTAATCCCAATTTCTGGAAGCAAAACTGAAGAGAAACAAAAAAAGAAAAAGTTCAGACACCACGATTATCAAGTTGTTGACACTTGCAACATGCTCCAGTGAGGCTGAAGGGAGAAGTTGAGAAGGCATGTGTGTAGGGAACATGCAATGTCTGTACTATCGTCAGAAGTGAAAACATTCAGGGAAGAGAAGGCAGCAATTGGAAGAGATAGACTAGAAAATGCCTATAGTTGGTAGAGGCAGATTGAATGTAGTGAGCATTTGGCAATAAATAATAAATAAATAAATGGGCAGACTACAGCATTTTATGGCATGCAAAGAACCTTTCCCAGAATGAAATGATTCTTTATTAAGCAAATGTTCTATGAAGGTCCACACAAGTCTGTAAAATGTCGTTAACCATTATTAAGAGTGTAACTATTAAAGTAACCTTTTAACATATTATTACAAACCTCAATGACTTGTGTTGTTTGTGCAGGGTCCACACCATATGTCTTTCACCTATCAAGGATGATGGGAGTTATGTTGCATCTAAACGTAGAGATAGAGAGACAGAGGATACTCACAGACTATGAAATATCATGCACCATTAAACACGCACTTTTCTGCCAGAGGCTTAGTATTGTATATTTTTATATCTTCTGTAGTTCCTGGAAAGTTGGTCATGTCATTTCCTACAATATGTTTGCTATTACAGGTGATCTGCACATTTAAGGAAGGAAATTATTTTCTGAATTTAGAAACTCATCAATGGGGGTTTTCATTCTAATATGTGTGCCTTCAATAGCATCAGTCATACGCACTCATAAAATTATTTGTTAAATATACCTAATTCAGTCATGGACAGTGTTTCCACACAATCAGATTGTGTAGTTTTAAAATAAAAAAATATTTTTATGTTGATGCATTGACTTTGTGTTCAGAAAACATAACCCAGTTGAAGTAAATTAAATATTTGTGTTGTATTAAAGTGACTGAATCCTTTTCTTTAAACTTAAATTACATATGTTTATTAAACAGTTTTTTTTAAGTTGAGAAAGTATATTTTTCTGAAATCAATCCAATGTAGTCTTATTTCACTACATTTAAATTAAAATTGTGGACCATGATTCTATCTAATGCATAGAACACTAAAGGTTGGTTGGGTGTGTAATTATTACCACATAAGGTAAGCAAGTTATATTTTGGTTGATTGCATTTTTCTTGGAATCTTAACATTAATTGTAATGTTACATTAGAAACAAAGAAAAATGTGCCTTTCTAGGGTGGGTGACATGTCTCAAAAAAAACATCATGAACGAGCTTCCACAACCCCACAAAGCTAAAGGCATCTGGAAAAAGATCAATTTACTAAAAGTCTTTTCTACAAGCATACAAAGGTTTGGGGATCCCTTGAAATGTGCTGCCAACAAATGGGACTATTCTTTATGCAAAATATCATAATTCAGGCAAATATGAAATAGTCATGTAAATAAAACAAAAAAAAATTACTTAAATTAACTGTGTATGGGGAAAATGGGAAAAACATGTTTTGAGGATTAGAAAAGTATTAATCTTGAATAAGACTAGCCATAAAATAAGTGAGTAATGACAGCAGACCCTGTGACATGCTTTTGTTGAAAGAAAATAATTGGATTGTTTTGTTTCAACATAAATTGTGTCAGTGTGACATCTAACACATTTAAGTCAGTGTAGCTAGAAAATGTTCAGTAAACCTTACGTCATCAACAAACATAATTATTTCAATTAAAAGTAACTTAAATCAGATACATTAATTGAACATCCCCATAGTTGATTTTGGAGTAATATCGAAAACCACAAATTAAATAAAACTTTTGCAGGCCATTTTAATATTATAATATTAACATGGGATACAACAGAAGAAGAAATGGTCTTGGCAGACAGTATTTTTAGTATGGCCACTTAAAAGATTAATTGGTGTCTTTGTCGAACCTGGTGTCTGTCTTCAGCTGCTCTGCAAATGTCATTATGGTGTTCAGCTCCATATGTTCTTGACTGTGTACAGATACACAACAGCACCTCACCCTCGCATCCTTCACCTAGGGTCAGTGGCAAAACTGCCACACTTTCTTCAACTCCATACTGCAGAATTTTTTTTTTTATAAATCCATATATATATTTCATATACATATAATACAATAAAGTATTAATGTCAATGCAAAATAATTCTGCCAGGCCTCTGCCCCTGTTGGGTTTTGTTCTAGTGTTTTAATTTATATGAAAAACCTTAGAATTATAATGGGCCTTTTGCTCATATACTGGAGAATTGGGTAGAGATAGGACTTTAAGTTTTGATTATATGATCCAATTTGTATTAAATATTTTGAAAGTGTTAAGTAGATTATATTTTTGTATTCACTGTGCTTTACATATCATAATGTGATTTTGATGTTATTCTGTATCTGAACAATTAATTACTCCTTCATTAAACAAATTCCAAATTTTATTTTTTTTTTATTTTTTTTTTTAAAGAGTATGATCCTACTTTTATTTTGCTGTCCCATGGTCACTTTAACAATTTAACATTTTTTATTTGTAAAGTATAAGGTTTGCAAAAACAAATAGCCAATCTTACATGACAGGATAAGTAAATTGACATGGTCTTCAAAAATATGTTTTCTGATAATTAAGGGATGTCATGAACACTGATCGAAATTGAATAGATATATTGTAGAACTATAGAATCTTTTGTGTGTGTATGTTTTGTTTTTTTTTTATTGTAAATTCACAACATTATAGCAAAGTTTGTACTGGCTTTATCCACCAGTAAAGAACTGTTAAGCTTTTTTGTTTGTTTTGATCGTTGTTTTAGGTTTTAATTGAAATTGCATCTGGTGTTTTCTTTTTTCTTGTCTATAATTAATCCCAGGAAAGATGAGCGCTCCTTCAGCAGGCTTGAAGGAGTATTCATAAGGATGAAGGACTGTGCATTGTGTTCCGGTTTCTTCCATTTCTATCCGAAAAGGCATTTCGGAAGAATACTGAGGAGAAAATAATCTGTAAATACGGACAGGTTGATATACGTTTTTATGTTGATTTACTAATTTAGCGTTCTTTTCCCCTTGTCGCATTCTCGTTTTTTTACAACAAATATATTTTTAACTATAGAAAATGGTAACTTCGTAGGAAGCAATTATTTATTTAAAATGATAAGTAGATGAACTTTAGTCGAATAAAGTTCATTGTTCTTAAACTTTATTTTAATGTGAGCTAACTGTGTCTATAGTTTTGACCTTTTCTCGTTTTCACTCTTTGCTGCACGGATCCTGAGGTCGATTTCACCTGCCGCGTGTCTTTTTTCTTTGAATACTCTGGCCTTCCTCACAAAGACCTGCGTGTTAAGTTGATAGACGAGACCAACAACTACCCCGTTTGTGTGTGTGTGTGTGTGTGTGTGTGTGTGTGACTGGACCACGCGATGGACTTGAGTCTAGTTCTGAGATGTTTTTTTTTTTAGTTAGCCCGAAACAGCTGGGATAATCTCTGATCCCCCAAAACTCTGAACAGAATGAAGTACATTTAAGAATGTTATGTTTTCAGGATTTGTTCCATATTGCATAGGCATGGTGACCGTTAGAAGCGGTTATTTATGTCTAATTTCTATGTGAATGTATACAATAATTTATTCTGGTTCGCTTTTAACAACATGTTTGCTTTTTTTCCAGAAGTTTTTCATCTGTTTTCCCGATGACACAGTCGAACGTATCTGTCACTACAATTAAAGAATTTATAATTGGCGGAATTCCCGGTTTGGAGAGATATGAAAAAGAACTATTTTCATTCTTCTTGATTGTATTCATCGTAACGCTCCTAGGCAACTTACTTGTGTTTGCATTGATTGTCCTGGATCACAGACTTCATACTCCGATGTATTTTTTTATTGCTAATTTGGCTTTGGTAGATTTACTGACAACAACAACTATCAGCCCCAAAATGTTAGCCGTGCTTGTGGTACATGACAATGTAATTTCCTACCCTGCGTGTTTTCTACAAATGTACCTTTTTTTGTCATCCGAATGCACCGTTTGTTTTTTACTAGCGGTGATGGCTTTTGACCGCTACGTTGCGATATGCAATCCTCTCCGTTACAACAGCATAATAACAAGAAATGCATGTGTTTTGTCGGCTGCAGCGGCTTGGGGGTGTGGGTTTAGTTGTCCAGTTATATCGATATATCAGTCACTTCAACTGCCTTTTTGCGGTCCTAACAAAATACATTATTGTTTTTGCGATTTCCATCCAGTACTTATTTTGGCTTGCGCAGATACCTCCCATGTAATTCATCTGGGACTTACACTAGCCCTAATAATTATTTACGTACCTTTAATCTTAGTAGTATTTTCTTACATTAAAATACTGATAGCGATTTTTAGAATTGCGTCAAGTGACGGACGACGAAAAGCCTTTTCTACGTGTAGCTCACACTTATTAGTAGTTCTGACATTTTATATCGCGAGCGCGTTCGTTTATGTAATCCTTCTCACAAATGTCGTATCCCCCCAATCGAGAATGCTGGTGTCTCTTTTATACTGTGTGTTTACGCCAATGGTCAACCCTTTAATTTACAGCTTTAGGAATAAGGATATTAAAAGTGCTGTCCGAAAATTGATATGGTCAATTAATGTTCCGCCTGCATAAAAAGACTGATTCAGAATTCCAATTAATGACGAAACGGAACAATATTAAAAGCTCAGATTTTTTTCCTCTACAAGGTCAAGACGCCTTTCCTAACGTATTATTGATAACGCTTCTTGAAATAATGTTACCATATATTAAAACAACAGTTTATAATATAAGCGTGTTTAATTTTATAATATAATATGTTTAATTTAAAACGAAAAGCAAAATGCCTCTTAAATATAATGCAAGGTTAAAAAAACATATTTCAAATATGCTTTAATTTACTCAAACATCGTTAATATTATGCGTAACTGACAAACAGAAACGATCAATTAATACACTTAAAAAAAATCATTGTATTTTAACATTCTCATAACAGCCTTCTCAAACACGGTATTCAGCTACGCAGGGAGCCGCGGCTTATTGCGATATCATACCGCATAAACTATTGTTTTATGTTGCGTTTAATACGTGACAAGGCTGCAGAAAGAGACTCATCACCGACCCAAACCGCAATTTTCTTTAAATCTGATATATGCTGGAATATATTAAACGATTATGACAGTTATTTTTACATTTAAAGTGTTTTTTTTTTCATAATCCTGTACTGATATTGGAGGCCTAGAGGTTTACAATATTAACCAAAGAACAACAATAGCAGTTTTTTATATATCAAACGGATATTCATTTTATTATTACCATATATGAATTTTATTTAAACGAACGCTTCATTAGTTTTCTTGGTTATTAAGAGTAGTACTAGGGTGTTGTCCCGATTTAGCCATTATGGATGCAATGAGAAGTCAAGCAAAATTACAGTTTTTATTAGCTAACTAAAAAGATTACAGTTTGCAAGCTTTCGATGCAGCTTTGGCACAGACATACAGAAAGGTTACTAGCAGAAATACAAACGAGCAAAGTTAGTGATGTTAAAATCATAAAAGTTGACTGTAATAAACTTACTTAAAGCAAAATTGATGATTGATTGAGTTTTTTATAACCATAATAAATCGACTTTTAGATAGATAGATAGATATTTCTAGACAGATTACAATACATTGTCCGCATCCTAATGAAACCATAAAAAGTTAATAGCTTAAGATTACGAAAAAACCTTTGTGCCTATCTTTAGAGGCTGATTCAGTTACCAAAACGTTTTCGTTAATTAGTTTAGAATTCAGATGTATACGTAATATGCAAATTTAATTTAATAGCAGTTTCACCGATCTTTGTAATGCAAAGTTGAATATATCCTGTCTATGCTATGTGGCAGTCTTCCCAAAATAAAATTTGCCTTTAACTCCAGAGTGACTCGTCCCTTTGTGAAATTACGCAACATGTGACGCTTTTTCGATGGATTTATAATACAGTACTGGGCTTTTTTTATTGCTGTTCATGGCCGCGGAGTGCCGAAGAATATCTTCTCAGCTCCTAAAGACGTGAATGTTATTTTATTGACGATTCTAAATGGAGTCAGTAAGCTTGAGTGTGTGTGCTGGAATGGACTGACTACCTTATCCGGAATTCCTTTCTGCCTTGTGCGCAACGGCGGCAGATCAGACACAGACAACCCGCGGTCTTGAACTGGATAAATGGATGTGCATGGGAAGGGTGTATTGTGTATTGTTATTTTATCCATGTTTCACTGTGTATATCTATAGTGTATCTGAATTCAGGTTTTTTTTTATATATATTTTGCACTGTCATTTTACTTGCTTTATATTTATTTGTGTAATAGTGCTGAATATCTGCACAATAAATATTTACAATAATTGATTCTTTCTTATCATTTTTTTCGTCTTTTCTTTTTATTGTGCACATTAGAAATATCCTCATATATAACTCATATGCCATGTTAGTCATTGTGCACTCTCTTATAAGAGTGCAATGGTTTACAAGAGTGCAACGGTTTACACGTCACGTTCTGGGTCTTATGCGGTCTTCTTTTCATTGAGAAGTGAGCGTGTGATCACATGACTGTCTCCACAAATACAGGCGTTTCTTCGCTGCATAGTGCAGATCTACACATGGAAAATCTGCTGTAAATTAACAGACTGGCATGTTATAATGGCCTCACATGCCATCTGACACTGAATCCGAAACTCCAATGGGGCAGTAATCAAAGATCCACCAGAACCGATAACACGTTAAAATTATAATGCATTTATGGTGGTGAATGAACTCAGCCGCGAATTTGAATTGAGATTCCAAAGTACATTTTGAAGGCAGTTTTCATTGAAACCTTATGTGTCGGTGTCTTTCCTGCAGTCATCATTCGGTTCTCTCCAACTGCCTGTGCATTAAGAAAATATCAGCACAATGACTGCACATAAAATGTACAGTATATAGACGAATGTCCAGTGACAAAGATTATAAATCTTAAACTACAGACCAAAAGAACGGTCTTGACCCAGGAGTCGCTTGTTGTTTGGCGATACACTGTCAGGTCTTCTGTCCTGGAAATGGACTTGTGCGCATACACTGCACTGCACTTAAGGGCCGCGATCATGTATTACTTTTACATCTAAAGGTATTTATTGTTTTCTTGAACTGCCAAACAATAATGTACAGTATGTTCTTGACTAAACTTACATGAAAATGCATACTTGAACCTCTTAATGCATTTACTATATATATAATTGTTTCTTAAAATTTCATTATAAGGCAATCAAATACAACAACATGTGTAATGGATGTAATACTGAAATTGAGAAACTTACAGTGGGTATATAAAAGAATCACCCCCTTGGAAAATATTCACTTTTTGTTGTCCTACAACCTATATGAAAATGCACAAAAATATTGTTTAACTTTATTTACTCAATGTAATCCACAACATCACAAGTGAAAGTTATAATAGCAAATTAAAAAATGATAAAGTTTGAATTAGTAAAGGATCACAAACACACACACACATTCTCAAAATGTCAGCACTTGGTGGAATCATTTGCTTTAAGTATACTGTACAGCAGTGGTTCTCAACCTGTGGGGCGGGCCCCCCTAGGGGGGTGTGAAGTAACAAAAAGGGGGGCGCGAAGATCTGAAAAAAAGAAAACAAGAATCAAAAATATGAAAAAAACATCTGTTGAAACCAAAACAAATTAACTTAAACTACATTCTGATACTAGAAAAATAAATATAGAGTTAGATACATGTTGATAAAAGTTAAGTAGGTATAATAAAATATGCATCTACATTTCAAAAAAATGTTAGTGGGGAGATTAAAACTGTTATGAAAACTCGGTGGCAAATAATTAAAGGTTGAGAAACGCTGCTGTACAGCCTTGAGTCTCTTAGGATTCTTCTGCACCAACTTTGCACATCTAGACCAAGCAGTATTTGCTCACTTGTCTTTAGAGAATTGGTCTTTACAGAAATGATGACATTCAGTGAGATTGGATGGTGACCACTGGTGGCCCAAACTTCAAATCAGTCCACAGATTTTCAGTAGGCTTCAGGTCTGGGCTCTGCCTTTGCCACATAAGGACATTCTTTTTTCTCCTTCAGCCACTGTGTGGTCAATTTTGCTGTGTCCTTTGAGTCGGGAATTGTGTGTTTAAGGCGTTGGACTTCAAACTCTGTGGTTGTGGGTTCAAATCCTACTACTGAACCTATGTGACCATGAGCAAGGGACTTGACCTGTCTGTGCTCCAATTGGTAAACCAAAATTAATTTAAATAATTGTATCATAAATGTTGTAAGTCACCGTGGATAAATGTGTCAGCCATGTAAGCAAATGTAAATGTCATTGTCATGTTGAAATATGATGGTATTTTGCCCACTCAATTTTTCCTTCTAGCCGGAGAAGTGCCCCAGTCCCTCATCGAGCCCTAGGTTGTATCGATTAAATAAAGCTGAAAAAAATATTTTTGTGTGTTGCCCTAGTGTGACAGATCCACATTTTCTAATAAGATACTTATGCTTTTTCTGTATTTTCCTCAGACAAACAAGATAAACTAAACTTACGGGCGATTAACATCAAAGCATTTTATAGTCCTGAATTGTACCAGTAAACTATCAGCATAAAGCATATGTGTAAAGAAAGCAGAATACCAAGGAAATGGCTGTGAATGCCTCAGGTCATATTGATTATTTTATAACTTGGAAAATGGAGAAGCATTAAAAAATCAAAAACTATACTGATTATTTTATGGCTTGGGAAATGAAGAAGCTTAAACAAATCAAAAATGTTGGGCGAGTCATCCATCATATGGACAGCCAGCCAATCAAATGTTTGTAATATCACATGCTTTTGGAAACCAAAGTAATATTTAGGTCCAAAATATACCTAAGACATTATATATTGTCAATACCATGATAAGTATCTCTCTTAAAGTGCTAGGGAGTGACGGGCTGTGCAGGCATTATTCATACGGTGCTTGTGTGGTGTGTATGTGTATATCTATGTACAGTATGTGTTAATCTTAAGGTGCAAGAGTAGACAAATCCAGTAACGAACTGGGTGAGATCACTTATCCCTGGATAATATATCTAGGTCCAACAAGGAAGAAAGGGTAATCCAAGGGAAATGCCACAATAATACCGTGTGTTTTTCTAAAGAGGGTGAATCTTTTCCATATCCAATATAAACCTAATTAAATTTGATGTGGTTATAGCTAAGCCATATCACCTGCAATTAGGCGTTTTTGGCATTTTTGACACCAAGCTCAGCAAATTTATTGTACCTGTCACAGGCATTGTAAGAATGACAAAAAAAAAACAAGAGAAAGTTTGGGGGATCCACCCCCGTATATTTGAACAAAAAAAGAACGTTTGTATTATGCCAGAGTAATCACTTGAGACTGAGCCTAACATACAGAACATTTGACTGACTACTGAGAGGATATGGCAGTTTTTTTAGAGAGTCAGGAGGAAGAGACAGGTCCTTAAGACCAGAAGTGGAAGTGATGAAAGCCTTTGGGGTAGTTTTCTGGAGAAGGGACTGGAAGTGTCATTAGGTGAGTTTGGCTTGTGGGGATCTGCAGAAGAAGGAAGAAAGGCATTGTACACCATGTCAACCCCTGGTCCAGCATTATCACACTCTTAGTCGAGCTCATCGACTGCTTCTCAACACACGTGTGATATCATATAAAGCCTCCAATATGGTCTTAGAAGTGCAACCTACAACAGTGAAAGAGGAGCAAAGACTTTGTGGTTTTGGTCCCTGAAATAAAACATTGAACTTTTTAATTATAAATCTTTTATCAGATTAGGACAGCTAGATTTCATTTAAATAAAGAGAGGAAATTGCCCTATTTTGATGTTAAATATTTGTCACTTTGCAAAATCACACATTAAGAAACCTATGTTGTCTTTTTGTAGGCAGTTGCCTCCAATATTATCAGCTTATGAACAAAGTTGTTGAAAAAAAATATTTTTACTTGTTTTTCAATAGTGCCAAGCCACAACATCCAGATGAAACAAAGGACACCACTTGTTCAGTTTCACAAACACTGTTATATACAGTACCTGTAGCCCTTTTACTTACGTATTTAAAAATATTTTTTGTTTTCACATCCCATTTAAATTGTATTTCTTACAGAGGAGCTGGACGCTGGACATTAAGAAAATTCTTTCACAATTGTGTTATTAATTGGTTTAATAAGATATGGGAATAAACAAGGTTTTACCCAAGATGTAAAGCTTTCAATTATTGTTAATATAAATCTTTAATTATGTGTGAATGCTAAGATATACAAGAATTAAAAGAGTAAAAGCTATACATGGTCGCCACTGTTTATCTGTAAATCTGGATTTGCATAATAATCATGATAAGCTGATACAAGTTCTAGTTAACAGGATTTTCCAGACAGATCTCCAATCATGTAACTATTAAAACTGTACTGTTTCAGTTTTAATAGGCGACAGTCATTATATGCAATACTTCACTTTAGAAGATCATTTTTAAAACAAAGTTGATTTCTACAGTACACCATTACACAAAGCATGTAGTTCAAAATCACTTTACAAGTTGTAAAAAGAAAAAATAAATAAATTAGAATAAATGAGTATAATTAATAAATAAATTAAATATCAAAAATAGTTAATAAGAATAATCCAATACACAGTTACTTAAAACAGATAGATAAGTAATGAATAGTGTTGGGTTAAACTGCTTTTTTTTTGCGGTCAAAAAAAATAAAAAACATTGAGCAAACACGTTAGAGGAACTAACCGAGAAGAGACGTCAGTCAATAGGCAGGCAAGAATCAAAACCAGAGACGTGGCGACTAAACCAAAGGGAGAGGCAAAACTCGTAATTCAGAAAAGAAAACCAAGTAGGATCAAGATCGGAGAATAAACACGATTTTTTTTATTTTTAACAAAGATTTGTAAAGGTGGCCGGATATTTCTCCTGGTCGCTATTAGATAGATAGATAGATAGATAGATAGATAGATAGATAGATAGATAGATAGATAGATAGATAGATAGATAGATAGATACTTTATTAATCCCAAGGGGAAATTCACAATTCATTATTACAGTTGCGGAAGTGATGCGGGGGTTTGACCTACCAGGGGCACGACCCCAGCAACTGCCTAGCAACCAGTTACCAAAATTGCAACTTCCAAATAAAAACAAAATGGCGTCTCTGTATTTTTAAATACTAACATAAAAATAATCAGCAACTTTTTACAAGGCATCATATACTATTGCAATTCATAACCAAAAAGATTCCTAACAATAAATAATGTTAATACATCACAACTCCTGTTTAAGGAAAATGTATCCTTCCCAGGAATAATTAATAACAATATGGTTCATTACAGAGAAGTCTGATGCTATGATCAGATGGTCAGAGAGAACAAAAAATAAAATTAAAAATTCCAGCTGGCGAGATGCTGGAGAAAATAAAGAATCTGTTGGTCAAAAGACCACACACCCCTCACTGGGCAGTAAATGTTGTTAATTGTTTTTATGCTTTGTCCTATAGATACAATGCAATAGGGCTCATCAACGGTCACTTTTTTTTTTGTTTCCTAATTTCTCATTTAATGAGAAAAAGATGAAAGAGAATAACCATTGAGCAAGAAAAATGTTTAAAATAAAGAAAAGGATAATTTTTAAGTATTATCATTTTAATATACTATTGTATTGTACTATCACAAAAACTAAATAAAGAAATGGCAAGCATTTCTTTCACAGTATTTATTTTTAATTTTGCATTTTTTTTTACTTGTATTGTCTTGTTTTTGGTTACCATATTGTTATTATGGATATACTCTATTCTGGGCTGTGTGCCACTTCTGTAATTTGGTATCTGTTGGACATATGGTCTTCATCAGCAGCTGATGCCTTGTAGATCCTAATGTTTCACTTATGTCTTTTCATCCAAAATGAGACTAGAATTGACCTCTTCTCTCAGACAGTTTACTGGAGTTAGACAAAGCCTCTATTACTGGATGTTACCACACATTTAGTAGTGATGACATATGCAAATCCATTGTTACTAGTTCTACAGGTTAGGAAATTACTATGTGGTGCCTCAGTGACAATATTTTGTTCTTTTCAAAATGTCCAAACTTTTCATGACAAAACTGCAATGCAAGTCTTAATACTATTGTGCAGAAGAAGCTAAGTTAATAATAAGTAATCCTTTTGCACGTGACAAAGGACTCCATTGTTTGCAACTATCAACATTTTGCTTCTTTTTTTGCATTATTTTGACAAAGTATGGAGTTAAACATAACATAAAACATGATTTGTGTCTATATACATGAATGTGCTTCAAGTAAATGGCGACAGTCAGTTATGGACAGTATACTGAAAGTGAGAAGCAGCTGAAATATGTAGTACCTACATACTGAAGATAAATATCTTTTTTCTCTGAAGTATCTGAATTCAGCATATAGGTCTGAGTATAGAGAGTAACTTGTCTAGACTATTGGTGTAGCACTTATCAAAGTTTAGAAGCATCGACTAAATTAAATTAATTCAACAGATTGTAACTTCAATCAGCAACAATTACGACAACACTCTCAAAATGCTCACTCAAAAGCATCAATCTCAACAGGCCCATTCATGCATTATATTTTTCATTCCAACAGATACAACCAGCACTATAATCTAATAAAGGAAATTTTCAATAGAAAAAAATCCCATTGGACCCCAGTGATTACTACACACTGGAAATAAGTTAATAGTTTGACTATAGGGGTCTTAGATTTAGTCTTGAGTGCCCAATGTGCACTCTTTATAATTGTTCAAGGAATCTGTTGTTTAATTATATGACTGATTCCTGCTCTCATTTAACTTGATTTACAAGGGCAAACCCCATAGTGTTCAATGGGCTTAAACAAGATTAGTATAACCTATTTTATTCTTTATATTTCCTATATTTTTCTATTTAAACTTTACTTTATTAAGTTATAGTGTCAGTTTTCCTGTTCCTTTGGTTACACAGTATTTTGTGAAGGTTTCTCAACAGTAGTGCAGTGTCATCTGTTAGAATGAAAAATCTAATGTGTTTCGTTATAACAGGATTTATAAAATATACAACAAATTCATTGCAAACATTAACATTGAATACATGCAACAGAGTATAACTGCTAGCTGGAAGGAATTAAACTTGTAATATATTATATAAAAGAAAAATTATATAAAGACTGATAAAGTAAGCACTAATACCATTGGAGCTCACTGACTGTCTTACAGAGGGAATTAGCTGATGTCGTGACTGCATGGAGCTCAGACTATGGTCCTGGAAGGCCACCATGTGCTCTCTGTAGCTATCATTTTGTTATTTATCAATTTGTTATTTATTTCTGCTCCCTTTTAGTTACATTGAGGACAGATTACCAGAATGGTTAATGATCTTTTCTTTTTTATTTTCTATGTTTTTCCATTTAAATTTTCCACTATCAAATTGTAGTTTTAGTTTCTCTGTTGCCAAAATTATATGTCATTTGCTATAGGATTTTCAATTGCAGTGCAAATGTTTGCAATGTGCCGTCCTTTAGAATGAAAAATTAATTTAAGTTTATTATTAACCAATACATTCCGATAGATAGTGCATTGCAAACATTAAGGCTGAAGAATGTGACTGCTGGTCAGACAGAAATTGGTTTATATACTGTATATTCCAAACATTATCAAAATAAGAAAGAAGTAAAAGCAACTCTGACACAAAAAATACAGATAATTGTGGGAGTTCAAGTATACAGCATACTTACAGTATATTTTGTTGTTATTATGGACCACCTTGTCATATACTGTTAAGATGACTAATTCCTGCTTTTAATTCAGCAGTATGTTTCTAATAATGTTTTGTTTCTACGTTCAGTTTCAAAAGTCTGAACGCAGAATTCACTGAGCACTATTATGGACCTTAATGAACTGACTATTTATTCTTCTCCAATTAGTGGACCTAACATACACTGGAGCATCTATCCATCCATCCATTATCCAACCCGCTGTATCCTAACTACAGGGTCACAGGGGTCAGCTGGAGCCAATCCCAGGGCACAAGGCAAGAAACAAACCCCAGGCAGTGTGCCAGCCCACCGCAGGGTGCGGACACACAAACACCCACACACCAAGCACAATTTAGAATCGCCAATGCACCTAACCTTCATGTCTTTGGACTGTGGGAGGAAACCAGTGTACCCGGAGGAAACCCACGCAGGCACGGGGAGAACATGCAAACTCGAAGCGAATACTAGTCTCCTAACTGAGAGGCAGCAGCGCCACCCACTGCGCCACCATGCCGCCCCAGGAGCATCTAATTCTCTGTTGGTTCCACCTGTGAATGATCAAGTGCAGGAAGAGAGGTTTAAATTGTATTTTAAAATTTAAAAGATGCATAAAAGATGTAGAAATAAGAAAACAAAAGGCACACAGATAGATTTGTATATCTAACTTAAAATTCTTTGTGCAATCAATCTGATTAAACACAATATAAATAAAATGCAGAAGCTTCTATCTGATTATAACATTTCTTAATATGAAAACCTTAGTGATCTTTAAGTACAAAGGAAAATATTGCAATTCATAAAATGCAAACTTTTCTACAACTACAGATGTTTTCAGAGCAATCCTGTCCCAAATGAAATGATGATGATTAATCAAAGATTATCAAAAAAGATAGTTATTCCTATATACCCACATTTATTTATTTTTGAGTTACCATTTTATTTAAAAAACTAAGAATAAATGGCCCAGTGCGGCACAACTCAGGACTACATTAGGCAAAGAGTAAGTTGTGATAAACTGTGAATTTTGTAAAATATTTGAGTTTAACTAAAAATACATTTTTTAAGGCTGAATTTGCCACATGCGTCATCCAAATATTCATCAGTTTCTTGATCCTACTTGAATTTAGGGTTGTGTTGTTTTAGGAATGTTTTCTAACTTTCTTATATTTGTAGCACGGCACATACATCAACGGCTTCACAGATCCACCGTGCTGGGTTTGAATCCTGCACCAAGTCATTGTTTTTTATAGGAATTTGTAAGTTTCCCTCATGTCTGTGAAGTCTTTCTTTTTGGTTATCCAGTTTTCTTCCCACATCCCTAAAGTAATTAAAGTTTACAGATCATTCCAGACTGGCCCTGTTTGTGTGTGTGATCTCCTCAGGGATGTTTCCTATGGAGCACTGTTTGCACAAAGTTAAATAAACAAATAAATAAGTAAACAAACAAACAAACAAATACATAAAAGTAATGTGACAGTAAATACATAATAACAGAAAGATTGTGAGAATAAATAATTCAGTGTGTCACAAATTATGTTTATTTCTTTGTGTATTTAATTTCTGACTGAAACTGAAACAGCACGTAAAATGAAATAAGCCCTGGAATGAAAACCATCAGTTTTACTTGTCAAATTTGAGAGGGTGGGCTCTACAAAGTGCCGTTTATTGATTGGTGAATCACCTGCAGGGTGTATTTATACACTTTACTCTACTTAGGAATCTAGTGGCTTATAAGCATGCTTAAAGTTCTGACTGTGCATGTTGGATAGAAGTTGCCTAAAATTACTATGAGACTCTGAATTCATCATTGGAAGTTTGCATCTGAAGTGTCTGCTGTAAATATGGTCATTGACGATTGAAGGTTAACGTCCTCTCTATCGACGATTTACAAATCATAAAACAGTACTCGCTGGAACCCGCCTTCTCAACGCTGAAAAGTGAAACTGGCAGTTTTCATTTAACGTCTTATTTCATGTTGTGTATGTGTCCCTGAAATATTTCTATTAAGAAATAATTAAATACAGAAAGAAATAAGCAACACAAATATATTTTCGTGGCATATTTACTCACATTTCATGTTGCTATCGTCACATTTTGTAACTATTACTTGGGAAACTCCTTTATCCAAATCAACTTACAACATCAATCCATCCATCCATCCATTTTCTAACCTGCTGAATCCGAATACAGGGCCATGGGGTTCTGCTGGAGCCAATCCCAGCCAACACAGGGCACAAGGCAGGAACCAATCCTGGGCAGAGTGCCAACCCACCGCAGGACACACACAAACACACCCACACACCAAGCACACACTAGGGCCAATTTAGAATCACCAATCCACCTAACCTGCATGTCTTTGGATTGTGGGAGGAAACCGGAGCGCCCGGAGGAAACCCACGCAGACACAGGGAGAACATGCAAACTCCACGCAGGGAGTCTCCTAACTGCGAGGCAGCAGCGCTACTACTGCGCCACCATGCCGCCCGACTTACAACATTTCAGATGCAATTGGTTATATGTCTTTTGTTTGTCCAGTTGGAGCACATGCAGCTTAAGTGACTTGCTCATGGTCAAACATTAGCAGCATTTCAACCCAAAACCCCAGAGATGAAATTTCATATTCCTAACCTCTATGCCACACTATCAACCATGGCACACTTATTTATTTATTAGTCAATACTGTTCTCCCATAGCTTCCTGCCTTTTGCTCACAGCTGCCAGAATACGCTTGGGCCTCTGTGGCTCTGAATTGAATTAAACAGGTTTGAGTGTGTTACATTATTTTATAATATACTTTATTTAGTAGATTTAGTACATTTTACAGAACTGCTTTAAAATATATTCATCCCCAGTTTTTGACAGTTGATACCTTCAGTCCCAGTTTCCATTAAAGCTCAATGTTCTTGAGTTCTGTGTTGTTACTGTATCTGTCCCTGTTGCAGTCTATAGAATCTAATTAAGTCGGAATCCAACAGAGCGTTACAAGAGGGTAAAGAAGAAAAGCGAAGGGACTACCGTATATTCTGTAGGTGGGTGATACACACCAAAATGAAGGCTCGTAATGTATCGCGACCCCCATACTTGAGGAACGCCACTGCAGCAGATCAGCTGCATGTTGAGGACTCGGCCTTCCATGTCCCTGGTGTTCTACAGTCCACTCCACGGCCTCCCACAGTCCATAGGAAGAGAAGGAGAAGAGCAGTTGTATACAATGGATGTTCAAAAAGTATCTTTACTTTTTTAAACTCTATTTATTAAGAATTTCAAACATAAATCATATCACTTTCTACACAGTCACCTTCTTTTGCAATGCAATTTTCCTAGTGTCGTACCAACTTGTTAATGCCCAGTTACTACTCCTCCCGCCTTCACTGTTTCTAACAAAAATATAAAAGAGCGGAAACCTTTTGAACGTCCCTCGTAATTGATAGATTTTTGAATTAGAACTTTCCAAATACCTCGATAATCCTGGACTTTCCATTGTTTGGCAGGTTTTGCTATCTATAGATGCAACACAGGGTGTCTCACAAGTGACCATTTCCATTGTTGTTTTTGTTTAAAAGTAATTTTGAACAGTTTATTGTATATCTGTATTTAATCTTTTTCTTGGATTAATCTCTTACTCCTTGTATTAGGGCCTTCCAAGTAAAATTAATTTGTAAACATCACAAAACTATAAGCATAACCACCCATTTTATAAAAGATAAACTCAAAATACCTCACCCATACATACTATACATATTTATAAACTTAAAAGCACAAAAGTAATATCAACTTCTTGCAGGGTCAAAACTAGTGAGAACAGATAGATGATGACTTAAAAATGGCCAATGTTGGAGCCGACCTAATATAATAAGGCAAGGCATTCTGGAAAAAAAGGAGCAACCACCGCAAAAGCCTGAATCCCAACTTTACTTCAGCCTTGACCTCGGCACAACTAACTGCCTAGTAGACCGCAGTGTTCTTGTTGGCACATACATGTGAAGAAGTTCCAAAAAGTAAAATGGGGCTGTTGCATTCAAATATTTTAAAAAAAGTAATAGAATTTTAAAATCAATTCTGAAATGAACTAGAAGCCACTGAATAGAGGTCAGTTGGTCACTCTTACAAGAGCCAGTCAATAAGTGAGCAGCGATGTTCTGCATTAAGTTTAGGCCTTGTAACAAGCCTGATCAACACCTACATACAACGAATTGCAATAGTCCAAACGAGATATTATAAAAGCATGGACGGCTTTTTCAAGATCACTAAAAGAAAGAAAAGCCTTTACCTTATCTAAAAGTCTCAGCTGCAAAAAGTTGCATTTAACCACAGAATTTATCTTTTTGTAGAGTTTGAATGAGCTGTCAAAAGTATGACCAATGACCTAATAATGTTAATCTTATTTACAAAAAATATACCTCCATTTATCACATTTGTAGTTGTTGCCTCCACCCAAACAAAACATTTTTAAAGTTAATTTTAAAATCTGAATCAATATGTTACTTTAATGCCAAAATAAATTAAAGGCAGTCAGCTTTCAATAATGTAATTTTTGCATTTCTTTAGAAAAACATTTGCTAATATCTACAAAACAATTTAAGAGTAGGTCTGTGTCACTTTTTTCATAAGTACATAATAATCATTAAATACATTTGTTCAGTTGCATAACGTGCCTGGTGTCAACACATTTCAACATCCATTAAAAACTGGTTCCTACTTGTATTTATTTCATTTTTGAGTCAAAACCTGTATTTTCTGACTGAAGTGTGCCAGCCAACCGAGAGGCTATGCAAGTCCTTGATCTTCTGGCCAATAGGTGACTTAAGGCTGCTCTTTTAATTGGGTGCTTTCCGATTTTTCCAGATACACAACTCCTACATTTATTGGCAGCAATACTGGATAACTGGACAATCGTTGACACACTATTTCAAGTTCACGTCAATAGGCCATTAGTTTAATTACAGATGAGCAACATTACAGAGATGGCAACTTCAAGTGGAAGATCAGAAATCAAAGAAAATGTAGTCATTTCTTTAATGAATCATTTCATCATAAATAGTTTATATGAAGAAAAAAAAAGAAGATTAAGGAGTTTGGATCGGAACGACCTGACTTAAGAATTCAGCAGCAGGCAAGTGATTTAGGACAAGCTTACACACAGACTTTTCCCACTCTTGTTATGACAAATGGAGTTCGCTAACTCGATGTGGTGTAAGTAATGTCTTTTTTGCTGTCTCTGTTTGCCGTTTAAAAATGTTGAGGCATTGTGGACAATGACGGGGGGTATGAAAGTAGCCATAGTCACCTATCCATCCATCCATTATCCAACCCGCTATATCCTAATACAGGGTCACGGGGGTCTGCTGGAGCCAATCCCAGCTAACACAGGGCGCAAGGCAGGAAACAAACCCCAGGCAGAGTGCCAGTCCACCACAGGGCACACACACACACACACCAAACAAACACTAGGGAGCTAGACCAATGTTTTTCAACCAGTGTGCCCCTGCACAGTGCGCCGTGAAAATGATAGTGTAGCACACTTGGGTCTGAACCTGAGAGGGGCAACTCTGCAGGTGGTCGAGACCTGTCTGAGGAGGATAGGTCTACATGGAAAAGCTGGCATTAAAGCAGCTCCATGATCGCTATGTTGTGGACACGGCACTTTGAGCACTTTAGATGCGTCTCCAAACAGCTAGAGTCCATCTGCCCTGGGTGAGTGGGCAGCAGCGAGCCTCACAGCATTGATGGGTTGTGGACATACAAGTCGCCTCTGAGGTAGAGAGGAGTTAGCAAAAGGGAGAAGCAGCTTCGAGATGCCACCAAAATGATCTCTAAGTGTGGTGCCTGTAAACGCTGATCTCTTAGCTCTTTTTTTACCAGCTTCTCTGGCAGTTCCCCCCTTTCGGGCAGTTGAGCATGTGTATGAGATATAATGTATTTGTGGTTAGTAAGAAAGTGGTGTGCCTTGGGATGATTTTAGTTAAAAAAAAGTGTGCCACCACAGAAAAAATGGCTTAGAGAAATCACTCAATTTAATGAAAAAGTAGTTAAGAAAATGTCATGCCAGAAGGAAAAAAGGGTAAAATTTATGTTCAAGGAAATATAGGTATTATGGTCCCAAAGGTAGAATAAGATTTAGGTTGGTCTTCTTTAGGTATAGTACAACACAGGTTGGGGGGTAAGTTAAGTTTTAAGATGTGGGGGTCTGTGGATCTTACAGTGTGAGCATCTGGAATAACCAGGTAGATAGATAGATAGATAGATAGATAGATAGATAGATAGATAGATAGATAGATAGATAGATAGATAGATAGATAGATGTGAAAGGCACATTATAATAGAAAAGCGCTGCTTGAGTTCAACCCTCAATTTTTTTTCACCAGCCGGCACTATAAGTTAGGGTCCCAGTCTTTTTTCCTGTTAAACAGTTACACTTCACTACATGTGTGGTTTTTAAAAGTATAGTTTTGAGCATCGTTTCAGGCAGTGTACCAAAATCTCAAATGTATGTTTTATGCAATTATAGTAAAAGAACCGTATCTTATCTCACTCACTCAAGTGACATTATTTTAAAACCACTTACCAAATCCTTATTTATATGTAATATGTCTCTTTTGCTCCAATAATATTCACATGGAGAACAATTATGTACTAAAATTAAAAATAGGAAAACGTTTGAAAGATGAATAATTTCACTTAAAATTTATTTTTCATTTATAATTACAGTGTAGAACAAAACAATGGAGAATGAAGATCACCACGTAAGCTAGATCATTTCAAACATTTTACAATACAGTACAAACAATTTTTGAAAGTGTTTTTTTTTCTTTTACTAAGAGCTCAAAAGTTCAGACCTTCATTTTCGTGCCTGTTAATCATCCCTCATTTTGCACCATAATAAGTTAATGTCATTAACAGAACTTTCCCTTTTTTCAGCGATGTTCCAGAAATAATGTGAAAATGCATTTTTATATTCAGAATGATAGAATTCACTAAAATAAAAGTTATAGCAACCACTTGCATATTTATTATGGCGTTTCTGTAGTCTAAAAATAGGTTAGTCCTCTTTCTTTTAACTATTGCATCCTAAATCATATATTATAAAATTGATTTTTTGTTTCTAAAAAGAACTACGACAATAATATAAACAGAAACTCGGATTTGTTCCTCGTGATTGAAGGAATGCATATTAACAGCGACATCATCCTATTTTAAGGTTACGGGGTTAATCGGCGTTTCTAGTTCTGCAAAGAAATCAGTGTGACCGAGGAAGAAAGCTGAATGCTGGGGGCGTGGCGTGGAAGGCAGGGGGCGTGGGAGGCCGAATCTTCAACCTACAGTCGGTGGAAACTGTGCTGCAGCACCAAAATGCCGACGTGGCTTCCTCAAGGTCTGGGAGCTTGGGTTTGAATTAGGATACGATTACTACGCCAGGTGGGGTCAGCTGATAAGGAGCCCTCGGTACTTTAACAAGAGAAAAAGAGAGAGAAAGTATTAAACAAAAGCGTGATGTGCTCTATCTTTCCGTATTTCCTTAGAGTATGTATTAATTCATGCCGAAAACTCCTTTACACCATTTATTCAGTTTTACACTATCAAGGAGAAGAGGTTAATGCAAAAACTTTAAGTACAAAGCCAGATCACAGAGGATAAACAACGGACACTATTTTATCCATGAAGCAGTTCAGAGAATTCAGATTTAAATTTCAGGCTATAGCCAAGCAATCCTAAGAAACGTTAGGGAAAAGGACTTACAGATCAATACAATAGTTTCCTCATAGCCTTTTTAATTTCTTTATTTCTAAAGCTATAAATCAAGGGGTTAATCATGGGTAAAAATACAGCGTAGGACAGAGTGATGAGCGTTCTTGCCTGAAGAGAAACTGCTTCCGATCTGACGACTGCGTACATAAAAGCGCTGGACGCGTAACAGGTAAAGACCGAAAGCAGATGTGAGCTGCACGTAAGAAAGGCTTTCCGCCGACCATCTCTGGATGCAATTTTAAGAATCGAGATTAAGATTTTCGAATAGGAAACAATCACGAACACAAATGGGAAGTTAATTCCTACTAGCGCAAGAGTAAGTCCAAGCTGGATGACTGCGCTGGTGTCCGAACACGCCAGCAGCAACACGGGGGGAAAGTCGCAGAAGCAATAAGGAATCGTGTATGGGCCACAGAATTCCAGATGAAGAGTCTGATAAACCGAGACGGCCGGGTAGCTAAAACCTGACAACCAAGTACCGCCGGCTAGGAGAATGCATGTCTTATTAGTTATAATGCTGCTGTAACGCAAGGGATTGCATATTGCGACATAACGGTCAAATGCCATCACCGCCAGCATGAAACAAACCGTGCACTCCGACGACAGAAAGACATACATCTGTAGGAAACACGCCGAAAATGAAATTATGTTGTCGTGAAGCAGGAACGCGGATAACATTTTCGGACTCACTGTTGTCGTGGTCACTAAATCGACAAGAGACAAATTAGCGATAAAAAAGTACATAGGAGTGTGCAATCTGCGGTCAGCCACGATCAGCATGATAACGCATACGTTTCCTAATAAGGTAAATACATAAATGATCAAAAATAAAGCAAACAATTCTTTTTCATAACTTTCAAGACCAGGGATTCCACCAATAATAAATTCTGTAGCTGTGATTAAAGATCCGTTCATTTGTGGCATCTGGAGGAGATAGGAAGGAGCTGTCAGAGGAAATAATAACAAGGTTAAGGTGTAGTAATCGTAGAAAATAACTCTTCAAAGCCTGCATATTTTTCAAACGTATACCAGCTATAAAACAGTTAATCAAATTCAACATGTTGAATATCAGTAGTCGAGGGGACAATATCTAATGACACTTTACCGTTAACTGAAATCAATAGTCATGGAGTTATATTAATTTGCTTCTAATTTGTTAAGAGATCACGAATACCTCCCCCGTTTTACTCAGTTACACTGTAACTGTGAATTTCAACATTCATGACAAGCGAAGCAATTCAATGTGTCTGCCATCATGAATTACTTAACATGGAATCCAGACACTTCTTTGAAAGACTAGGTTTGCCAGACGTCCCTTATATACGGGTCATGTCCCATATTTGATCATTTAGTCCCCTGTCCCGTACTGACCTTTCAGGGACACCCAAATGTCCCTTATTTAGTTCATTTTCAAATTTTATAAAACTAATATATTTTTACTACCTTCTTACGGTACTTAGTTCTAACTTTATAAGTAATTATACTTTCTTTTCTCAGATACTCTTGATGAAAATAACCCAAATGTAGTGAGGAAACTAGTGTTAGCTGCCAGTTTGTGACTTGTTCAGTTGCTATGGTTGGCTGAGGACAGCGACACTCTTACCGTTTTGCTCTCCAGCCGCGCTGCTATGCAGTTCTGGATCAGCATTGCAACATACAGTGACCGTCAACAAAGTGTGGTGTTACTACTTGCCATGGCCCACTTTGTTTCTAACTGCCTGTATTAAATAATAATAATATTTCTCTGTTGTCTGTATTAAATAAATATTTTCAAATGATTTCACTTTTACAAATTTTTTTTATCTTGTATTAAATAATTTTACTTTTGTTTTCCTCATAACCCATTTATCTTTTTAACTTATGTCTCTACCTTTCTATAATATATTGGTCTGGGTGTGTAGGGGGCATGTATAAATTTATATATACAGTATACAGTAATATAGAGAGATTTTAAGAGTGTCCCATATTTCTAATTTTCTAATCTGGCAACCCTATGAAAGACTAACATTTTAAATTAAGCATTGATACTTTATGAATATCAAATATTGTTTGCTACCTTATATCATAACATTTAAGTCATGATTTACACTGAGAATAATTGTATTACTTTTTTAATTCATGCAGTACAAATTAATATTATGTCATAAATATGTTTTTTTTCTAAATTATTTCCTTTATATTATTAATGGAGTTATTATTATATGCTTCTTCTGCAACATTTTGCTGGTACACTAAATAACATATTTAAAAATATTCAAATGTAATTACAAATAAGATGTTTGTACCAATATAGAAAAAAAAAAAGCTTGTCTTTATTTATTAACTAAATGCCATGCTTTTTATAATGCACCAATTAAGACAAGGATAGACATATTTTTAAGGGAGCTGTTACTTTAGAATGGAGTTGACTCTTACCTGTGACTTGTTCTGTGACTTGGTTAAAACAAATTCATAAAAATGAATGCAGGGTGAAGACATCCTAAAAGCCCAAAAGCCCTTCTTATCTCTTTGTTGTGCTGTGGGCAAATGAGTGCCAGTCATCACTGGGACTGAAGATCTATCCATTTATTTGTAAACCCATTTATTCCAGATAGGTGTATTAGCCCTGGGATTTATTCGATTTAAAAAGTTTTGCTTGGGCTAATTTGGATGCTAGTAGCCATGTTACAGTCACATGAACACTAAGTATCTATTAAACCATTTATGCTCTAATATACCCATTTATTCCAGATATGGATTGTGGGGCTTGAGCCTAATGGGATTAATTACAGATTTAAAAAGTTTTTTCTAATTTGGATGCTAATAGACATGAATCATACAGTTAATGAACACATAGTAACTACAAACCAAAAATTACTAAATATATGTACATATTTTATGGTTGGTATATTTACCATCTGCCATTGACCAATTATTCAGATCAATATGTCAGTATTTATTTTGTCAGTACAAATTAAGAGCATGAATCATCACAGGTAAAATTTACTCAGTGAATAAGAGGATCTACAGAAAAATCTAAAGGACTAAAAATTCATGCCTTTAGAAATGAAAATGGCAGTATTTACAGACAATAAGAGGATCTTCAAATCAAACTGAATTTTATTTGTCACATACAAATTTTACATATGGTACAATACAAAGTAAAAAGGTTTGTTGTTAAACTCCAGTGACTGTGCATCTAAGAAAAATCTAAAGGACAAAACATCAATTCATGCCTTTATAAATAAAAACAAAAATTACTATAATTAAAAATATGTGATAAATAATAAAGATAATTTAACTTAAATAACTTAATGTAAGAGAGTTAACAATAGGACACCATGTAGTTACTTTCCTTATTCAAGATGAGGATGGACTATAGATGGAAGCTCCTCCTCAGTCCCTCTGACCTGGGCCTTAGGGATATGTACAGTTTTCCTGACCGCAGCACAGAGAAGAGGCCATTGTTGGGATGGCTGGTATCACTGGTCATTTTCTTTGTCCTGGTCCTACATTGCTTGGTGTAGATGTCCTGGAAGTTAGGGAGTGCACAGCCAATGATGTGTTCAGCAGATCCTACCACTCTCTGCAGAGATTTGTGGTACCTTTGCATGCTGCTCTCAAACCAGTAAGTAACGCTACCTGTCAGGAACCTTTCAATGGTGGATATGTAGAAGTCCTTTATTAACTGGGAGAGCAACCTGAAATCCCTGAGGAATCTAAAGAGATAAAGACATTGTTGAGCATTTTTTACCAAAGTGTTCATATGTTTGGATCATGTTAGGTTCTCTGTGATATGGACAGCAAGGTATCTGATAGCACCGGAGTGCTATTAATACTGAGGTGATGGTAGTGCCTCTGTTGTTTTTTCACAAGCTCCCCAATTAGTGTTAGGGCTCATTTATACTTCACCCTCAGAACGTGTTCACATATGCATCATGGCTGCCACGCGTTCCCGGGGTTCTTTTGATGGGTTCTCTGAGCAGGTCCTCAGATATTAACGCGACGCGTGTGCAAGTTGCTGTCCCAGCAAAAAGTCGAGGGCCGCAGTGGGATAAAACTTGGAATGTGACGTCAGAGTCTCTGTTTACTATCTACATGTGACAGAAAGGTACTTTGAGGATCCTCTGGGATCGATGTGCCTGCTTCGATGTTTGATGGATGGTTCGATGTGGTGAAGCAAAATTCCAACATACAAATGCATTCGTGGTGCTTTTATATTCAAGCGTCACATATTCCCCATTGTAATGACACGATACATTTTAAAAGTCTCAGATACCATCTTCTGTGCTGTCCTTTTTTGAACCTTCACAACAGCAACAGAATGTACAGCAGTGTATCTGAGCCACAGAGAAAAAAATTAAGGACATGGTGAAAAGGTGTATTTTGTGGTTAAAGTGGAAATTTCGGCTTTAATCTCTTAGTTTAGTTTATCATTAAAGTAGGCCATCGTAAACGCAACTTAAAATCGACCCAGTTGTTAATCACTATGTGCTTCTGGGGCTTCCTCCTGACCTGACAGTAGTGACAAGCAGCAATAGATCACCACACAAAACACATTAAATGCATGATATTCCAACTCTCTGCACATTTAGAATCCTTAGATTTATACTTGATATCACTTTCATGATGAAATGCATTAAAGTATTTATGTTACATTTTAAAGATAAATCATTAGTTTCATTTAAATAATAAATACTGTTAATAATTACACACATGGGGGTGACACGGTGGGAGAGCGGTAGAGCTGCTGTCTTGCAGGGAGTCACGTCGCTGGTGTTCCCTGCTGGGTTTCCACATTGTGCTCCGGTTTCCTTCCAAAGATATGCAGATTTGGGGATTTGGTAACTCTAAAATGACGCCAGCGTGTATATGAGTTCTTGTATTAACCTTGCGATTAGCTAATGCCCCGTCCAGGGATTGTTTCTGCCTCGTGCCAAATGCTAGCTGGAATGGGCACATCCCTGGATTGATGGATTTAATCATTAAACATCCTTTTCAGAGAGGATAAGGTGTCCTCCGAATTTAATGGATGTTCCAGGCAATCTCACCATGATGATATCTCACACGGCCACCTGGTGGAATCTTTCAGGTTTATGAAAAGTATGAGCGCAAGTATGAACAGTAAAACACTTGTGTAGCAGTAGCATCCACTGGAGCTGTAAGCTGGAAGTACAACAGAGGACTTAGAACACAACCATATTGAGTGCATGTGTTAAAGGTGAATGAAAATGAATTGCAACCACCCAGTTGAACCACTTGGGGTCTGTCTGTCAGGAAGTTAAAAACCCAGTAACACAAGCAAATGTTCAGACACAGGATCTTGAGCTTGGTGATGAGCTTAGAGGAGTTTATTGTAAGTAGAAGTAAGTTTCAAGTTTGAAAAACACATGTGTGAAGGATACTCAAGAACAGAATGTAACAATAAACAGTTCAAAATAACAGAAATTGAGAAATTATGTGTATATCTTTCATGGCTAGAAAAGTATTAGCAATACAATGTTGTTGAAAAGCAGGGAAGTCATACTAGAGCAAAGGGAAAATTAAATTCCATGTTGTTAATGTCTTCTTAATACAAGGGTTCTCAACGTCAGTCCTGGGGAACCCCTGTTGCTGCAGGTTTTTGTTCCAACCAGCTTCTGTTTTTAATTAAACTCCTGGGCTAATTAAGTGAACTGATATTTGCCAAGTTCTGTGTTTAAGGATCAATATATTAATTAGAAAACTAAGTTTACTAATTAGTGCGTCTGACTCTAAAGTAGCTGCAGCCTTTGATTATTCAGTGTTGTTTGCCTGGGTGTCTGCTCTGCTCGTTTAAGTTGTCATTATTAAGATACAATGAAGGGGGAAAACTGCACAGAGAAAGGGCCAAAGTATAATGAAATTAACAAAAGAGAGTTAAGCATTTAAATCTAGAGCAAAAGCAGAAATATTTATAAATGTCTTATAAATGTAGAAATCATGCTGCTATGCTTTTCTGAATGTCGAATAAAAGAAAAAAAAATAATTAAATGAGATCAGTGTTATCAGGTGTTGTCACTGATTAGGAAACCTGCAGCCACAGGGGGTCCCCAGGACCGACGTTGAGAACCCCTGTCTTAATAGAAAAGAATCAAATATTTACATTAAAAACAATACATATTACATACAGTATGTTATACAGCATATGTAGTATTCTTTGGATTTATTTTACACTTTTTCTAAATATTTCAAATAAATGAAAAATAGGAAACATTTTTACTTTACAGTTTATATTTACTAATACTTAATAATATTGTACACACTATAGAATTTTTTATGAGGTCCACAACTATTGCATATACGGTACAAGTGACTTCTAATTTATCCATTTAAATGTGAAAGGCCTGAACTCTCTTGTCAGGCCTTGTTTTTGCCGAGTACCTTTTTTATACATATTATTACTACATCTGGTATTGTACTCATCCAGTTCCTTTAGCAAAGCCTATTCTCGCATCAACGGGCATAAGTCATCATAGTACTCTTGGTGAGATGCCAGTCCTTCTTATGGTAAACATGTACACAAACCTTTATTCAGGTCGAGGTAATTTCAGTTCATCTGTACATTCTGAAGCCAATTTCTTCCTTTCTGGGAATCAATGTCTAAACTACCTGCATCAGCACCATAGGAGTAGCTCCATTAGAGGGAATTTCAAGGACCTCCCAAAAAAACTTCGATATATAGTCTACTCATGTCCTGAGTTTGTCCCTGTCTCTCTTCAAGTTTAACTGAGCCTGGGGAACCTCAGATGTGAGGTGCTTAGGACCCAACCATAGTAAATTGCTAAGTAATCTCAAGTGGTTCAAATTACTCTAGTCAATCAGAAGCCATAAACCAATATTCTCCAATATTACCAAGCATATCACCTTGTCATAGAAAGTCGGACACTCCATAACATGAGGGATAAGCCAATCAACTTTTACCCAAGAACTTGCCTATTCTATACTTGCCTCCACTTCACTGTTTAAACCTGAGCAAGTCATTTAACCTTTCCAGGTGCCAAGTCTGAAAAAATATATATAATCCACTGTATTACAGCTCTGTAAATGTAAGGTGTCTCGGGATCATCTTCATCATGCAATGGCAATTTATAATAAAAGCTGCCATCTAAAGCTTATGGCTATGATCCTAAGTATTGGAGCAATATATTCCACCTCATGTAAAGACTGTAAGCCACTCTTTTCCAGGAATGGACAATAATGTCAGATTTGGAGGTATGGATTCATATTCCAGCTTTATGATACTTATCTTCAAACCATTTACATGCACTTTAAACAGAACGGTCACATTCTTTAGCAGACATGGATACTCATAATGTTGTTGGATAATTTGCTAGACTCAGGCATATAATAGATAGATAGACAGATAGATACTTTATCTTTAAATATTAAGCATATGTGCCTTTGTTTGGGAGACATATATGATATGTGTGCATCCTGAGAGCTGATGTTTCCAAAAGACAGACATCAAATAGAAAACACACTGCCTATAATATTTTAGAAAACAGAAACTGTCACTGAAGTCATACATAAAATTTGCAGCATTTCTGGAAATTAACTATGTATAAATATGACAGAATCAGAAAAGCACCACTGATCATCAACCTCAGCTCCAACATATTTGTTGGATTAACTTCCATATATAATTCCCCTTTAAATGTACAGGTGAAGATAGTTTTGTTTTCCTTCTGAAATCAATGTCTGGCTGTTTTATTTGTTATGACCACTTTAAATTGAATGGACTTATTGAAAACGAAGATACACTGGGCTCAAGCTAATAGCCAAGAGCATTGCATCGAGCTACTAGTTAATGCTGCAAAACTGTCTCTTAAATGATGCCTTCAAATCCGTACTAATCAACATGATTGACTATTAGCAACCTTTCCCCATTTTTTGTTCTTGTTGTAACACTTGGTACCATCTGCTATATTGTCAAAGCTTTTCCTCCACTTCAGGAAATGGTCAGAATGGCCAGAGTCTGTTTTAAAACTGGTAGGTGGCCACTTACACTAGATAGAACAGACTTTGACTACATAAGAAGGGCAAAACAATAATGAACTGATTTTCATGTAATTGTATTCTGGTTTGTTACTTTGTCTTATTTATTTTGCCCTCTGATATTAAACAGTTGACATGCAGTGTTACAGATTTGAAATCAGAGCTGGAATTTATTTTATACAGTATATCATTTTTCTGTTGTATATAATTAATGCATGTGTTTTATAATTTATTGGTGTTGCATTTGGTGCTAGTTTGTACATTTTTCTTATTTTATGATTTTTGTTTTTTATTTTCTTGTAGCCATTTTCTTGTCAATTAATCCATTTTGCTACTCTTTTTCCTAGAATCAGGCCACTTTCATGTTGCTAATATATTTTGCGCCTCCCCACAATGCCATTTTTGTGTATATTGGTTTGTTTAGTAGTTGTTTTATGGTTGCTATGAGGTGACATCCAAGACTGCACACTGTGTAACATCACGGGTCATTATGTGTAAAAGTTGAAGGTTTCAATTTCTAAATGATCCTTGTTTGTAGGTGTTTCTAAAGACAAATATAATCACATGTAGGTTTTTGGGGTTTGGGCAAAATTTAGTTTCTGAATTTGGGTACCACCTTAGATTTTCAGTTTTGACGCTAGGTTTCTGAATTTGCTGAAACGACTTCTGACTTAGTGACGACTCCTATTTATCCTTCTTTTCTTTGCCCTTGTGGCATGCATTTCCCCTCATGTGGCACAGCAGTTGATTTATAAGACATTTATCATTTTTTAAAATATCATTTACACACAAACGGGTCTTTGTACCATTGCAGGTATGAATCCCCACTGGAAAATGATGTATCAATTATAAATGTTCTCTTCTTCATTAACTAGTGTGCCAAGAGATCTCAGATTTATTTCATACTGTAGTAAAATGAAAACAGAAGTGTTATCTTTTCAACATAAAGGTGTGAATGCTATAAAATATGTATTTTCCAGAAAATGTTTATCAGGTAAATGTAATTTTTAAGCAAATTGAAAACAAATATTACAACACCTTATTAGTTAAGATAGAGTACTCTTTTAAGAGTATTACTATTATTTAAAGATCCATCCATAAAGAGCCAATCCCAGGGCACAAGGCAAGAAACAAACCCCAGGCAGTGTGCCAGCCCACCGCAGGGTGCGGACACACAAACACCCACACACCAAGCACAATTTAGAATCGCCAATGCACCTAACCTTCATGTCTTTGGACTGTGGGAGGAAACCAGTGTACCCGGAGGAAACCCACGCAGGCACGGGGGGAACATGCAAACTCCACGCAGGGAGGACCCAGGAAGCGAATCCTAGTTTCCTAACTGAGAGGCAGCAACACCACCCACTGCGCCACCATGCCGCCCCAGGAGCATCTAATTCTCTGTTGGTTCCACCTGTGAATGATCAAGTGCAGGAAGAGAGGTTTAAATTGTATTTTAAAATTTAAAAAGTGCATAACAGATGTAGAAATAAGAAAACAAAAGGCACACAGATAGATTTGTATATCTAACTTAAAATTCTTTGTGCAATCAATCTGATAAAACACAATATAAATAAAATGCAGAAGCTTCTATCTGATTATAACATTTCTTAATATGAAAACCTTAGTGATCTTTAAGTACAAAGGAAAATATTGCAATTCATAAAATGCAAACTTTTCTACAACTACAGATGTTTTCAGAGCAATCCTGTCCCAAATGAAATGATGATGATTAATCAAAGATTATCAAAAAAGATAGTTATTCCTATATACCCACATTTATTTATTTTTGAGTTACCATTTTATTTAAAAAACTAAGAATAAATGGCCCAGTGGGGTACAACTCAGGACTACATTAGGCAAAGAGTAAGTTGTGATAAACTGTGAATTTTGTAAAATATTTGAGTTTAACTAAAAATACATTTTTTAAGGCTGAATTTGCCACATGCATCATCCAAATATTCATCAGTTTCTTGATCCTACTTGAATTTAGGGTTGTGTTGTTTTGGAATGTTTTCTAACTTTCTTATATTTGTAGCACGGCACATACATCAACGGCTTCACAGATCCACCGTGCTGGGTTTGAATCCTGCACCAAGTCATTGTTTTTTATAGGAATTTGTAAGTTTCCCTCATGTCTGTGAAGTCTTTCTTTTTGGTTATCCAGTTTTCTTCCCACATCCCTAAAGTAATTAAAGTTTACAGATCATTCCAGACTGGCCCTGTTTGTGTGTGTGATCTCCTCAGGGATGTTTCCTATGGAGCACTGATTGCACAACGTTAAATAAACAAATAAATAAGTAAACAAACAAACAAACAAATACATAAAAGTAATGTGACAGTAAATACATAATAACAGAAAGATTGTGAGAATAAATAATTCAGTGTGTCACAAATTATGTTTATTTCTTTGTGTATTTAATTTCTGACTGAAACTGAAACAGCACGTAAAATGAAATAAGCCCTGGAATGAAAACCATCACTTTTACTTTTCAAATTTGAGAGGGTGGGCTCTACAAAGTGCCGTTTATTGATTGGTGAATCACCTGCAGGGTGTATTTATACACTTTACTCTACTTAGGAATCTAGTGGCTTATAAGCATGCTTAAAGTTCTGACTGTGTGAGTTGGATAGAAGTTGCCTAAAATTACTATAAGACTCTGAATTCATCATTGGAAGTTTGCATCTGAAGTGTCTGCTGTAAATATGGTCATTGACGATTGAAGGTTAACGTCCTCTCTATCGACGATTTACAAATCATAAAACAGTACTCGCTGGAACCCGCCTTCTCAACGCTGAAAAGTGAAAGTTTTCATTTAACGTCTTATTTCATATTGTGTATGTGTCCCTGAAATAGATCTCTTAAGAAATAATTAAATACAGAAATAAATAAACAACACAAATATATTTTCGTGACACATTTACTCACAGTTCATGTTGCTATTGTCACATTTTGTAATTATTACTTGTGAAACTCCTTTATCCAAATCGACTTAC
Organism: Polypterus senegalus; assembly: GCF_016835505.1. Classification (NCBI taxonomy): domain Eukaryota; kingdom Metazoa; phylum Chordata; class Cladistia; order Polypteriformes; family Polypteridae; genus Polypterus; species Polypterus senegalus. The sequence goes on along the minus strand of NC_053155.1, from coordinate 284,153,585 downwards.
AACATTTCAGATGCAATTGGTTATATGTCTTTTGTTTGTCCAGTTGGAGCACATGCAGCTTAAGTGACTTGCTCATGGTCTCACATTAGCAGCATTTCAACCAAAAACCTCAGAGATGGAATTTCATAGTCCTAACCTCTATGCCACAATCCTAACCATGGCACACTTATTTATTTATTAGTCAATACTGTTCTCCCATAGCTTCCTGCCGTTTGCTCACATCTGCCAGAATACGCTTGGGCCTCTGTGGCTCTGAATTGAATTAAACAGGTTTGAGTGTGTTACATTATTTTATAATATACTTTATTTAGTAGTACTTAGAAAAATTGCACAAAAGAAACTACTGAAGACTTAAATTTCAATTAATCATTATACATTTCCAATAAATGATGATAAATTTTATTTAGCTAACAACGTACACGTTATTTTATTTGTTACACATATTAATAAATAAAAACCTTGGGTGAAAATCATTAAGTGACAGCGTTTCATTTCCAATGTAAAATTCTTGACTTATAATTCAGCCCATATACATTTTACAGAACTGCTTTAAAATATATTCATCCCCAGTTTTTGACAGTTGATACCTTCTGTCCCAGTTTCCATTAAAGGTCATATCGCTCAATGTTCTTGAGTTCTGTGTTGTTACTGTATCTGTACCTGTTGCAGTCTATAGAATCTAATTAAGTTGGAATCCAAGAGGGTAAAGAAGGAAAGCGAAGGGACTACCGTATATTCTGTAGGTGGGTGATACACACCAAAATGAAGGCTCGTAATGTATCGCGACCCCTATACTTGAGGAATGCCACTGCAGCAGATCAGCTGCATGTTGAGGACTCGGCCTTCCATGTCCCTGGTGTTCTACAGTCCACTCCACGGCCTCCCATAGTCCATAGGAAGAGAAGGAGAAGAGCAGTTGTATACAATGGATGTTCAAAAAGTTTCTTTACTTTTTTGAACTCTATTTATTAAGAATTTCAAACATAAATCATATCACTTTCTACATAGTCACCTTCTTTTGCAATGCAATTTTCCTAGTGTCGTACCAACTTGTTAATGCCCAGTTACTACTCCTCCCGCCTTCACTGTTTCCAACAAAAATATAAAAGTGCGGAAACCTTTTGAACGTCCCTCGTAATTGATAGATTTTTGAATTAGAACTTTCCAAATACCTTGATAATCCTGGACTTTCCATTGTTTGGCAGGTTTTGCTATCTATAGATGCAACACAGGGAGTCTCACAAGTGACCATTTTCATTGTTGTTTTTGTTTAAAAGTAATTTTGAACAGTTTATTGTATATCTGTATTTAATCTTTTTCTTGGATTAATCTCTTACTCCTTGTATTAGGGCCTTCCAAGTAAAATTAATTTGTAAACATCACAAAACTATAAGCATAACCACCCATTTTATAAAAGATAAACTCAAAATACCTCACCCATACATACTATACATATTTATAAACTTGAAAGTACAAAAGTAATATCAATTTCTTGCAGGGTCAAAACTAGTGAGAACAGATAGATGATGACTTAAAAATGGCCAATGTTGGAGCCGACCTAATATAATAAGGCAAGGCATACTGGAAAAAAAGGAGCAGCCACCGCAAAAGCCTGAATTCCAAACTTTACTTCAGCCTTGACCTCGGCACAACTAACTGCCTAGTAGACCGCAGTGTTCTTGTTGGCACATACATGTGAAGAAGTTCCAAAAAGTAAAATGGGGCTGTTGCATTCAAATATTTAAAAACAAGTAATAGAATTTTAAAATCAATTCTGAAATGAACTAGAAGCTACTGAATAGAGGTCAGTTGATCACTCTTACAAGAGCCAGTCAATAAGTGAGCAGCGATGTTCTGCATTAAGTTTAGGCCTTGTAACAAGCCTGATCAACACCTACATACAACGAATTGCAATAGTCCAAACGAGATATTATAAAAGCATGGACGGCTTTTTCAAGATCACTAAAAGAAAGAAAAGCCTTTTCCTTATCTAAAAGTCTCAGCTGCAAAAAGTTGCATTTAACCACAGAATTTATCTTTTTGTAGGGTTTGAATGAGCTGTCAAAAATGATGTCTACATTCCTAATTGAAGCTTTATGATATATGGCAAGGTCCCCAAGAGCAACATCAGAGACACTCAAAGTTTCTGAGCTTTTGAACACCACAATCTCAGTTTTATTATCATTTGGTTAACGAAAATTTATTGCCATCCAGGTTTTAATATTATTCAAGCATGCATGGAGCATCTGTATTGTCTCACTCGGCTTTGATTTTAGTGGCAAATAGATTTGAGTGTCATCAGCACAGCAATGAAAGGAGAAGCCCTACTTCTTCACAATGGCCTAAAGGTAACATGTATATCAGAAAGAGAACTGGTCCAAGAATGGGGCCCTGCAGAACATTTGCGGAACTCTGTAAGCAAGTTTGGCTAAAGATGATGAGAACTCACCCAAGTGAGTAGAAAAACTACTATTGCTTAGATAAGATTTAAATCATTTAAGGATTTTACCTTGGATGCCTACATACTTTTCAAGGTGGGAAAAGAATCCCATGATCCACAGTGTCAAAAGCAGAGGCAAGATCTAGCATTACAAGAATAGCAGAATCTCCAGCATCAGTAGTTAGGAAGAGGGCATTGTAAATCTTTAACAAGGCTGCTTCAGTGCTGTAATAAGATGTTAATCCAGATTGGGTTTTTTTTCCAGAATACTATTTTCATCCTAAAATGTTTGTAATTGAGTAAGAACAACTTTTTCTAAAACTTTTAGGCGGAGTGGTGGCTCTGAGGCTAGGGATCTGCACTGGCAATTGGAAGGTTGCTGGGTCAAATCCCATAAATGCCAATAGGGACTCTGCTCTGTTGGGCCCTTGAGCAAGGCCCTTAACCTGCAATTGCTGAGCACTTTGAGTAGTGAGAAAAGTGCTATATAGATGCAAAGAATTATTATTAAAGAATTAAAAAGGGTAGCTTGAAATTTGACAAATTACAGGGGTCCAGATTTTATTTGTTTTTATTTTATTTGCATGTTTCCTGACAGCAGAAACACAACCAGAAATCAAGCTAGTGTTTATTAAGGTAACAATACTTGGTCCGACAAAATCAAAAACCTTCTTAACTAATAAAGAGAGGACACTCTAGAGAGGGTAATTCACAGGACACCGGCATTGCACCAAATCAGACAAGAGAGACAATGATACCAGCTCAGGTCAGAGACAGCAGAAGACAATCTGGGAAGAAATGGCTCCTAGGCAAGGCAGTATGACCAATGACCTAATAATGTTAATCTTATTTACAAAAAATATACCTCCATTTATCACATTTGTAGTTATTGTCTCCACCCAAACAAAACATTTTAAAGTTAATTTTAAAATCTGAATCAATATGTTAGTTTAATGCCAAAATACATTAAAGGCAGTCAGCTTTCAATAATGTAATTTTTGCATTTCTTTAGAAAAACATTTGATAATATCTACAAAACAATTTAAGAGTAGGTCTGTGTCACTTTTTTCATAAGTACATAATAATCATTAAATAAATTTGTTCAGTTGCATAACGTGCCTGGTGTCAACACATTTCAACATCCATTAAAAACTGGTTCCTACTTGTATTTATTTCATTTTTGAGTCAAAACCTGTATTTTCTGACTGAAGTGTGCCAGCCAACCGAGAGGCTATGCAAGTCCTTGATCTTCTGGCCAATAGGTGACTTAAGGCTGCTCTTTTAATTGGGTGCTTTCCGATTTTTCCAGATACACAACTCCTAAATTTATTGGCAGCAATACTGGATAACTGGACAATCGTTGACACACTATTTCAAGTTCACGTCAATAGGCCATTAGTTGAATTACAGATGAGCGACATTACAGAGATGGCAACTTCAAGTGGAAGATCAGAAATCAAAGAAAATGTAGTCATTTCTTTAATGAATCATTTCATCATAAATAGTTTATTTGAAGAAAAAAAAAAAGAAGATTAAGGAGTTTGGATCGGACCAACCTTACTTAAGAATTCAGCAGCAGGCAAGTGATTTAGGACAAGCTTACACACAGACTTTTCCCACTCTTGTTATGACAAACGGAGTTGGCTAACTCGATGTGGTGTAAGTAATGTCTTTTTTGCTGTCTCTGTTTGCCGTTAAAAATGTTGAGGCATTGTGGACAATGACGGGGGTATGAAAGTAGCCATAGTCACCTATCCATCCATCCATTATCCTACCCACTATATCCTAATACAGGGTCACGGGGGTCTGCTGGAGCCAATCCCAGCTAACACAGGGTGCAAGGCAGGAAACAAACCCCAGGCAGAGTGCCAGTCCACCACAGGGCACACACACACACACACCAAACAAACACTAGGGAGCTAGACCAATGTTTTTCAACCAGTGTGCCCCTGCACAGTGCGCCGTGAAAATGATAGTGTAGCACACTTGGGTCTGAACCTGAGAGGGGCAACTCTGCAGGTGGTCGAGACCTGTCTGAGGAAGATAGGTCTACATGGAAAAGCTGGCATTAAAGCAGCTCCATGATCGCTATGTTGTGGACACGGCACTTTGAGCACTTTAGATGTGTCTCCAAACAGCTAGAGTCCATCTGCCCTGGGTGAGTGGGCAGCAGCAAGCCTCACAGTATTGATGGGAGCTTCTGGAATAACCAGATAGATAGATAGATAGATAGATATGAAAGGCACTATATAATAGATAGATTTGAAAGACACTGTGTAATAGGTAGTTAGATGTGAAAGGCACATTATAATAGAAAAGCGCTGCTTGAGTTCAACCCTCAATTTTTTTCACCAGCCGGCACTATAAGTTAGGGTCCCAGTCTTTTTTCCTGTTAAACAGTTACACTTCACTACATGTGTTGTTTTTAAAAGTATAGTTTTGAGCATCGTTTCAGGCAGTGTACCAAAATCTCAAATGTATGTTTTATGCAATGACAGTAGAAGAACCGTATCTTATCTCACTCACTCAAGTGACATTAGTTTTAAAACCACTTACCAAATGCTTATTTTTATGTAATATGTCTCTTTTGCTCCAATAATGTTCACATGGAGAACAATTATGAACTAAAATTAAAAACAGGAAAACGTTTGAAAGATGAATAATTTCACTTAAAATTTATTTTTCATTTATAATTACAGTGTATAACAAAACACAATTCAAGACAAACAATGGAGAATGAAGATCACCACGTAAGCTAGATCATTTCAAACTTTTACATTACAGTACAAACAATTTTTGAAATTTGTTTTTTTTTCTTTTACTGAGAGCTGAAAAGTTCAGACCTTCATTTTCGTGCCTGTTACTCATCCCTCATTTTGCAACATAATAAGTTAATGTCATTAACAGAACTTTCCCTTTTTTCAGCGATGTTCCAGAAATAATTTGAAAATGCATTTTTATATTCAGAATGATAGAATTCACTATAATAAAAGTTACAGCAACCACTTGTATATTTAGTATGGCGTTTCTGTAATCTAAAAATAGGTTAGTCCTCTTTCTTTTAACCATTGAATCCTAAATCATATATTATAAAATTGATTTGTGTTTCTAAAAAGAACTACGACAATAATATAAACAGAAACTCGGATTTGTTCCTCGTGATTGAAGGAATGCATATTAACAGCGACATCATCCTATTTTAAGGTTACGGGGTTAATCGGCGTTACTAGTTCTGTAAAGAAAGCAGTGTGACCGAGGAAGAACGCTGAATGCTGGGGGCGTGGCGTGTAAGGCAGGGGGCGTGGGAGGCCGAATCTTCAACCTGCAGTCGGTGGAAATTGTGCTGCAGCACCAAAGTGGCCGACGTGGCTTCCTCAAGGTATGGGAGGTTGGGTTTGAAATAGGATACGATTACTACGCCAGGTAGGGTCAGCTGATAAGGAGCCTTCAGTACTTTAACAAGAGAAAAAGAGAGATGGAGTATTAAACAAACGCGTGATGTGCTGTATCTCTCAGTATTTTCTTAGAGTATGCATTAATTCATACCGCAAACTCCTTTACACCATTTACTCAGTTTTACACTTTCAAGGAGAAGAAGTTAATGCAAAAACTTTAAGTACAAAGCCAGATCACAGAGGATAAACAACGGACACTATTTTATCCATGAAGCGGTTCAGAGAATTCAGATTTAAATTTCAGGCTATAGCCAAGCAATCCTAAGAAACGTTAGGGAAAAGGACTTACAGATCCATACAACAGTTTCCTTATAGCGTTTTTAATGTCTTTATTCCTAAAGCTATAAATCAAGGGGTTAATCATGGGTAAAAATACAGCGTAGGACAGAGTGATGAGCGTTCTTGCCTGGAGAGAAACTGCTTCAGATCTGACGAGTGCGTACATAAAAGCGCTGGATACGTAAAAGGTAAACACCGAAAGCAGATGTGAGCTGCACGTAAGAAAGGCTTTCCGCCGACCATCTCTGGATGCAATTTTAAGAATCGAGATTAAGATTTTCGAATAGGAAACATCCACGAACACAAATGGGAAGTTAATTCCTACTAGCGCAAGAGTAAGTCCAAGCTGGATGACTGAGCTGGTGTCCGAACACGCCAGCAGCAACACGGGGGGAAAGTCGCAGAAGCAATAAGGAATCGTGTATGGGCCACAGAATTGCAGATGAAGAGTCTGATAAACCGAGACTGCCGGGTAGCTAAAACCTGACAACCAAGTACCGCCGGCTAGGAGAATGCATGTCTTATTAGTTATAATGCTACTGTAACGCAAGGGATTGCATATTGCGACATAACGGTCAAATGCCATCACCGCCAGCATGAAACAAACCGTGCACTCCGACGAAAGAAAGACATACATCTGTAGGAAACACGCCGAATATGAAATTATGTTGTCGTGAAGCAGGAACGCGGATAACATTTTCGGACTCACTGTTGTCGTGGTCACTAAATCGACAAGAGACAAATTAGCGATAAAAAAGTACATAGGAGTGTGCAATCTGCGGTCAGCCACGATCAGCACGATAACGCATACGTTTCCTAATAAGGTAAATACATAAATGATCAAAAATAATGCAAACAATTCTTTTTCATAACTTTCAAGACCAGGGATTCCACCAATAATAAATTCTGTAGCTGTGATTAAAGATCCGTTCATTTGTGGCATCTGAAGGAGATAGGAAGGAGCTGTCAGAGGAAAGAATAACAAGGTTAAGGTGTAGTAATAGTTTAAAATAACTCTTCAAAGCCTGCATATTTTTCAAACCTATACCAGCTATAAAACAGTTAATCAAATTCAACATGATGAATATCAGTAGTCGAGGGGACAATATCTAATGACACTTTACCGTTAACTGAAATCAATAGTCATGGAGTTATATTAATTTGCTTCTAATTTGTTAAGAGATCACGAATACCTCCCCCGTTTTACTCAGTTACACCGTAACTGTGAATTTCAACATTCATGACAAGCGAAGCAATTCAATGTGTCTGCCATCATGAATTACTTAACATGGAATCCAGACACTTCTTTGAAAGACTAGGTTTGCCAGACGTCCCTTATATACGGGTCATGTCCCATATTTGATCATTTAGTCCCCTGTCCCGTACTGACCTTTCAGGGACACCCAAATGTCCCTTATTTAGTTCATTTTCAAATTTTATAAAACTAATATATTTTTACTACCTTCTTACGGTACTTAGTTCTAACTTTATAAGTAATTATACTTTCTTTTCTCAGATACTCTTGATGAAAATAACCCAAATGTAGTGAGGAAACTAGTGTTAGCTGCCAGTTTGTGACTTGTTCAGTTGCTATGGTTGGCTGAGGACAGCGACACTCTTACCGTTTTGCTCTCCAGCCGCGCTGCTATGCAGTTCTGGATCAGCATTGCAACATACAGTGACCGTCAAGAAAGTGTGGTGTTACTACTTGCCATGGCCCACTTTGTTTCTAACTGCCTGTATTAAATAATAATAATATTTCTCTGTTGTCTGTATTAAATAAATATTTTCAAATGATTTCACTTTTACAAAAATTTTTTTGCTTGTATTAAATGATTTTACTTTTGTTTTCCTCATAACCCATTTATCTTTTTAACTTATGTCTCTACCTTTCTATAATATATTCGTCTGGGTGTGTAGGGGGCATATATAAATTTATATATACAGTATACAGTAATATAGAGAGATTTTAAGAGTGTCCCATATTTCTAATTTTCTAATCTGGCAACCCTATGAAAGACTAACATTTTAAATTAAGCATTGATACTTTATGAATATCAAATATTGTTTGCTACCTTATATCATAACATTTAAGTCATGATTTACACTGAGAATAATTTTATTACTTTTTTAATTCATGCAGTACAAATTAATATTATGTCATAAATATGCTTTTTTTCTAAATTATTTCCTTTATATTATTAATGGAGTTATTATTATATGCTTCTTCTGCAACATTTTGCTGGTACACTAAATAACATATTTAAAAATATTCAAATGTAATTACAAATAAGATGTTTGTACCAATATAGAAAAAAAAAAGCTTGTCTTTATTTATTAACTAAATGCCATGCTTTTTATAATGCACCAATTAAGACAAGGATAGACATATTTTTAAGGGAGCTGTTACTTTAGAATGGACTTGACTCTTACCTGTGACTTGTTCTGTCTTTTGGTAGCCTAAAACAAATTCATAAAAAATGAATACAGGGTGAAGACATCCACAGTGTAAGCCCAAAGGTGTATTAGCCCTTCTTATCTCTTTGTTGTGCTGTGGGCAATGGAGTGAGTGCCAGTCATCACTGGGACTAATTATCTATCCATTTATTTCTAAACCCATTTATTCCAGATATGGATTGTGGGGGCTTGAGCCTAATGGGATTAATTACGATTTAAAAAAAGTTTTTTTTCTAATTTGGATGCTAATAGACATGTTACAGTTAATGAACACATAGTAACTATTAAACCAAATGCTCTAATATACTGTACATATTTTATGGTTGGTATATGGCTTTTACCATCTGCCATTGACCAATTATTCAGATCAATATGTCAGTATTTATTTTATGTAGTGCCATTAAGAGCATGAATCATCACAGGGAAATTTACTCAGTGAATAAGAGGAATACAGAGGAAAAATTACTAAAAATTATGACGAAAAGAAATGAAAATGGCAATATTTACAGACAATAAGAGGATCTTCAAATCAAACTGAATTTTATTTGTCACATACAAATTTTACATATGGTACAATACAAAGTAAAAAGGTTTGTTGTTAAACTCCAGTGACTGTGCATCTAAGAAAAATCTAAAGGACAAAACATCAATTCATGCCTTTATAAATAAAAACAAAAATTAATATAATTAAAAATATGTGATAAATAATAAAGATAATTTAACTTAAATAACTTAATGTAAGAGAGTTAACAATAGGACATCATGTAGTTACTTTCCTTATTCAAGATGAGGATGGACTATAGATGGAAGCTCCTCCTCAGTCCCTCTGACCTGGGCCTTAGGGATATGTACAGTTTTCCTGACCGCAGCACAGAGAAGAGGCCATTGTTGGGATGGCTGGTATCACTGGTCATTTTCTTTGTCCTGGTCCTACATTGCTTGGTGTAGATGTCCTGGAAGTTAGGGAGTGCACAGCCAATGATGTGTTCAGCAGATCCCACCACTCTCTGCAGAGATTTGTGGTACCTTTGCATGCTGCTCTCAAACCAGTAAGTAACGCTACCTGTCAGGAACCTTTCAATGGTGGATATGTAGAAGTCCTTTATTAACTGGGAGAGCAACCTGAAATCCCCGAGGAATCTGAAGAGATAAAGACATTGCTGAGCCTTCTTTATCAAAGTGTTCATATGTTTGGATCATGTTAGGTTCTCTGTGATATGGACAGCAAGGTATCTGATAGCACCGGAGTGCTATTAATACTGAGGTGATGGTAGTGCCTCTGTTGTTTTTTCACAAGCTCCCCAATTAGTGTTAGGGCTCATTTATACTTCACCCTCAGAACGTGTTCACATATGCATCATGGCTGCCACGCGTTCCCGGGATCTTTTGACGGGTCCTCTGAGCAGGTCCTCAGATATTAACGCGACGCGTGTGCGAGTTGCTGTCCCAGCAAAAAGTCGAGGGTGCAGTGGGATAAAACTTGGAATGTGACGTCAGAGTCTCTGTTTACTATCTACATGTGACAGAAAGGCACTTTGAGGATCCTCCGGATCGATGTGCCTGCTTCGATGTTTGATGAATGGTTCGATGTGGTGAAGCAAAATTCCAACATACAAATGCATTCGTGGTGCTTTTACATTCAAGAGTTACAGATTCCCCATCGTAATGACACAATACATTTTAAAAGTCTCACATACCATCTTCTGTGCTGTCTTTTTTTTGCACCTTCACAACAGCAACAGAACGTACAGCGCTGTATCTGAGCCACAGAGAAAAAAATTAAGGACAAGGTGAAAAGGTGTATTTTGTGGTTAAAGTGGAAATTTCGGCTTTAATCTCTTAGTTTAGTTGATCATTAAAGTAGGCCGTCGTAAACGTCATCTTAAAATTGACCCAGTTGTTAATCACTATGTGCTTCTGGGGCTTCCTCCTGACCTGACAGTAGTGACAAGCAGCAATAGATCACCACACAAAACACATTAAATGTATGATATTCCAACTCTCTGCACATTTAGAATCCTTAGATTTATACTTGATATCACTTTCATCATGAAATGCATTAAAGTATGTATGTTACATTTTACAGATAAATAATTAATTTAATTTAAATAATAAATAATGTTAATAATTACACACATGGGGGTGACACGGTGGGAGAGCGGTAGAGCTGCTGTCTTGCAGGGAGTCACGTCGCTGGTGTTCCCTGCTGGATTTCCACATTGTGCTCCGGTTTCCTTCCAAAGATATGCAGATTTGGGGATTTGGTAACTCTAAAATGACGCCAGCGTGTATATGAGTTCTTGTATTAACCTTGCGATTAGCTAATGCCCCGTCCAGGGATTGTTTCTGCCTCGTGCCAAATGCTAGCTGGAATGGGCACATCCCTGGATTGATGGATTTAATCATTAAACATCCTTTTCAGAGAGGATAAGGTGTCCTCCGAATTTAATGGATGTTCCAGGCAATCTCACCATGATGATATCTCACACGGCCACCTGGTGGAATCTTTCAGGTTTATGAAAAGTATGAGCGCAAGTATGAACAGTAAAACACTTGTGTAGCAGTAGCATCCACTGGAGCATGCGTTGCGTCACGTGAAGTAAAAACCTGGCCTTAGAGTCTTGTGCAGCCTTATATATATAGAAGAAGTACAACAGAGGACTTAGAACACAACCATACTGAGTGCATGTGTTAAAGGTGAAGGAAAATTAATTGCAACCACCCAGTTGAACCACTTGGGGTCTGCCTGTTCAGGAAGTTAAAAACCCAGTAACACAAGCAAATGTTCAGACACAGGATCTTGAGCTTGGTGATGAGCTTAGAGGAGTTTATTGTAAGTAGAAGTAAGTTTCAAGTTTGAAAAACACATGTGTGAAGGATACTCAAGAACAGAATGTAACAATAAACAGTTCAAAATAACAGAAATTGAGAAATTATGTGCATATCTTTCATAGCTAGAAAAGTATTAGCAATACAATATTGTTGAAAAGCAGGGAATGTTTAAAGTCATACTAGAGCAAAGGGAAAATTAAATTCCATGTTGTTAATGTCCTCTTAATACAGGGGTTCTCAACGTCGGTCCTGGGGACCCCCTGTTGCTGCAGGTTTTTGTTCCAACCAGCTTCTGTTTTTAATTGAACTCCTGGGCTAATTAAGTGAACTGATATTTGCCAAGTTCTGTGTTTAAGGAACAATATATTAATTAGAAAACTAAGTTTACTAATTAGTGCGTCTGACTCTAAAGTAGCTGCAGCCTTTGATTATTCAGTGTTGTTTGCCTGGGTGTCGGCTCTGCTCGTTTTAAGTTGTCATTATTAAGATACAATGAAGGGGGAAAACTGCACAGAGAAAGGGCCAAAGTATAATGAAATTAACAAAAGAGAGTTAAGCATTTAAATCTAGAGCAAAAGCAGAAATTTTTCTAAATGTCTTATAAATGTAAAAATCATGCTGCTATGCTTTTCTGAGTGTCGAATAAAAGAAAAAAAAATAATTAAATGAGATCAGTGTTATCAGGTGTTGTCACTGATTAGGAAACCTGCAGCCACAGGGGGTCCCCAGGACCGACGTTGAGAACCCCTGTCTTAATAGAAAAGAATCAAATATTTACATTAAAAACAATACATATTACATATGTTATACAGCATATGTAGTATTCTTTGGATTTATTTTACACTTTTTCTAAATATTTCAAATAAATGAAAAATAGGAAAAAATTTTACTTTACAGTTTATTTTTACTAATACTTAATAATATTGTACACACTATAGAATTTTTTATGAGGTCCACAACTATTGCATATACGGTACAAGTGACTTCTAATTTATCCATTTAAATGTGAAAGGCCTGAACTCTCTTGTCAGGCCTTGTTTTTGCCGAGTACCTTTTTTATACATATTATTACTACATCTGGTATTGTACTCATCCAGTTCCTTTAGCAAAGCCTATTTTCGCATCAACGGGCATAAGTCATCATAGTACTCTTGGTGAGATGCCAGTCCTTCTTATGGTAAACATGTACACAAACCTTTATTCAGGTCGAGGTAATTTCAGTTCATCTGTACATTCTGAAGCCAATTTCTTCCTTTCTGGGAATCAATGTCTAAACTACCTGCATCAGCACCATAGGAGTAGCTCCATTAGAGGAATTTCAAGGACCTCCCAAAAAAACTTCGATATATAGTCTACTCATGTCCTGAGTTTGTCCCTGTCTCTCTTCAAGTTTAACTGAGCCTGGGGAACCTCAGATGTGAGGTGCTTAGGACCCAACCATAGTAAATTGCTAAGTAATCTCAAGTGGTTCAAATTACTCTAGTCAATCAGAAGCCATAAACCAATATTCTCCAATATTACCAAGCATATCACCTTGTCATAGAAAGTCGGACACTCCATAACATGAGGGATAAGCCAATCAACTTTTACCCAAGAACTTGCCTATTCTATACTTGCCTCCACTTCACTGTTTAAACCTGAGCAAGTCATTTAACCTTTCCAGGTGCCAAGTCTGAAAAAATATATATAATCCACTGTATTACAGCTCTGTAAATGTAAGGTGTCTCGGGATCATCTTCAACATGCAATGGCAATTTATAATAAAAGCTGGCATCTAAAGCTTATGGCTATGATCCTAAGTATTGGAGCAATAGATTCCACCTCATGTAAAAACTCTAAGCCACTCTTTTCCAGGAATGGACAATAATGTCAGATTTGGAGGTATGGATTCATATTCCAGCTTTATGATACTTATCTTCAAATCATTTACATGCACTTTAAACAGAACGGTCACATTCTTTAGCAGACATGGATACTCATAATGTTGTTGGATAATTTGCTAGACTCAGGCATATAATAGATAGATAGACAGATAGATACTTTATCTTTAAATATTAAGCATATGTGCCTTTGTTTGGGAGACATATATGATATGTGTGCATCCTGAGAGCTGATGTTTCCAAAAGACAGACATCAAATAGAAAACACACTGCCTATAATATTTTAGAAAACAGAAACTGTCACTGAAGTCATACATAAAATTTGCAGCATTTCTGAAAATGAACTATGCATAAATATGACAGAATCAGAAAAGCACCACTGATCATCAACCTCAGCTCCAACATATTTGTTGGATTAACTTCCATATATAATTCCCCTTTAAATGTACAGGTGAAGATAGTTTTGTTTTCCTTCTGAAATCAATGTCTGGCTGTTTTATTTGTTATGACCACTTTAAATTGAATGGACTTATTGAAAACGAAGATACACTGGTCTCAAGCTAATAGCCAAGAGCATTGCATCGAGCTACTAGTTAATGCTGCAAAACTGTCTCTTAAATGATGCCTTCAAATCCGTACTAATCAACATGATTGACTATTAGCAACCTTTCCCCATTTTTTGTTCTTGTTGTAACACTTGGTACCATCTGCTATATTGTCAAAGCTTTTCCTCCACTTCAGGAAATGGTCAGAATGGCCAGAGTCTGTTTTAAAACTGGTAGGTGGCCACTTAGACTAGATAGAACAGACTTTGACTACATAAGAAGGGCAAAACAATAATGAACTGATTTTCATGTAATTGTATTCTGGTTTGTTACTTTGTCTTATTTATTTTGCCCTCTGATATTAAACAGTTGACATGCAGTGTTACAGATTTGAAATCAGAGCTGGAATTTATTTTATACAGTATATCATTTTTCTGTTGTATATAATTAATGCATGTGTTTTATAATTTATTGGTGTTGCATTTGGTGCTAGTTTGTACATTTTTCTTATTTTATGATTTTTGTTTTTTATTTTCTTGTAGCCATGTTTCTTGTCAATTAATCCATTTTTGCTACTCTTTTTCCTAGAATCAGGCCACTTTCATGTTGCTAATATATTTTGCGCCTCCCCACAATGCCATTTTTGTGTATATTGGTTTGTTTAGTAGTTGTTTTATGGTTGCTATGAGGTGACATCCAAGACTGCACACTGTGTAACATCACGGGTCATTATGTGTAAAAGTTGAAGGTTTCAATTTCTAAATGATCCTTGTTTGTAGGTGTTTCTAAAGACAAATATAATCACATGTAGGTTTTTGGGGTTTGGGCAAAATTTAGTTTCTGAATTTTGGGTACCACCTTAGATTTTCAGTTTTGACGCTAGGTTTCTGAATTTGCTGAAACGACTTCTGACTTAGTGACGACTCCTATTTATCCTTCTTCTCTTTGCCCTTGTGGCATGCATTTCCCCTCATGTGGCACAGCAGTTGATTTATAAGACATTTATCATTTTTTAAAATATCATTTACACACAAACGGGTCTTTGTACCATTGCAGGTATGAATCCCCACTGGAAAATTATGTCCCAATTATAAATGTTCTCTTCTTCATTAACTAGTGTGCCAAGAGATCTCAGATTTATTTCATACTGTAGTAAAATGAAAACAGAAGTGTTATCTTTTCAACATAAAGGTGTGAATGCTATAAAATATGTATTTAACAGAAAATGTTTATCAGGTAAATGTAATTTTTTAAGCAAATTGAAAACAAATATTACAACACCTTATTAGTTAAGATAGAGTACTCTAAAGATTTGAAGTAAAATGTGGCTCTGAAAAGATAAAAACAACTATTTTAAAAACATTTTATAAATAAAACTTTGAAAATTGTATAAAAAATTGTAGATAGCACTCAGTTTTATTTTGGGTGATAGGTGGCATAGTGCTGCACGTGATAGTAAGATTGCCTCGTACTCCTGGCTCTCCCATTCAATTCATAACTGAGCATGCAGCATGTAGAGTTTACATATATTTTTGTGTTTTTCATCTGCACTGCAATACATCCATCCATCCATCCATTATCCAACCCACTATATCCTAACCACAGGGTCACGGGGGTCTGCTGGAGCCATTCCCAGTGCGCAAGGCAGGAAACAAACCCCAGGCAGAGTGCCAGTCCACCGCAGCACTGCAATACAGAAATGTGCTATTAAATAGACTGGTAGTTTTTCATTTCTGTAATGGGTAATGTGATGTTTGGTGATGATATCACTCCGTTCAAGTCTGGTTCTGGCCTTATGTCTAAGGCAAGCAGAGAGATTCTACCTTCCCACAATTCTGATCAGATTAAAACAGCTTTGAAAAATAAGAAAATAGTTGGTGGATGTTTTTTGCTATTACTATTTACCTTTTAGAAACAATAAACCTAAGAAGATTGCTAAATTTAATCATCTTACATTTGCTTTGGCATTTCCTGTATATAGGAATCAACCAGTTCTCTAACAATTTGTGATCAGTAGTATGGCTTGTTTTATGTTAAAGAGCTGAAAAGTCAATTATTAGCTCAATCACTCCCAAATTGTATTTGGTGAAGACAAAAATAAAATTAAAGCAATAATAAAATAATAATAACAAACATAATACGTATTTTCACACTCTATGCACAATATTAATACAAAAACATGGCTAAATATTTGCCTTTCTATTAATATAAAGTATGGAAACAATTCCAATGATGCTTCATGACATCAGCCAAATCAAGAGATACTTCTAAAAGCAGTACAGCAGCACAGGGACATCATTATGCATCGCGTGAAGTTGTACCTGTGAGGATTTTCATCAGGCAGTAATTGCTTCAAAAAAGCACTCATTATCAATTCTTTAGGGGCACCCTAATTAAATATATATCTGTGAATCTACAAAAGGTCTTTGACTTTCATTCTCATTCTAACACCAGCACCAGCAAGTTGGGTATGTGTGAATTTTTATTTTTAAATTTGTAAGAAATGTTGTTATATCTTTATAGTTTCAGAAAAGTAGGTTGTTTTTATTTAGTATGACAGAGTTGTCATGAAAATTTTTGTTAAGCAGGATGCATACTAAGATACATTAGTAAAGATTAAATAGATTAACAGGATTTATTTGTTAATGTGTAATCAACTGTTCTGTCTACACAATTTATTTTACACATTATGATCATTATTTTGGCCTGATTTCTTGTTTCTATTTGTATGAAATTGTACATGTTTAGCAATACTCTTCCATCTAATAATGTATATCACAGCTCACTCTGTCTCTATTTCCTCGTAACAAATGCTCCAGAGACAGGGAAGAGTGAAATAAAAAGGGCAGAGAACTTCCAACACATCCATGCACAGAAAAGAGGATCAGCTCTGAGACCGCTGGGGTTATCTCCTATGTGCGTGGAGTTGTACAGCACAAAAAAAGAGTAAGTTGTAACATTGATAATATAAAAATGTTAAGATATTTTTTACAGTTATTTCCCAGAAAAACATTCTGATCAAGCCACTAAAGTCTGTTATTGTGTTTTTTGGCTGTACATGTTAATAGGTGGAACTGTGGACACCACAATGAAACCCATTCAGTTGTTACCACTGCACACCATGTGACTCTAATTGTATTACTGGTCTGTAATTCGAAAGTGCCTTGCAATGATTTTAAATTACATGTATTTGACTTTGGATCTTTTGTTTATTTAAACTAAAGACTAGCAATTGTATTGCAACAGCTTTAGGATTTATGAACCATCAGAGATTAGTTTATTCAGAGATATAAATCAAATTACCAATCTCTGCTAAATTTTCAATAGCAAATCCAACACATTTATTATTTTAATGAAAAGCTGCCTTTGGATTATGTGAATATGATGCTTGAGAATCAACTAGGCAACTTATTATCTTGATCACATATATTATTTAAAATTCTACACTTTAGTTCTTTTTCATCTATTATTCTTTCAGCTCCCACTGGGTGGCAAAACTTTTGTGAACATGGGATCCTCCAATCAAACAGTCACCACCATTTCCGAATTTATCGTCAATGGATTTTCTGGACTGCAGGATGAACAGTCCCAAATCATAATTTTTGTGTTACTTTTTGTCATTTATATAATTGTGTTACTGGGAAACCTCTCAATTTTAATCCTAATTAAACTGGACGAGGCTCTTCATACACCCATGTATATGCTTATTAGTGTTTTAGCATGTGTGGATATATGCATTCCTTCTGTGACTGTGCCAAAAATGCTGACTAATTTTGTATTCCACACCAAAGCCATACTTTTTGGAGCCTGTTTCACTCAAATGGTTTTCTATATTGGCATTGGTACAATGGAATCCTTTCTACTTATGGTCATGGCATATGACCGGTATGTAGCAATATGCAATCCCTTACACTATCCAACCATAATGACCACAAATCATATTGTGAAATTATGCTTCTTATGTTGGATCGGTGGTATGATGACCCCAATGGTGCCTTTGTATCTTGCTCTAAGGTTACCCTTTTGTGGACCCAATATAGTTTTGCACTCATTTTGTGATTATTCAGCAGTGGTCAGGCTAGCTTGTGCTGATGTCACTTTAAATGCCATTGTTTCATTGACCATAGCCATGTCAGTGTTGTTAATTCCTTTAGCTTTTATAGTCTTTTCCTATTTTAAAATAATTAGGTCTGTTCTTAAAGTGGCCTCTTCCGAAGGACGCCGAAAGGCATTTTCCACTTGCGCTGCCCACTTGTTTGTTATCACCCTTTTTTACCTTGTTGCAGTGTTTGTCTTTATTTCTTATAGAATCTCAGGGTTCTCTACTGATGCACGCATTATGGCAGCAGTGCTCCAGAATCTGATACCTCCCATGGTGAACCCTGTCATCTACTGCCTGAAAACAAAAGACATTCAGAAAAGTTTTTTCAGACTTCTTCACCGAAGAAAAGTAACAAAGAATGATAATTAAGGTACAAGTTGCTTCAAAATAGAGAGTGTGTTTTGATCTTAGTTGACAATGCCTGCATGATAACCATACTTGCAATTTTTACCACAACAGTTTGAGTCTGTGTTGGAGAATTGATTTTGGATAAACAATTTAGGAAGACAAACCGGAGTTGTTTTTAAGGTCAGCACACTTGAATTGGGGCCATAAAAACCTGGACTGAGTCTGTATTTCTGAAAGGCCACCTCTGGCTTATGTTCATATTCTTTATGGATGATATAAAAAGGTTAATTTACAATGAAAGAACACTGTGATCTCATTACATTTTATGATGAATAAAGGATTTTTTTCGCAGCACACTGCACTCATACCTTTTCTACTTTGAGTAATTATTTAGAAACAACCATTTATCTAGATAGGTAGCACAGTGTTGCATTAAATAAAAAAATGGGTATAAAAAACCAGCCTCAGTAAATCATTTAATAAGCCTATGCTCTAATTCCTAAACAGAATATGAAACCTACTATAATATATCCTGATATTCTAAGTTAAGAAGAGGAATGTATTGAATTAACAGTAATAGTAAAAATAATATATCCACATCTCAAAACAACTTATTCCTGTTCGGGGTTGAGAGGACTCGAGACCTATCCCTGAAGCATCTGAAACACATACAATTTTAGAAACAAAAGGAGACCAATCAGTCCGTCAAGCCCGTTTGTTTAGCTACTAACTAAGCTGCCCTTCTGGTACATGACCTAACCCAGATGAGATACTGTAACACTTTGTCATGAAGTTTAAATTTAAAACTGGAAAAAAAAAATCATCCTGATCATAACTTAAAGCCAACTGTTATTTATGTAGGTGGTTACACCACTAAATCTATTATACTAAATTTTCTCTGAAAACAAATTTTAAAAACTTCCTGTTCAGCAGAGCAGAATATGTTTGGATTTCCATCAGGCTGGGTGAGGTGATGTGCAGAAGCTTTAAAAGATGTTTTTGATTTTAATCTGTTTTTATCAAGTGTACATTGTATATTGTGTAATTATTAATGATGCACTTTTTGTTGCATTATTTTTATCACTATGTAAAGATAATAGACTCTAAGAGTTTAAATTGCAGTGCATTAAGGTACTAGCCTGCCATAAATGAACTGTGCACAACAAATGACACGGTGCTCATCTTACTAAAATGTATGAAGTTCAAATGCTTTAGGAATTTTGCATTTTACCTTCTTTAACTGCCTAATGCCATTTTTTGTGAAACCCATACCTTTGTGTTAATGTGTATTTTTATAATTTGCAAAATAAATTGTATTTTGGTATTTAACAAATACATTTTCTGTTTCTGTTCTAATTTTAAATATCTAATCATGTTCCCTACATGTCTATATCACATATTTTAGCACCTCATTCACTAAAAGTTTATTACTAGTTCTGATCTGTTTTTTGATGAATGAAATTCAAGTGAAAAAGTTCCTCCATCCATTTGTTTTCTGAGCTGGCTTTTCCACTACAGAACAATGGTTACCTGTGGCCTATACTGGCAACACTGCAGCCACTAACCTATTTTGGGATGCCAGTCCATCACAGGTCATACACAGTATAGAATGCGAAGATTGGGCCTGTTTTGACTCTTCTATCAAGCTTCTCTAAACTCAGGTCTTTGGGTATGTGGAGGAAATTATGTGAAAGAAAACAAATTGACCCCCCACTACAAGCCACCTAGCCAGAAGGTCAGTCTAGCATTTTGATGCAGTAGGAGGAGGCACTGTTGTGTTGCCTTGTCTTGCAGTGCACCATATTAAACAGTAATGGAACTGAAAAAGTTGGCTTACAAGTGTTTGACAATTTAGAAATCTTTTCTGAATGCTAATTATATTTCACACATGCTGGAGCTCTCCGGTGCAGTGCAAAGGCTTTCAGAGAAGCAGGTAACAATGTGAACATCTCCTAAAACAGTAAAAACATGGTGTGTTTTCACTGCTGGGTTTGTTTTTTCATAATGGAAAGATATCAAAAGTAGTGTCAGTGAAGATATCCAACCATCCATGGTGTCAAAAATCATATTTGTAAATGAAGGCTTCATTTATTCTGTAATAGCATGCTAGTCAGTGTAACCTTTTTTTTTTTTGCTTTATGATTTATTCATGTACAATATATTCATCAGATCTTGATGTCTACATTTCCAATGAAAATCAGCATTATAATATGTAAAGGTTCACCCAATTATAATACATTTTTATTCTCAAAGTTAAAATAATTTAAAGTACATCTCTGAACAGTGTTGAGTATATATATATTTTGAATATCTATATATATATAAAAGTCAATGTGTGTATGTATGTACGTTCCAGCATCACTTCCGAAGGGCTGGAGTGATTTTTAAGAAACTTGGTACACATGTTCCTCATTGGCTGACTGAAGATGCTGTAGGGTGAAATCAACCCTAACCCACCACCTTCTGGGTAGGGTGGTGGGTAATCTTGCGATCATGTATGCATGTTATCATTCACTTGACACATTGAATGACCACCAGAGAGCAAACTGGAGGTGACTGCCAGCATTCTTTACGTAAAAGCACCACCGCGCCCCTGTTGCTTTGGAAATTAAATAGAGTTGGCTGGTTCTGAGCATCCACTAGATGATAACATACATACAAAACCACACGACAAACACATTAGTGAGTCTTCATTATTTGTTAATTGATTTTTATTTTTAAAGTTCTGTTTTTTTTAATTATATATTTCTCAAGCAATTACAAAAAAAAACAACTCCTCCTGGGCAATGCCAGGTATTTCAGCTAGTCATTTAAATAAATAATGCCATCCAATCAGGTTGTGGAATTGTCTTCTAAAAATTCAAGGAATAACAAAGAATAGAGTTCCAGTGTGGTGCAATTTATCTTCACATTAAAGTCAATTAAAATATTATTTTGCTTTAGAATGTATTAATTTTATGCTAAATGTAAATCAATTTAACAAGATTTTTTAAAAATATTTATAGCAAAAGGAGCAAATGTATGGCACAGTGTGATGTACTAAACTCAAGTATACAAGTCAATTAGAGTCACTGTGTTCCTTTAAAGTCCCTTAAGATAAATTAAAAGCTGACGCAAGTCTATTCAGAGTTTGTAAACACAATGAAGTCCTTAAGGGACAGAAACGGCTTTGTTGACTCCTGAAATAATTCCTTGAGAATTCACTGAGACAGAAGCTCGAGTTCCACACAAAATGTCAAACAGCAGTGGGGCAAAGTAGCTGTCACATCTGAAGACATTTTGAGACTGGCATTGGTCCCTGGTGATAAATCTGGTAATGTCAGTTTGCAGATTTGAAGTTACATAACTGAATCTAGGGGTACATTTTCCTCTAATGCTTTGGCAGTAAATCACATATTATATTACCCACAAGTTTTATTTTTATTTAAAATGTTCAGGGCACACACTATACCGTACCCTTCCAATGAGTGCCTTTATATAATAACATCTCTGTAATTTCATGTATATTATTCATTCACGTTTGCTTTATTAAGTAATTTTTTTTAATTTGCAGTACTGGGAATGCAGTATTTCAGTTTCTAATTATACAAATAATCCTTAAACTCTGAACTAGAATTAGGTTTACTTGCTGGCTGATGTGTAGATTAAAGACCCCAGTATAGAGAATGGGACTGAAGAAAAGAAACTTTTCATATAAAAAAAGAACAGTGTTGTCAATGTTGTATTATAAATTAATAAAACTTCAACACATCCATTCATCATCCAACCCGCTATAAACTAACTACAGGGTCACGGGGGTCTGCTGGAGCCAAACCTAGCCAACACAGGGTGCAAGACAGGAAACAAACCCTAGCAGAAGCCAGCCCACCGCAGGGCACACACACACACACCAAGCACACACTAGGGACAATTTAGGATCTCCATACCATACCAAATTAAATTTAGATAAGAATAATAACAAATAAATAGATTTCACAAGATAAATCAATAATGCATACATACATAAGAAAGACATATAATTAAGATAAATACGGTGCTTAAAATACAGAATTTTTTGGAAGTTTCTAAGCCAAGGAACAAAAACAATCCGCAGGAGTTCCAGGCTAAAAGACCCCCAAAGGCCCCCACAGAGCAATATACTGAACATAAACGTTCTTAAGTAGTTCTTTATTATTTTTTTTGTTAGGCTTCATCTTAGAGGATTTGACAAAGTGGGTCTTGTGACAAGTTGAAGTATTCGCTTTTATTCAGGCATCTCAGGCAGCTGCATGGAACTTTGATCAGGTGGTGGTGTCACAGAACCAGAAAAGAAAACAGAGGAAAGTAAAGATTATTAAAGATTGCAGATTCACTGAAGAGAATGATAATTCTATATATATCTAGGATATTAAGAGCTGAAGTAAACTGCTGCCATGATAAAACAATATTTCAAAAATAGGATTTTTGGAGTTTGTTACAATGATCCATAGTATTAGTCTTTCGAAACTCGTTTGGTAACATATTCCAGATTTTTGTTGCATAACAGCAAAAGGCTGCCTCCACACTTCTTTTATGCTTGGCTCTTCAAATTATAAGCAGACCACCATTAGAAGATCTCAAGTTACAACTTGGAGTGTTGGAGGACAGGTGCACCAAGATGTAGGAAACAACAAGGTCATTTAAGGCTTGATACACCATTAGTAGTATTTTAAAGTTAGTTCTAAAGGACAAGGGTAGCCAGTGTAGCAACGCCAAAATTAGAAAGAAGTGCTCAGATTCTCTTTTTTCTGGTTAAGATTCTTTCTGCTGCATTCTGAACTAAATGCAACCGATTGATATCTTGATATGTGATTAACACATAGAACTTTTTAAAAAATATTAGAAATACTCTGATATTAACCCATCCTTTACTGCAACATCTTCTTCAAAATCAGAGTCCTTGAGGCCCAGAGCTTGCCTGGAAGGGTCCAAGGACAGGCCAACCAGGTCTATGTCAGGTCATGTTCATGAATAGACCTTCAATTGGCCAGTTTAGATTCACCAGTTAATATAACATGACTGTATTTGAGATGTGAGAAGAAAACCAGACACAGACTTTAGGAGAACATGCAAATTCACACTTACACTTGAACACCAGCAAGACCAAGGAACTGGTGGTGAATTTTAGGAGGCACAGGCCCCTCATGGACCCCGTGATCATCAGAGGAGACTGTGTGCAGAGGGTACAGACCTCTAAACACTTGGGAGTGCAGCTGGATGATAAATTGGACTGGACTGCCAATACTGATGTTCTGTGTAAGAAAGGTCAGAGCCGACTATACTTCCTTAAAAGGTTGGTGTCCTTCAACATCTGCAATAAGATGCTGAGGATGTTCTACCAGACGGTTGTGGCAAATGCCCTCTTCTACGTGGTGGTGTGCTGAGGAGCCAACATAAAGATGAAGGATGCCTCACACCTGGACAAATTTGTTAGGAAGGCAGGCTCTATTGTAGGCATGGAGCTGGACAGTTTAACATCTGTGGCAGAGCGATGGGTGCTGAGCAGGCTCCAGTCAATCATGGAGAATCCACTGCATCCACTAAACAGTATCATCTCCAGACATAGGAGCAGCTGCTGTCACTATCCTGCTCCACTCACAGACTGAGGAGATCGTTCCTCCCCCACACTATGCGACTCTTCAGTTCCACCCAGGGGGGTAAACATTAACATTATACAAAGTTATTGACTGTTATACCTGCATTTTTATCACTCTTTAATTTAATTTTGTTCTTTATGTATGCTGCTGCTGAAGTATGTGAATTTCCCCTTGGGATTAATAAAGTATCTCTCTATCTAGCTATCTAAATTCCTTTTATTCCTCAAACCAGGAATTCAACCTCAGTACTCTGAAGCAGAGAGACAGCAACACTAGCTGTGACACCACCATGTTATCCACCTCTTAAAAATAACTCCTTTAAACATCTGAGTGTTGATTTTTATTAATTTTAAGTAGATTATAGTACTAGGGTGTTGTACCGTGTTATACAAAAGTTATGCATGTCCTGGAAGTCAGTATTCAAGTCAGTTTATTTTTACTGCTGCCTGATTCAGGAAACTGTATCATGGTGCTGTGAAACTATATTGCTTGTTATGTACTGCTTATTGTTTGTTGCTTATTCATAGACCTTCTGACTGATCACAAACAAAGTTTACAAAGTGGAATAGTAAATCTACAGTAAGTGGGGACATTTATATAACTACAAAGATAAAGATAATTAAGCTTAAGCATTTTGTTGCCATATTTTCCAAAAGTAGTGTAAGAGGAAAATAAAGGTATACTGAAGAGCAAGCAAATGATTTTACACCTGAGAATGCAAACAGGAGATGAGAACCAAACTAATCAAATATTGTGGTAAGGAGAGAATTGTACAGTGCATGTTCCTTGGTTAAATTCAATTGTTTGTTTTTTATTAGGATGATTCTGAATATTTTTGGGCAGCACAGTGGTGTAGTGGGTAGTGCTGCTTCCTCGCAGTAAGGAGACCCGGGTTCGCTTCCCAGGTCTTCCCTACATGGAGTTTGCATGTTCTCCCAGTGTATGGGTTTCCTCTGGGTGCTCCAGTTTCCTCCCATAGTCCAAAGACGTGCAGGTTAGTTGCATGGGTGATCCTAGTGTCCCTAGTGTGTGTTTGGTGTGTGTGTGTGCCCTGCAGTGGGCTGGCGCCCTTCCCGGGGATATGTTCCTGCCTTGTGCCCTGTGATTGCCTCCATGACCCTGTAGTTAGGATATAGCGGGTTGAACAATGGCTGACTGACTGAACATTTTTGTTCAGCATTCTTACTAAATCAACAATTGAGTATAATAGCTTCATCTGATGCCCATTTGAATTCAAGTAACAGGGCCCGTTAGTTTTGCAATATAAATGTTGCATAATATCATTTCAGCAATTTAGTTATTTAATTAGACTCAATAACCCCTTTAAAATGGCACTGAATAGGTTCATCTGTGCTGTCATATATTAATTACTGTGTGGACAATGTCACTGTCAACAAAAGGATTAAGATCTACCCAAATGAGAAACCATGGATGATTAGTGAATTCAAACAGCTGCTCAGGGAAAGGGACAAAGCCTTTAAATTAGGAGACACCTCAGCCTATAGAGATGCGAGAGCTAACCTTAAGAAGGGCATCAAGTCTGCTAAACTAATGTTACAAACAACAGATTGAGGACGACTTTGACAATAACTCAAACTCACAGCGAATGTGGCAAGGCATCTGATTAATCACGGATTACAAAAAGAAAAATCACATGCAATACACACTGGCCAATAACAATGCCAACCTAGCAGAGGAACTTAACAGTTTCTTTGCACAGTTTCTTTGCACAATCAATGCAGATGCTGTTTAGAGAGTTTCCAGCTTTCAGTTTCTAGGAGTCACCATCTCAGAGGACCTGTCCTGGGCTGACAACAACTTGGCTATAATAGGCAAAGCATAACAACGCCTCTATTTTCTCAGGAAGCTAAGGAGAGCTGACCTCCCCCAGAAGCTGCTGGTTAATTTCTATAGATGCACTACAGAGAACATCTCAACTAACTGCATGATGGCCTGCAGGTACAACAGCTGCACCAAGGCTGTTAAAGAAGCCCTGCAGCGGGTCGTAAAAACAGCAGAGGCCATTATTGGGACTGAACTGCCATCACTTGAACTCTTGTATAAGACTCGCTGTCTTATACACACTCACACTCGCTGTGTGAGAAGGGCCAAAAACATTTTCAAGGACAAAACTCATCCTGGAAATTCTTTGTTTGAGCTCCTCTCGTCAGGAAGACGCTTTAGGTCAATCCGTGTATGCACAACTAGTCTAAAAAATAGCTTTTTCCCATCTGCCACAAACTTTCTGAACTCTGAATATCTTCAGTCTGAGATCATTTTTAATTGAACATGTGCAATGAGCTATTCTGGTAATGTGTAATATACTAATGTATTACAATATAGAATATGTAATGTACTATTCATTAACAGGTGCAATAATAATTTGCTCAGGTTACTTGACCATTTAACACTGTATACAACATATTTGGAATTATTTGACTTTTCTTTAAATGCACCTTGGGGCTGTCACTAAAAGTAATTTCGTTGTGTTACACAATGACAATAAAGTGCTTGAACTTGAATTAATGGCCGCAATTACTGCCATCAGTTGTACAACAAGACAGTTGTATACACTAAATTCAGCTATACTACTGAGTTTGGAGTGTCCCCTCAACATTTTCTTTCCAGCCTCCATCTGGCCCCCCTGCTAAACATTTTCTGGAGGTGCCACTGTTCCAATGACCCTGCGAGTTTCAAAGAATAATGAGGAACCCCGACATAACCCCGCCCCCCCCACAGACAGACTCTCATATATGGATTTGTATTCTTTATTGTTCATTTATAGAAGACCATATATTAGTACATTGCATTAATTTGAGGTTATTTAATGTAGACAAACAAATGTAATATCCTGTGCAAATGTCATTCACTCTGACTATAAGCATGTCTCAAAGTCAGGCAACTGAAGCAACAGGCATTATTAGCTTTGACAATTTCTGAATGTTGGTGGGTGCTGGCAAACCCGGGTCTTGTTCTTATTTTTACATTTTCTCTTTTCCATAGTTGACAGTTTGTGTTTTATTTTTGAAAATTTATTTCTGTGAATCCTAAATGTTCTCTTGTTAAGCTTCAATGCAAAACGGTTTACAAAAAAGAAAACCAATGCTTTCTGCACAGAAACCTCCTCAAGATTGAACATACCAGGAACTTTATTAATTTATGCACCGGCGGGCAAAACCAAAAATTACTGTTTTATCAAGAAGTATTGAAATAGTAGTCATGCTGCAACATTAGAAATATAAATATTAAATAAATGTAAAACAATTTGATAAATTGTATGGATTTTAACTTAATGTAAATTTAAAAATACAATATGAACTAATCAACACAGTTTGATGTTTAAATTTCAAGAAATCAGCATCCTGTAAGTTTCCATAAACTGTGTCACACGTGTGTGGATCATTCTCTGGGCTCATCTGAGGTAGGTACTACCACTTCGGATTGAGATGGGGAGCTCACGCTTACATTCACCTCTAATGTTCTTCTACAGTACAGAGAAGACACCCAGTGAGGGAAAATGACTCCTCCCCTTCCTGTCTCCTGCCTATAAAGCCTGCAGCTGCCAGAAGAAGGTGTTCAGACTTGAAAGAATGCACCGCAGGACACCCAGACCAGAACCAAAACGATTGCCTAGTCTGATGGCTTTCTTATCTTGATTATTTGAGTTCCTGTATTGGCGCGTGTTGTGACACTTTTTTGTTACTTTTACGGAGAAAATTAAACACGGATAACCGAGTGGGCAACCCAACATCTTTTACCAAACTTACAGTGCTTTACTCTACCACAATTGTTATAAAACAAATAACAATGAGTACTTCAAATTAGTAAACGTATAACTATTAGAAGGGCAATAAAAAAAAAGCAGTAAATCCTCAAAGCAGATATTTGTGAATATTATACAAAAAAGATTAGTGTGGTCTTCCTGATGATATGGTTATTCCACAACCCAACTACCAATCCTTTAATGTCAAGGGGATCAGAATCTTGGGATGGGTACTGCCTGTATATCTGATATTTATTGTACACAAAATGATGTCATTACTACATAAACTTACAGTTTTCATGTATCTGTCATCATCTTATATGTGGAAAATGCTATTTGAAAGTAGATAGGTATGTACTGTATATGATTTACCAAGCGGTCTTGAGTGTATGAAAATTAGAGAGAGAAAGGGGGACTACGACAGATTTAAGTGAGTTTGAACATGGCATGGTAAAGGATGGTATATATGCTGATATGATAGTATCAGAAACTGCAACCCTGGTCTCAGATATAACTGTATCACTGGGGTATTGAGAATGGGCCATTACTCAAAAAATCAATTCATCTATGGTGGTCCTGATGTCAGGAATAGACTCCTGATTAAAATTCTTGGCAGAAGATGACACAACTTGCTATGAGTAATAGGCAAACTACCTAACGGTAGAGCATATCAAAAGTGACAACCGTAGGAATTATGGGGGTGACTAATTACGTGGCAAAGAGTTGTACAGCGCCAGGACTGTGATTCTGGATGGTCAACTGTGGGCACAGAGGGCACAGTGTGACAGTTTACAATGTGATTTGATTTTCTTAAGATTATGTAAATAAAGACTAGAACTGAAAATAATAATAATATATTGAAAAGGTTAATAGTATGATGCTGGCCTAATTCATCACACCTTAACGTGATATCAGGCAAATTAGTTTCATACTAAAACAAAGAGATGTAGTTGTAGTGGGCTAATGAATACAATGGGCAATGGAATAAGATAAAAAAAAAACTCTAATGCAGAGGTCTGATGATTCCTTAGTGTTTGTTTCACAAAAACATTTGCAAAATGATTTGTGTTCACTTCTGCAAAAATCGTGCCATTGACACAAAAAGAAAGGTATTTAATTCTTGTCTGGAAGTACTTTCATGTTTTAATTCTGCATGTCATTTAGTACAGTCTGTTATTTTGAATCTAAATTAAGATCTTTACTGAAAAAAAACAAACCACTCGAAGTGTGCATACCCTCGACTAGGATAAGATGGTTGCTACTGTAGGTAATCAGCTTAGGCTTTGGTAGCAGTGAGTTTCTGTGTACTGAGTTTTCTTGTAGGAAGTTTTGGCATATCTGTGTGCGAAATATGAGGCATGTCACATTTTAAAAAATCAAATATTCCTTTCTGCAGTAATGTGATTGAGAGGCACTAACAGAACTGATTTAATTAGTGTGATATGAATTACAGACTTTCCACCACTGTGGAAAAGATTGCAGGCAAACACAGAAGTATTAGTGAGGCTTTAGGAAGTAGAATATCCCTTTTTAATACCCCTAAAAACCTTAGAAACTCCAAATCATGCTTTAGTGAATTATGTGTTTGCCAATTGCAAAATTGCCTACAAAATCAATTTTAATGTCAGTTTTGTGAAACTGTATGTGAACTAAAACTTGCCTGTTTCATTCACTATCACTAAGAAACTATTTGGAATGCAGCTTCACCATCAGGTGTGATGAACTAAATCCATGGAACACACTCCTATGCCACAATTTTAATATTTTGTGGAGACCATACCCCAACAGAGATAGTGTAGTGGGTTTTTTTCCCCACATTCCCAAAGTCATGCATGTTATGTTAATTGGTGATTCCAAATTGGCCCACTGTGAAAGTGTGTGTTTGCATGTAAGTGGGCCCTACAATTAGCTGGTGCTCTTTTTTACATTTTTAGATATAGGAATGTTGAAGAAAGGCTTTTTGACAAGAGTGTAGCTTCAGCCCAAGGCACATAATGCCCACATCACTTAACACCCACAATGTCAGTCACTTCGCCTGTCAATAGAGTCTCCATTGAGGAGATTGTCAATGTTAGGTGGTGCACCCAGTTACATTATGGTTAACATTATGGTTATGGGAGGGTTTTCTCACTCAAATAATGACCACTGTTGAGTAAATGAACTGACATAATGATATCTTCAAGGGTAACATTATGGGGTATTTTGAGATTAAGGTTGTGGATGTTTCTTGATGTTGTGGGTGTTAAATGACTCACATCATAGACATTGCAGGCTTCACTTAGACCCATCTCATAATTTTCATTCACTTGAATTTCTTCTGCATTTCCACAGATGACAAGCCACTAGTGCTACTAGTGCTACACAGAAGACACCCAGTGAGGGCAACAAACTCTGTCCCTTCCTGTAACCCACCTATAAAGCCCTCAGCTGCCAGAAAGATGTAACCTGTAGAATGGAGCTCTTTCCACCCTGACCAGAACCCCACAGTTTCATTAGTCAGACTACTTTCTTATTCTTTTTGAACATATAGCACAGTGGCCCTTTTTTGTTATTTTGTGGACTGAATTGAACAGGAATGATCGGATTGGCGACCCAACATTTATCTGTGGAACTTGCAGTACTTCACTTGATCACAAACCATATTAGAAATCCTCAAGTTTGTTACAGTGCAGCTCATGGCTCCAAAGCAGCGAAAGACACTACTTTTGTGCAGTGTACCCTTAATGTCAGTTATTAGTATTAAAAGAAAAAAAATATATCACACTTGAAAAGTTCTTTTGTTGTTTATTTTCAAAAAATGGAACAAATATATTCAGTGAAAGTCTTGACTTACATATAAACTGTGGTTATGAACATCAGCATGAACAGGACTCAGTCATAACCTAAGGGCAGGGCCGGATTTAGACTTGATAAGGCCCTAAGCTATTTGAGACATGGGGCCCTTTATAAGTCCAGATATTCTATGTAAGTGCCAAATATGATTTGTTTTGGGGGCCCCCAAGAAGGCGGGGCCCTAAGCTATAGCTTGTGTAGCTTATACGTAAATCCTGCACTGCCTAAGGGCCACCTGTAATCCTATTTGGTATATCTTAAGGGTTTAGCTGGGACTTGAGAGCAGTAGCTGCATGCTGTGGTAGAGCAAGACACACAAACATGTGGGCAGGAGACTGCAGAAATCTTAATTCTTTCAGAGGCTGAAAATTAAACTGGAATTTAGACCAGTGTTAAATATTTGACTCAGAAATGAATGAATAAGAGCAGTTCCTTTATTTGTTATGTACTAAGATTGATTGATTGGCTCACCAGCACAGTGACAACACATATACTACATATGGACATGTCTGGCTAGTTTTTCAGACCTAGTTAATCTTGTTGGATGCATATGAGAAACCAAACTTCAATGGAGCATTTAAGTTAAGAGGACTTAACATTGAGTCCATTGTTGTTGGTTGTTGAGGTGTGGGGAGATGCTGGGGCAGGTAAGCACCTGCATTTATTTTGAAACAAATGGTAAAAGAGGGAGATATTTTTACCCCACTTCAGAATTAAAGAGAGCCATTCTTTTTATGGTGTCAATTTTTAAAACCAAAAAAAATGGTCACATTAAGAAAAAGGTCAAAACCCCCGATTTAAGCAAATTTGCCACTTTGAGGATACAGTACAGTGGAACCTCAGGTCACGAACGCCTCGGACCACGTACAAATCGGGTTAGGACCAAAAAGTTCGCCAAACTTTTGCATCTGTTCACGACCACACACTCGGGTGACGAACAAGCCAGTTTCCCTTCCGGTTTGTGCGCGCCAATGATTTCCACACGTGTTCAGTCTCTCCCTGTGCAGCGAGAGAGAGAGAGAGAGAGAGAGAAGGCAGTTAAAGAATGCACCGGGCTTGTTTTTAAAGAGACTGATTCGAGCATTCTCTGTTCAAGGTTTTCTCATTGTTATTCAATGTTTTTACATTTAGTTTACTATTACACTGTGTATTCTATGGCATAATTAACTATTTTTGTGCTTAAAAATCTTTAAAAAAAATATATTTACATACAGCTCATTCGGTCCGGAACAGATTCATTGTATTTACATGCAATCCTATGGGGAAAATTACTTCGGGTCACGACCAAATCGTGTTGCGACCAGAGTTTTGGAACGAATTACGGCTGTGACTCGAGGTTCCACTGTACTTGACAACAGTGGAAGTGAGTGGAACAATTATTGACAAGGATGCTAAAAGCAGTAAAGTTCAATGTAAGGGTGAGAAGGAATATGTGTTCTCAGGTGTTGAGCAGATGCAGCATCACTGCTTTTCTGTCAGGGGTTCCCAAGGGATATACGATAGGTAAGTTACTGCCAGTAAGGGCAAATTCATAGAATTTACAGAAGTGCTTGCAAGGTTTGAAAGTATCTTTGGAGCTCACTCTGTTATTATCTGTGTTTTCTGGAATTTTGACATGTAGCAGTTTATATGAAGTGATTCTACAGTATAATTGCTACTGATGCTACGGTGCAGGAGAAAACTGTATTATTGCAGAGTTTCATACAATGACGGTGTGCCATAATATTGTATTATTTAGTCTTTAAGGTAAAAACATGCATTGTTATGCCTAACATTTTAAGGTTAATAGGGATTTTATTGTCAAAGTACAGAGTACAGTAAAATTCTTACTTGCATGTGTTAATCAACAGGCATCACGTTGCCATTGTCTGGTGCCATAATTAGCTTGAAACTTACTGTACTTCTTCCTTACCTGAAAAAACACAGAACACAATTTACAAAACTATCTACCTTTAGGTCTCATACATAAGGACATTGTATAAAGGTCAGGTCAGGTTGGGGAGCATGCACTGGTACAACACTGTTTGTCTTGGTAGAGTTCTGTATTACTCTAATTTCCTTTTTGTGTTCTTTATTGTGTAGCCTTTCTCTGAATGCCTCAAATCTCATAGACTTACAACTCTTTATAAGGCATTGTCCTTTATAACTTCTCCCCACCTTCCCTTCTACATCTATAACCTCAGGCAATTACATAAAGTAAAAGACAAACAGGAGTAAAGTTACAACTTTAAATAATAATAATAATTATTGATAATATTTGTAAAATAATAACAATAAGCAAAGTAAATTTGAATATTGGCAACCATACAACCTGATAAATGCTGATGTGTAGTTTCAGGTGGTGCACAAACTTATTAGTTACTGAAATGCCTTTAGTTATGTCATCATTTTTAGTCAGCTTTCTTAAGAACAGGCCACATGCCTATCTCATTATGGCTTCCGCATTGTGCTTCTTAGAGTGGTCTTATTTTCAGACCATAATGTGTGAGATGCTCCTTTATGGTGAAATAAAGAGGGGTAAAGCAGCCAAATGTATACATTCTTTGTCTAACACTTTAAACCAATTGGGCATCATGCTACAGAATGGCCTCTGATTCAAACCAATCGGTAAAACAGCCATACTTCAGAACTATAGGGTACACCATACCTTTCACACCTGCCCCCAAAACCATTTGCTGAGCTGATGATGCCAGCTATGTAGTCTGGCTTCCCTGTGGGAGTTGATTGATTGAGAAAGTCCTGCAGAGAATCACTTGCCATACTAGTTTTAGGCAATTCCCCCCGACTCTGTCATAAAATTACAAAGACTTAGTCCTAAACGGGGTTGGTTAGCCAAAATATCAAACACTACTGTTCCTATCAGTGGCATAACACTAATATTACATTGCTTTATCTAAATTACAAATAAAGACATTCAAATATGTATCAACTTATACACAAAATTTCATACCACAACAATAGAAAGAAAAATCCTGCTTGGTTGAAGTAATAAGTTGACACTTGTTTTGTATATTAGATGCAATGTTACATATTGCATCCAATTCTAGAATATACTGTAGTTGCTGGTTGTTCCAAACATTACAAGAAAAACTCATTGAGACTCATTCTGCTTCATTGAACATACAGTGCAGGTAAGAAAGTTGTAATTGTGTACACGCTTGTAAGCAATTGTGTAAAAGCAACTGGGCAAGCATGTTAATGCACATTTGGTGCCTCGAAATCTGGATAACTCGATGATTACCCAATTCATAAGAGAAGTCATGGAGCAAAACATCATGAAGAAGAAACAAGGTTAGATACGCTAATGCTAAAAAATAAAACAAATGTACCAGAGATGGGTCTGTCATGAAAACATGACCTCTAATTATTGTAAAGGTAATTCTGTTAGTCTTCACAGCCTCCATTGCCCAGAATATGGATGAATAAAGGCACACGCAGCTAATACAGAGACTAACAGTAAGTCATGTATGTCTTTTTCATACTTTGGTAATATAATAGGTAGCATTATGGATATTTTTACAGTTTATGCTGTGCCTTATTTCTTTTTTTTTTAAGTCTTCATTTGCCCCTCCAGCCATCTACTGTGCTGATAATGTGCTAGACCCTGGCAGGAAAAGGAGCCTGGAGCTGCCACTCCTTGAAATGCTTTTATGGCTTTCTTACAAAATCTTTAAAGCACAGTTTCAGACAACCCATTAGTCTTTTTCTGGTGACAAGTTCTCTGTAAGTAATGATTTTTAGGATTTCCTAAATGCACCTTAGCCACCAGAAGCAGTATGTTCGTGCTTGAGATACTGGCCTGTGAGAGAACCTAAATTTTGAAAATATTGTTTGTCGTATAAAATCCAGGGGATAAGAGAGTATTGTAAACTGTCATCTTGAGCTGCATTGTAAACCTGTCTTTTTCCCACATGCACGAGAAGAACTAAGAAAAGAGGCAGATTGCATTTGTTATACAACTAGGCTGACCCACCATTTAAGCTTTTAAGTTGACCACTTCTTAAGGCAATTCAATATGTAGATCAATTTGATATTTTATACAAACTCATTAATTTGGTTATATTGCATTTGAGCGGTATTACATTAATACTCGTAGTTTCTGTTATTTTTGTGATGAAATTTAAACTTTTTTTCTATATTGAGGTCACCCTTTTGAACCCCCCTGATATTTACTATGCGGTGAGGCATTTGTACTCCATCAACATTAATTATTTCCAGAGACATAATTTTGTCCATTGTTCCAGCGCATCGCGCACACAAAAGCAAGGGAACGATGGGAGCACCAGAACTCTGCTCACATCATGTCGCTTCGTACCGCAAGCTGCAAGTAGTAAGTCTGTGATAAGCGGAATACCGCTACGCTTTCCACTCACGGGATGGAAAGACAATCCCGACCGCTTTTATATAGTAAGAAAGAAGAAGAAGATATCGCACAGTCTGGAGTAGAAAATCATCTTTTACCTGAAAAAACGAAACTACAAAATGGACGGGGCGTGTGTGAATCTCTGCACCTGCGTAGCACTCACGGGATGGAAGGACACCCAACCGCTTTTATATAGAAGGATTGTGTGCCTCTGTGCCCAAGGAGAGATTGTGACTTTTTGATCCATGATAGGTGACCTGCTTAATGACATCAGTCAGTGGTAATAGCTGGAGGCAAATCAAGAGCCAGTTCAAAATCTCTGCAGGCCTGAGACAAACAGTCCAGCTGTATCTACAGATGCTCTGTATTACGAGTTACACAAACTCTGGTCTTAGCTCTCAGTAGACTCAATAGCCCTCTGTCTGATCTTTCACACAGGCACATAATGAATCCTCAATTGATGATCCTAATGCCCGATTCAGTAGCAGGGAGAATAAGATTCCAAAAAGGGTGGGTACAAGTAAGATGACTTTCTGTAGTCTGTAACCTGATCGATTGACAACATATACACAAGACGAATGTTGTAAAGATGTGTAAGGTATCACAGTACAGCAATACTAATTTGTAAAGATTCAATTTTTCATACGATTTTTACATTTGGTTTTTGCAATAAGACGTTTGTTGCCTTAACGTCACTGAAATGGCAAGCAGTTTCAGAATAGATTAAAAAAAAATGCAGCAATGTTTTTAATTTCTCATAAACTCCGTCCTTTCATTCTGTAGCCATTAATGTGCAAGGCATAAACTTTATGGCAAAATTCATGATGAAACATAACATGCAAGCTTCAAAACTGCATTAGTGTCTCCCAAAGCTTTATAACAAGGCAATTTAGAGCAGCAGTTTGCTAAGAAACCAAAGACACGCTAATTGCTCTGAGTTACATTGTAGCCGCCTTATAATTAGGCTGAGAATAGTTAATGAGAACTGTGGAAGGCAGCCTCAGTCACGTTGGAGCTTATTAGTTCTATTGTTGTTTTTGCTATTAATGGTAATCTGGGACTAACAGGATTGCAAGTAAATACTGAGGAGTGATGACTTGAGGTGAACATGCTGTATACTGTAGAATAAAAACTGATTTATTTTGAACATTATCTGATTACATTTTTGGTCTTAAGTAGAAATTACGGCATACTGAACTTGTAACAAAGGACCACTATATCTTTAGTATGTTCAGGACTTATTGTGTTCACTCCGGAGCGTCGATCAGGACACTGGTAAATGATGCAGAGAATTCCACACAGCAGCTTAGATTGAAATTGAACTCATTTATTTGGAGATATACACCTGTACTCGAATAGGTATAGGTGGATTTGTATGTGTGGTCTCTGGTCATCAACGCACACTTATCTTAACTCGGTACACTGCTGATTCTTACTTATATCAAACAAATGCGGAATTGACTATTGCGGCACTCGTGCACCTTCTTCGCCTTTTTAACATCCCATAATAGACACTCTCGTGCCTGCTGGGAGGTGCACCTTTTAATGTGATTTGTGTCTCTTTATAATTAATATCTCTCTAACATTGCCGCCCCCAAATATGCTATGCATATTTGCTATTTATTTCAAACAGAGAAAAAAAAAAAAATATTAAACTTATGATTTATTAGTATCAGAGTCCTGATGTTCAATGTCCGGAAGGGGAATAAGACGAGCAACAGGCCTAGTATAGAGTCTATCCTTCACCTTCACCTCTACAGCTCTTACATGACCATCTGGGCTGGGGAAGGTTCTAACAATTCGGCCTATTAACCAAAGTGCTCGAGGAAGCTGAGGATCAACGAGCATGACCACCATTCCTTCTCGTAGGTTTTGAGGCTCCTTATGCCACTTCTGTCTGGCCTGTAAACTGGGTAGATAGTATTTGACAAAACTTGACCAGAATTGTTCAGTAAGCACTTGACTCTGTCTCCATCTCCGCCGCCCCATCAGCTCATTAACGGGATAGACAACCTGTGGTAGAGAACTATCAGGCCGCCCCATCAACAGGAAATTAGGTGTAACTGGGTCCAAGTCGGCAATGTTTGATGACACATACCCCAGAGGCTTACTGTTCAAGATTCCCTCTATTTCGATGAGAACGGTTTTAAGTACTTCTTCAGACACCGACTGTGAACCTACTGTGGTATAAAGGGCCTGCTTCACAGACCGAATTTCTCTCTCCCATGCGCCACCAAAATGTGGTGCTCCTGGTGGGTTAAAACGGAAATTGATTTTTTGCTTTGCAAGCAATTTCTGAAGCTCTGAACTAAGGGTGGAAAATGTTTCTCTTAACTCCCTCTCTCCACCATGGAAATTTGTGCCTTGGTCAGACAGTAGCTCGTAGGGTGTGCCCTTCGAGCTATGAACCTTCAGGGCCATTAGGAAGGAATCTGTGTCAATACTATTGAGAACATCCAAATGCACACATCGGGTAGTGAGACACTTAAAGATAATGCCCCATCTCTTCTCACAACGCCTACCTATCTTAACCTGAAACGGTCCAAAGCAGTCCATGCCAGTGCTGAAAAAGGCAGGCTTTTGAAGCCTCAATCTTGCTAGGGGTAGGTCTGCCATTTTAGGGATAAGGGGCTTTGCCTTCTGTTTACGGCAATCAGTGCAAGTATGTTGGAATTTGCGAACTGCTTCTCTGCCTCTTAGGATCCAGACATTTCTCCTTAATTCGGCAAACACTCTCTCGGGACCTGGATGATGAAGTTTGGCATCATATTCTTGAATAATTAATTTAGTTACTGGATGGTGAGGGTCTAAAACAATAGGATGAATTGATAACTGCTCAATCTCTTCAATACGGCAATCGCCTCCAACTCGGATAAGCTGACATGATGTGTCAAACTCTGGTGCTAAAGTAAGAAGTCGGCTGGTGGCAGGAACAGGCTTTCCATTCTTCAGCAACATATATTCCTCAGGAAAACTGTCTAACTGTGAATTTTGAAAGATAAGAAATTCTGACATTCGATAGTCTTCAGCGGTAGGACTAGTTTGATCACCCCTTCTTTGAACTACAGCTTCTACTAGTTCCCTCCATGTATGGTATTCCTTAGGGTTAGGAATTAGAGGAGACGTCACCATACTACCACAAAAGACACTCTTCCGTTGCTCTGCTTCAACTTCTGGAACCGTAATATTCGGCCTTACTGGCCATTCTGACTCAGGTTCATAAAGGAATAATGGGCCTTGATTCCATCTGTGTGGTACAGACAATTCAGCTAGTGTTCGACCCCGTGTGATATCATCTGCTGGATTCCTGTTGGAGTCCACATACCTCCAAGAATGGCGATCAGTTAATTCTTGGATTTTGGCTATTCTGGTTCCCACAAATACTTTAAAGCGGCAGGATTCAGACTGAAGCCAGGATAACACAGTTGTGGAATCAGACCACAGAACCACTTGGTTTATTGTTAAAGTAAGCTCATTTTCTAAGAGTTTAGCTACCTGTGCTCCATTTAATGCAGCACACAGCTCTAGTCTTGGTATGGTTTGTCGACGCTTTGGTGCAAC
Organism: Polypterus senegalus; assembly: GCF_016835505.1. Lineage (NCBI taxonomy): Eukaryota > Metazoa > Chordata > Cladistia > Polypteriformes > Polypteridae > Polypterus > Polypterus senegalus. The sequence continues at coordinate 284,115,113 of NC_053155.1, read as the reverse complement.
TCTAGATCTGGCCATAATGAAGGTAAGATGAATATTACCATCTTTATCTTCGGTTCTTAGGTAAGAAACGGACCCATAAGCTTGTTCTGAGGCATCACAGAATATGTGAATCTGTCTGGTAATAGGGAATAAGTCCATATCAACAGGCGTATAACATCTTGGGATACTAATATTATTCAGAGCGTGAAGTTCTCCTTCCCATTCATTCCAGGCTCTTAATAGATCTTCAGGCAACATAGGGTCATCCCAATCTCTTTGTTTATCCCACAATTTCTGGACCAGGACTTTGGCACGTGTGGTGAATGGAAGAATATACCCCAAAGGATCATACTGACTGGCGAGTACTCTGTATATGTGGCATAGTAACCGTTGTCTTCTGCACTGGATGAGACTTGTACTTGAACGTGTCTGAGGAACAATGCCACTTCAAGCCTAAAGTGGATTCTGTGGAATCTGATCGATCCTGAGACAACCAGAGTTCTGTACTGATTGAACGAGCTTCTTGTGGCAGATGTTCTAGTATCTTGGGAAAATTGCTAGTCCATTGACGAAGGTCAAATCCACCATTTAACAAAAGATCTCTTAGTTTGTCTATCAGTTGCTTTGCCCTCTGGGTTGATGGTAGACTCTGCAAATAGTTGTCTACATAGAAGTTCCTTTCAACTAAGGATCGGATCTCATCCCCTGATTCAGTGTTGTCCATTATATGTCGTTGAAGAGCAAAAATGGCACAACAAGGACTACAGGTGGTGCCAAAGGGAAGTACTTGCCATTCATAGATAAGGGGGGAAATGCTACTTTCCAAATTACGCCATACAAAACGGAGAAGAGGTTTATCTGCAGGTAAAAGGCGGATTTGGTGAAACATTCCTTTAATGTCGCTACCTACTGCTACAGGATGTTCCCTAAAACGTAAGAGCACTCCTAATAGGGACGGACTGAGGGCTGGCCCAGGGAGCAAGTATTCATTCAGGCTATGTCCATGATATTTAAAGGAGCAATTGAATACAACCCGGTTCTTACCATTATGCTGAACCAGATGGTGAGGAATAAACCAAGATTCTTCAGAGGAGGTGATTGTTTCTGCTGGTAACTTAACAACATATCCAGCCTCCTCCAATTTTTTAATTTCTTCATTGTATGCAGCTGCCTTTGTAGAGTCCTTTGACAGACGTCTTTCAATGCTTCGTAAACTCGGCATAACAGCTTCTTGGTATGCTTGTAGACAAGGCATATCTTTCTTGCGTAACAGTGGTGTGGCATAGCGGTTTACACCATCTACCATTACCTTTATCGTTTTCGCATGCAGTAGATCTATGGCATCTTGATCTTGTTTAGACCTTGTTAGGAGTCTCTCATTTCTGTAAGGTATGATGTCTGTTTGCCAGAGTCTTTCAACATTTCTGAAAAGTTCAGACATTGAAGGGGTGAGGGTAATATGAAGGCATTGCTGTGGTTGCAGGTTCTCCTTAAGTAGTTGCGCTGGACCTTGTAATGTCCACCTAATCTGGTCTTAACTGCTGCAGGACCCCCTGGTGGTCCAAGGCGCACAGGTGCAATAGGGGTGATCAAGTGTGGATGATCAGCTCCAATCAACAAGAGAGGGAATGCTTTATGAACAGGTTGTAGTGGAAGACCCTTTAAGTGGTTGTATCGTTGCTGTAGGTCTGCTATTGGGTATGAGTGTTCTGCCAGACTCAGTTGATCAGCTGTAAAGGCTCTCGTGATAAGATAATTCTTGTTAGGTTGCGAAACTGAAGCTATTCTGAAGGATACTGAAGCACCATGCAGTGTCTTCACATCTTGTCTAATGGTCCTTAGTATTAGATCCTCTGGTTCTCCCTTCAGACCTAGTTTCTGGGTAGCATCAGATAACAGGATTGTTCTCTCTGATCCATCATCAAGAATAGCATAAGTGTCTAAAACTTCATCTTGGTGTTGTAGACGAACTTTGATTATTTTAAGGAGGACGCGGCTGGAGCCTTCGGTTTATCTAGGTACAGAGTTTCACTTGTAGAACTCACTAAACAAATTTCTTCCTTTGGTGATCTATCGTTTACTTCATGCAGGATTTGAAGATGCTTCCTGTTACAGAGATGACATGGTTTCTTCAGTGTGCACTGAGCAGCTTGATGGGCTCGTCCACACCTCCAGCATCTATTTTTAGTTTTAATCCAGTTGATTATCTGCTCCTTATTAAGCTGTTGAAATTGAGAGCATTGACTCAGGTAATGCTCAGTGCTATCACAGTATGGGCAGAAAACTTTGCTCTTCTCAGGCTTCTTACTTGTAGAATGTGACACGGATGCTGATGATGTCAAAGTAGGTGACACTGAAGACTGCTCTGTGCCATGAAAGATAGTGGTCTGTCGGGTTTTAGCTCCTATATCTTTTCTGTTGTCTGGTCTGTGCATCGCTCGATCCTTGTGTCCTTTGCCTCTGGTTTGGCCTTCATAGTTTTGGCACCAAGATTCAAATTTAAGCCATTTTGCTAGATCCAGAAGGGTATAAATAGTGCCCGGTTGGTAGCACATTTGTCTTCTAAAGGATGATCGCAACTCCGAAGGTAATTTGGTTAGTAAACGAGCGACATGTGAGCCACAACGTAATTCGATATCACCTTCTGGACCTAAAGTTTGGAGTAGGCCCACTAAGGCTTGTATCTGAAGGGCAAACTTTTCAAATCCTGCTGCATCACCAGGTTGAATATCAGGCGAGTCCATAACTGTGGCTATTTTACTCAAAGCTAGGTGATGAGGTTGTCCAAATCTTTCTGTTAATGCTGCCATTGTGTCTGTATAGGGAGTAACCGAGTTCAGAAATGAGTCAGCTATTAGACGTGCCTCTTCTAGCTTCAGATGATCCAACAACACCTGATATTTAAAGAGCTCGGTGGCATCTTCTGGCAGTAGGTTCACCAGAGCTAATCTGAGACGGGCAAACTCACTGGGATCCCTATGACTGAAAGGTGGAATTGTTGGTTTTGGACCTCTATACGTCATTTCTTGCTTAATAACCCTGTGCTGCTGTCCTGTTTGAGCAGAATGCAACATGGGAGGATAAGAACAGTGCTGTTCGTGAGGTATTGAATAGGTTTGAGTCAGTTCTAGTGGCTCCGACTTCCGAATATCTTGATATTGTCTAATAGGAGTATGCAACAAATAACTTGGTTGTGGGAACAATGGTTTACAGATCCATACATAGAAGAAGATTCTTCACATACGTATTGAATGCCTGGGGGTTCTGGAACCATAAGAGCTTGCTGCTCTCCTGATGGTCTATGATGAATGAAGTTTCGGCCCGTACTAGGTTCACTGTCATCAAGAGAGGTTTTTTCTTGTTTATCTGCCACTTGTCTATGCCGCGGAGCGGTAGTGGTGGAGTATTTCGATCAAAGTTAAAGGCAATCTTCTCAGCTGATCTAATACGAGTTCTGGGTGCAGGCACGGGGGGAACTTGATCTTGGGTCAGTTGCCTTTGGGTTGAGGGCAGTTGTTGATTTATTTTTAACTGCTCTTGAATGCCTACTTGCATCTCCCATAAGCGCCTGATCTCCTCTCTCATGGACTGTGTAGTCTGTCTTAACTGTTGATTCTCAAGTTCAAGGTCGTGAATAACTAAGTTGTATCTCAGTGGTAAGAAATCAGCATCTTCTGTTTGAAGTAAAGGTGTTTTCACATCTTGTACATCCCACCGATCCACTGTAGTGTGCAATCTATTCTCTCCTCCATAGGAACTGTACTGACTGGTAGGAGATGAGGCTGCAAAGTGATTTGTTGACTTCATTGGGATGTAGTATTTATTGGTATACTCTTGATACCTTTCCTTATCAGGTGATGGGCGTGCTGTATGGGCCACAGATGGTAATGGAACTTGACCAGGATACTGAACTTCAAATTCTTTAAGATAGGCTGGTGGACGGGTCAAGCGTCGAGGACGGTTACTGTAGGACTGATACTCTGACATCTTTCTTCCGTTGTAAACACACTTTCCGGCTCGAAGGACCAAATTTTGTAACAAAGGACCACTATATCTTTAGTATGTTCAGGACTTATTGTGTTCACTCCGGAGCGTCGATCAGGACACTGGTAAATGATGCAGAGAATTCCACACAGCAGCTTAGATTGAAATTGAACTCATTTATTTGGAGATATACACCTGTACTCGAATAGGTATAGGTGGATTTGTATGTGTGGTCTCTGGTCATCAACGCACACTTATCTTAACTCGGTACACTGCTGATTCTTACTTATATCAAACAAATGCGGAATTGACTATTGCGGCACTCGTGCACCTTCTTCGCCTTTTTAACATCCCATCATAGACACTCTCGTGCCTGCTGGGAGGTGCACCTTTTAATGTGATCCGTGTCTCTTTATAATTAATATCTCTCTAACAGAACTACAATATGATATTTGTTGATCAAATATTAGTATTTATATATAGTAAAATATTATTAAGTTATATTATATATTTTGATAAATGTAATATGTTATTTCAGTTGGCACAATAGCACAATGAAAATATTGTTTATTAACAGGAAATGAGACCATTGATGTTTTCAGAACAACAGAAAAGCAAAATTCATTTTGTAATTATTGAAACTTGTTTGTTATGCTAGTACAGTAGATGAGAGTATTGTCAAGGCTTGTATTGAGACTGGTGTGCTTTATGTATGGAGTTTGCATGTTTCTCATTTTCTTCATGATTCCAAAGGCATGCTTTCCAGTTGACTAGTGTTTCTAAAGGTGCTCACACTTCACTAAAGCCTGTTATGTCCCATAAGTGCTGGGAAAGACACCAAGTTCTTCCAATCTAGAAGAGAAAAAGCAGGTCAGAAGATACTATAAATCAATTATTCCATACAGTGGACATTTTCAGATCTACTCATTTAATTTAAGAAAACAAATACATTAATCCTTTGCAAATCTAAATTTATGAAATGAAGACTGAAGAACCATTGCTTTATTATAGCATACATTTTCGGCAGAGGAACTCAGATGTCTAATGAGTTTATATGGTGGATGCAGCATTCATAAGCTTTCTAGTATACAGCATAATTGTCGGGATTTGTCCCTAAAGGAAACACCCACGAAAACTACAAACACTTACAATACTATTCATTACTCCCAAGAGGCAAACCTTGCTAAAATTAACTTTAATTATAAATAAGAGACATCAAAACAATTAGTAAATATCAAACTAGAAAACAAATGAGTAAAAACACGACTGATTAATAAACCAAAGTTTGAAGAATCAAAACATAATTAACAAAAGAGACTGTTATGAGATATTAAAGTGTCTGAGGACTTTTGTGAGAAGAATGAAAGAGCAGCAGATGTTGAACGAAAGCAAAACATGTGGTCAGGAACTGGCAGAACAAAATAACTTGGTAACAAATTAAAAAAGGGACAGGACAAAACTGAAAAGTTCAGGGTGCCAGTAAGTCACTTAACATTAGTTTCTACTTGAGAAATAAGTTAACTCTGATGAAAATTCTGGGATGCAGATTTAAACAGAAAGAGATAACAGGTGATCTGACCTCCACTGTATTTATAGCTTTGCAGCCGGGGACTTCAGCAACACAAAAGAGGTGGTCACGTGACACTACATGGAATGTCACATAAACAATAGAAATAAGGTGGAAATCAAGTAAATCAAAACAAAAAATAAACCACAGAAACAAATCTCTGAGTGAAAAACCATGAATAATACAAAATATATGTTTAAAAAACATAGGCTGTATGTAACATTCGTCACAAAGCACTTTGAGCTGTAACAGGAACCACTGTGCCCTTGTATTGGTCCCTCTGGTAAATTCAATAGTAAACAATGAATCTGTTTCCTTTTAAAAATCTTATTTACTGCATTTTTTACAAAAAGTGTCCAACCATTTGCACAATTGAAAAAGGCAGACAGCATGCATACTTTTTCAGGGAGCCGGTTCAAGCCATCAAAGACCTTATAACCCCCATTTTAGAACACATCACTCTGAGCATAGCCACATGGAGCTCCCTGTTTGTGGTCTTTCACAGGGCTTTAAAGACTCTTTTCAAAGAAAACCAGACACAGCTGAGCTCATTCTCATCCTGGGATTGCATATTATTTCTCCAGATCTTAATGACCAAGTGACAGTTTAATCTTTCTCTTTATCTTCTCATGGCTGCTTTTTCTCACCTTTTCTCCTTTCATCTGCACACCTGATGAAGACTATACAGCCGAAACATTGTGTCTTTAACTTTCATTCCTTTTTTATTGATTTTATTAAAAGCAAGTAACATTCTATACAATCAAATCAAACTTAACAAGACTACATTGAATTTAACCCCACCCAAGAGACAGAGAGGAAGGCCAACAGCCAGAATAAAACTTTAAGAGTAGAAAAGAAGGAAGGGAATCCTTTTCCCCAAATATAAATGCTCATTCTAAAATGTTATTGATTAGAACCTACCAGGTTAAAAAAAGATTTGAACAGATCCTCTAAGTGAGAATTAGTTTTTTTTCAGTTTCAAATAGTATATGACATCAGTTACCCACTGACTTAAAAGAGGTGCGCTAGTATTCTTCCAGTTGAGCTATAAGTCTACGTGCCAGTAGTGAAGTAAAGGCAATTGCAGTTTGTTTGGCCTTCACCACTTTAAGCCCATCTGGGAGTTCACCAAACACAGCTATTAGTGGATCAGGAGTGATTGGGACACCAAGGCTCTCTGATAGACATTTTTGTCCAGAATGATGTTAATTTGGTACACACCCAAAACATGTGGCCCAGTGAGGCTGTAGCTCAATTGCAATGTTTGCAGGTTGGATCTTGCCCTGAAAACATTGTGGACAATTTTAAATGAGATTGATGTGCTCGATAAAAGATTTTACGTTGAATAATTGCAAGCTTTGCACATATGGAGCTTGAGAGAATTCTGTGTGTGGCTGCCTTCCACTCCATTTCTGAAATGTTGAGTAAGAGATCCTTTTCCCACTGTACTCTGGGATCTTTGAAAGGAAGGGACTTTAAAATGTTTTTATATATTTTAGAAAAGCTGTCTGAGTCTTCAAGAGTGATCAATATTTCTTCTGGAATAGAAACAGGTGGGAGGTGAGGAAAATTGGGCAGATTTAATTTAACAAAGTTTCTAATTTGGGAATAGTGGAAAAATTGTGTTGATGGAAAGCTAAATTTTGAGTGTAATTGTTCGTAGGATGCAAAAATATTATTATATACAAATCTGTAAATGATTTAATCCCATACGTTTTCCAAACATAAAAAGCTGTGTAAGTTTGAGAGGGTGGAAAAAGGTGGTTATCATGTTGAGGTGTCAAAGATAAAAGCTTCTTTATCTTGAAGTGCTTCCTACATTGGTTCCATATTCTGAGTGAATGAAGAACAATTGGGTTGTTAGTATATTGACAATAACTTGTATTGACTTGCGTACAAAGCAAGGAATATACAGAATTAAAGTGGAATTTTATTTCTATTGTGTACCAAATTTTTGTGTATTCATCTATTTGGGTCAATGTCCAGATTTTTATACCTCGTATATTTGCTGCCCAGTAATAAACCTGAAAGCTGGGTAGAGCCACACCAGCTTCTGCTTTAGATCATTAGAGCGTCACCCTTTGGATGTGTGGATATTTTGAATTCTAAATTAATAAGTTTATGATTGAATCTAGTAAGAAATGATTTGTTAATGTATATGGGGATGCTTTGAAATAGAAAAAAAAGTCAGGAAGGATATTCATCTTGACAGTGTTAGTTCTCCCCGCTAAAATGAGATGCAGGGTAGACCATCTACGCACATCTTGAGTTTTTCCATGCGTACAGCACAATTTTATTGAAAAAGAGCTTTATATTTCCTTGTGATGTTTACCGCTAGGTATTTAAACTGATCTGTAGTGATAAAAGGGAAGGTGTCTAATCTAATGTTGTGTGATAAACAATTCAATAGAAAAAGGACACTTTTATTCAAATTAATTTTGAGTACAGGTATCGTTTGAAATTCTGGTAGTGCTGCTAGGACTGCAGGCACAGTATTTTGTGGATCTGATATACATTGTACCATATCATCTGCATACAGTGATATTTTCTGTTCTAGTCCTTCTCTGATAATCCCCTTTATCTCAGATGCATTTTAAAAGTGAACAGCCAATGGTTCAATGGCAATTGCAAATAGTGGTAACAAGTGGCATCCTTGTCTAGTACCACGTTCTAGTTTGAAGTAGTCTGAATAAATGTTGTTAAAACAAACTGAAGCTTCTGGACTGGTATAAAGCAGTTTGATCCATGCATATATGTTCGGACCAAACCCAAACTTGTGCAATGTAGTGAATAGGTAGTCCCATTCAATCATATTAAATGCTTTTTTATTATTATTATTATTATTATTATTATTATTATTATTACCACCCTTATATTATTATTATTATTATACCACACTTATATATCACACTTATTTTTTTTTATTTTTTATTTTTTTATTTATTTTTATTTTATTTTATTTATTTATTTTATTATATACTAGCAAAATACCCGCTTTGCAGCGGAGAAGTAGTGTGTTAAAGAAGTAATGAAAAAGAAAAGGAAACATTTTAATAATAACGTAACATGTTTGACAATGTAATTGTTTTGTAATTGTCATGAGTGTTGCTGACATTTATATATATATATATATATATATACATATACATATACATATACATATACATATACATATACATATATATATATATATATACATATACATATATATATATATATAGTGGAAACCGTACCCCCAAACACAGACAGACTGACACCAGGATGTCCAAAACACACTCCTTTATTTTTTCTTTGAGCACCATAATGCCTTCTCTCACCAACTCTCTTGCTTTCTTCCTCTTTCTCTTCTTCTTTCTCTCTTTCTTTCTTTCTTTCTCTTTGACCTCCTTCCTCCTCCTCACAAGCTTTGTCTCCTTCCTCCCAACTCTAGCTCCATGTCTGGAAGGAGGCGGCCCCTTTTATCATGACCCGGATGAGCCCCAGGTGCTCCCCTTGACGTCACTTCCTGGTGTGGCGGAAGTGTCAGGAAAGCACCTGGAAGCACTCCGGGCCTTCTTGGAATTATTTCCAGCAGCACTTCCTGGTGTGGCAGAAGTGCTGCCATCCAGGATTCTCCAACTGTCCGGGTGCCCCCTGGCGGTGGCCACGTCCTCTCACGGGCATCCCAGCTCCGTCTTTGTGGCTCCCAAACAGACCCGGGCGGCTGCAATCTCGTGGCCGAGGAGAAGTATTGTCCTAGTTGGGGACTGTCCAGGCGTCCCAGCCGGGCAGTGTCCCCGTACATCTGTGACAATATACACACACACACACACGCATATAAACATATATATACATATACACACACACACACATATATATATACACATACATATACATATATATGCCTATATATATATATATATATACATATACACATACAGTATATACATATACACATATACATATATAGCAAAATACCCGCACTTTGCAGCGGAGAAGTAGTGTGTTAAAGAAGTAATGAAAAAGAAAAGGAAACATTTTGAAAATAACGTAACATGATTGTCAATGTAATTGTTTTGTCATTGATATGAGTGTTGTTCTCATATATATATATACACACACATCTCTCTCTATATATATATAATATACACATATATATACATACATATCTACTGTACATATATACACACACACATATATATACATATATATCTATATCTATATCTCTATCTATCTATATCTATATATATCTATCTATATCTATATATCTATCTATATAATCTGTATATCTATATCTATCTATCTATATCTATATCTATATATATCTCCTTTGGGGTGCGAGCAGCTGTTGCTGGTGGTGCTAGAATCCATCGAGGAAGAAAAATGAAAAACATTATTTGTACAAAATCTTAATTTATCTATCCATTCCTAAATAATTAAATGGGCAGGCTATTTCGTATCAGTGCAATACGCTGCTTGTTAAAACGGATGACTCCCGCTCCTACGTGCTCTTAGTGCTGCGTGGGTATTATGAACTATCGTATCTGTTCAAGTTCTATTTAAATTTTAAATATAAGTAATTTTTATTTAGTCAATAGAAATATGTTTAGTAGGAATGTAAGTTAAATTTAGTCATCATTGCATAAATTTTTCTTCACCATAGAAATTTAAAGACTAAATTCAACTTCCATTCCTACCAAAGATATTTCTGGCGACTAAATAGAACCTGCTTATATCCAAATTCGACCTATTGAGCTGTCGCCTGCCTGCCTGAATAAGTCACCGTCGCTTCACTCTTACTTTTTTACCGTTCATGTAATCATTGCTAGTCACGGAAAAATTATAAAATGGAAGGTGGATTACACTGAGTATGACTTTACCAAAACAATTATTGATGGCGAATAAAGTATCAATTATTCATAAAGCTTCAATTGGTGATCTGTTTTTCTGCGTTAACCTCATATTTTTTCATAGTTCTTCTCAAACCAAGGGGGTGCGAGGGTAAAATGAATCGGGAAGCATTGATATATACATATATATTGAATATATTGAAATAGTTTTACTGTCAAATAATGCAAACAGTACACGGCACGTGTTTCGCCCTAATTCTGGGATCATCAGGCGTACACACTCACTGCACCCCCTCTTGGGAATTGAACCTCGGACGTCAGCGCTAGAGGCAAAGCCTCTCATGTTGCGCCATGGCGTGTGGTTCGTTTATTTGACAGTTTGTAGATCAGGGTGTATATATATATATATGTATATATATATATATAGTGTAGTTTTTATACGCAGCCCTGCTGGATGCCATGGGGGCCACTAGGGGATGCAGCAGGGAGGAACAATGGCTATTTTCCCTATGCCCTGGAAGCACACATGGACAAGGGGAATGACGTGCTTCTGGGGTGAAGAAAAGGACTTTTTACCTGACCCAGAAGTGATTGAGATCACATGGACGGGGGATTGGGAACACCTCCGGGTCAGGATATATAAAAGGACTACGGGAGCTCCCAGACGGCGAGCTGAGCTAGGTGGAAGGGTGGCAATGCATCTGGGAGTGAAAGATTGATTTATTGTGATTATCTGTCACAATATATATATATATATATATATATATATATATATATATATATATATATATATATATATATATATATATATATATATACAGTACAGACCAAAAGTTTGGACACACCTCCTCATTCAATGTGTTTTCTTTATTTTCATGACCATTTACAGCACTCCATCACTCTCCTTCTTGGTCAAATAGCCCTTACACAGCCTGGAGGTGTGTTTGGGGTCATTGTCATGTTGAAAAATAAATGATCGTCCAACTAACCTGACTTCTGCACAACACAACTGCTGGTCCCAACCCCGTTGATAAAGCAAGAAATTCCACTAAATAACCCTGATAAGGCACACCTGTGAAGTGAAAACCATTTCAGGTGACTACCTGTTGAAGCTCATCAAGAGAATGCCAAGAGAGTGCAAAGCAGTAATCAGAGCAAAGGGTGGCTATTTTGAAGAAACTAGAATATAAAACATGTTTTCAGTTATTTCACCTTTTTTTGTTAAGTACATAACTCCACATGTGTTCATTTATAGTTTTGATGCCTTCAGTGAGAATCTACCAATGTAAATGGTCATGAAAATAAAGAAAACACATTGAATGAGGAGGTGTGTCCAAACTTTTGGCCTGTACTGTATATATATATATACAGTGGGATGCAAAAGTTTGGGCAACCTTGTTAATAGTCATTATTTTCCTGTATAAATCGTTGGTTGTTACGATAAAAAATGTCAGTTAAATATATCATATAGGAGACACACACAGTGATATTTGAGAAGTGAAATGAAGTTTATTGGATTTACAGAAAGTGTGCAATAATTGTTCAAACAAAATCAGGCAGGTGCATAAATTTGGGCACCGTTGTGATTTTATTGATTCCAAAACTTTTAGAACTAATTATTGGAATTCAAATTGGCTTGGTAAGCTCAGTGACCCCTGACCTACATACACAGGTGAATCCTATAATGAGAAAGAGTATTTAAGGGGGTCAATTGTAAGTTTCCCTCCTCCTTTAATTTTCTCTGAAGAGTAGCAACATGGGAGTCACAAAACAACTCTCAAATGACCTGAAGACAAAGATTGTTCACCATCATGGTTTAGGGGAAGGATACAGAAAGCTGTCCCAGAGATTTAAGCTGTCTGTTTCCACAGTTAGGAACATATTGAGGAAATGGAAGACCACAGGCTCAGTTCAATTTAAGGCTCGAAGTGGCAGACCAAGAAAGATTTCGGATAGACATAAGCAACGAATGGTGAGAACAGTCAGGGTCAACCCACAGACCAGCACCAAAGACCTACAACATCATCTTGCAGCAGATGGAGTCACTGTGCATCGTTCAACCATTCAGCGCACTTTACACAGAGTGATGCAGAGGAAGCCTTTTCTCCACCCACAGCACAAACAGAGCCTCTGTTTTTGGAATAAGGTGCTGTGGACTGATGAAACTAAAATTGAGTTATTTGGGCATAACAAGGGGCGTTATGCATGGAGGAAAAAGAACACAGCAATCCAAGAAAAACACCTGCTACCTACAGTAAAATATGGTGGTGGTTCCATCATGCTGTGGGGCTGTGTGGCCAGTGCAGGGAGTGGGAATCTTGTCAAAGTTGAGGGACGCATGGATTCCACTCAGTATCAGCAGATTCTGGAGACCAATGTCCAGGAATCAGTGACAAAGCTGAAGCTGCGCCGGGACTGGATCTTTCAACAAGACAACGACCTGAAACACTGCTCAAAATCCACTTAAGCATTCATGCAGAGGAACAAGTACAATGTTCTGGAATGGCCATCTCAGTCCCCAGACCTGAATATAATTGAAAATCTGTGGTGTGAGTTAAAGAGAGCTGTCCATGCTCGGAAGCCATCAAACCTGAATGAACTAGAGATGTTTTGTAAAGAGGAATGGTCCAAAATACCTTCAACCACAATCCAGACTCTCATTGGAACCTGGAATATGATATATTTAACTGACATTTTTTATCGTAACAACCAACGATTTATACAGGAAAATAATGACTATTAACAAGGTTGCCCAAACGTTTGCATCCCACTGTATATATATATATATAAAAGATAACTCCTGTAGCCACAATAAATGCCTTTATTGAATAGACAAACCAGGGATGAACAAGTTCCTTTCTACTGCAGCCACAGCCGCGGCACACATAAAAACATCAATAATAACTCATAAACTTGCAATATTATTTAGGAAAATCGCAACATTTTACTCACCAAAAATTCGGATTATTTGTAAATAAAATCCATCCTCCTCTCTTTCCTCAAAAACAGTTTAATTACTCTGTCATACGGATTATCCGTGCGCTTCAGTTCCATCAAAACGTCACTTTCTATCGCCATCGAAGCTAATGCTGAAAGGCGAACCTGTCCTATGGTATTTCTGGCATAAGTTTCAATTCGCTTTAGGGCTGAAAATGTCCGCTCGACAGAAGCAGTGTACACAGGAATGGTCACCGCCTAATATACCAATGTGAACAGCTGCCCCATGCTCTCATTCAGATTTTTCTGATGAAGGAAGTCAAGGAGTTCAGTGGGAGATTTTCCTGCAAAATCATCCATGGCATACATTACAGTCAGTTCCGTGGCTCTTGTGTTAAACTGGAGAAGGCTGCATGTGTGAAATTTTTCTTGCATTCCCAAAACTTCTGGGGCTCGAGGAGCGTGACAAACATCAGTTTTCGTGGTCTTGAAATCTGGTCTGTGTCTGGCAAATAATATTGTCCAGAATCCTGAAATGGAGTTGACGGTATAGTGCGCTCGAGGATCTTTCGCTCGGAGCGTTTGCGGTGCATTCAGTGGCCTAGGAGAGTTCCTCATGCAATATTCAATTGTCATATTTACTAATTAATAAATAAATCTACCATAATTAATTAACATATGGGAAAATAGTTTTTAGTTTCACCTATAGATGGCACTAATAACAAATGTTGATCTAAGATTTCGAATGCATGGATCTGGTTGAATGCATTCTCCACAGTCTTTTCCCTGTTGGACCACTGAGGCTCTTCCTACCTGAAAATCTATATTGCAGAACCTATATTTAAATTGCTAAAATCGAAACCCGCCTTCTTTCCAACTTCACCACCTAGCTCAATTTAATTTGAAGTTTCATTTGGCAAAAGGCATATTTAAGTTGCAGGGATTCATTTTTTTACTGCATTTGTTATTAGCGCCATCTACAGGTGAAACTAAAAATTAATTTCCCATATGAAATCTATGTTAATTAATTATGGTAGATTTATTTATTAATTAGTAAATATGACAATTGAATATTGCATTGTCATCAAGAGCAAGTAAGTGTGCCAAATTTCAGGTCGATTGGACCTTGGGAAGTGGGTTAAATTTCGATTACAAGACTTGTAGCATACATACAAACAGATGAAGTTACTAAATAAATAGATAAATAATAAAAAAAATAAAAAGCATGGTTATAAGCGTGGTATATATATATATATATATATATATATATATATATATATATATATATATATATATAATAAGAGTAGTAATAATAAAATAATAAGTAATAATAATAATAATAGTAAAACAATAATAATAATAATAATAATAAAATAATAATAACCTTTCCTAGACACACAATAGAACAGTTTTATGGGAAAAGCGTGCAGATGTTAGGTTCCTGCAGCTGGCTCTTGCCACTTCAAGAGTGCAGCAGTCAAAGTTCCTAGGTACTGACAAGAGTGATGTCTTCTATCTGTCTGTATGTGAGCTCTCGTTTTGCACAGCAATGCCAGAATTTTTTTTTGGCTTTTTTATGTCTTCCTTTCAACAATGGAGTCCTCTTAGGTCTTCATTCACTGAGCCCACTGCCACTTAAAAAGTGACGGATGATGTGATCAGACACTGGTGGACCTTGACCTTGGAATTCAGCTTATATCTCTTTGGAAGTTGTCCTTGGCTTTTTGTCTGACCATTCTCACTATCCTTCTGGGGTCAATTTTTGTCTTGTGGTTGCATCCAGGGAAGTTGGCTACAATCCCACGGATCTTAAACTTCTTAATAATATTTGCAACTGTTGCCACATATACATCAAGCTCTTGAAAATGGTTCTATGGCCTGTGCCTTTAACACACTAGTCTATAATATTCTTTTTGATCTCTTCGGACAACTCTCTCTTTTGCATTCTCTGGTCCATATCTAGTGTCGGACACACAATGATACCGAACAGCAGAGTGATGACTTTTCTCCATTTAAATAGGCCGAATGAGTGATTACACGATTTAAGACATCTGTGATGCTAATTCAAATTTGCTAGTTTGAAAAATCACTCAAATCCAATTTTTTGTGATCTTTTATTAGAAGAATCTAGATGAAAACAGACTGTTCAGCCCAACAAAGCTTGCCAAGGCCAAAACATGTGTCCAGGCCATTTTAGAGTATCTTTGTAGAATAAGCAATACTTGATCTCTTTTCATACTTGCTTTGATTTATTCAATGACATATCAAATGAATGCAGGTGTACACAGGGTGACTGCTTTCCATTTAATCATTTTTCAGAAGACATCTACATCTAGTCCTTTTCACTTCTATCTATTGTCACACACGTGCGCATGGGGAACAGTTTACAGGCTCAAATACTGCTATTTATCAGACTGATCCTCTCTCCTCTTGTTCTTCTGCAGTTCAGCCAAAGGTCCTGCCTATCAGTGACATCACCAACGGTCCACCCGCTAAGATCACTTCCAGCCATCCCTGATGATATCACTTCCAGTACACAGAATTCTCCTTCCTGCCACATCAGTTCCTGTTCTGGCCACCGTAACTCAACCTCTTCCTCTCCACTATATTTATCCAGACTCACCCTGTTAGACCAGTTCAGTTGTGAACTCCATTCTGTAAAGACATGTTTTTGTTTTCTGCCAAAATTTTCAGTATACGGGGTGGACATCGCCAAACATTTTTCTTATCGGATGCCTTATTTTTTTATCAGACTATCTATCTCTTATACTAACTTAATTTTAAAAATGAAAAATATTTTCTTATAATTAAAACATTGGAGGCTTTAAAATCAATGTTTGTTCATCATGAAAACATAAGAATATATTTATTCATAATCTTTTCATTTTTCATGTGAAAAGGTTGGATTTCTTTACATTTCAAGACACGTAGTCAATATAAGATATACAGTATTATACAATGTAACTGCCTAATGTTTGAAAATTTTAATCATGGAAATTATCTTAGTAAATGTTACATTTTGTAATACTGATAGATTAAAAAAAGATGTGCACCATATGTACAGTAAGTATATACACTCGTTCGATTTGTACAGTAATTGCTACAGGAAGGCACCTGTGAATCTAATCTCTGACCACTGGGGGGTAGTATTGGACACAAAAAAACAGGCGCGTAAGAAGCATGTCAATGAATTAGTGTCCAGTTTATAATTCATGGAATGTTGCATTAAGGTTTAAACATGTGTCACTGAGTTTTTATATACCTGTATTGTGTGCCCTTTAAGTATTTGAAACATCTCAAATGTCTTTCAGTGTCTGTTGATATCTGAGAAAGTGTCATGATTACATAATGTTTTTAATATTATTATTAATATTATTTAGTTTTTTCTTTACTCCATTAAGGGATTGGAATATGAGGATTCAATTTATCCAACCCACTATATCCTAACTACAGGGTCACGGGGTCTGCTGGAGCCAATCCCAGTCAACACAGGGTGCAAGGCAGGAAACAAACCCCTGGCAGGATGCCAGCCCACCGCAGAATACCATTTATGCTATCAGAATTCTTCTAAGAACAAGATTCAAAGTTGTTAACTTATTTTTACCTGTATCAAGACACTGTTTAAAGAATTAGGATTTTCATCTAACAAACCAGTCTAAGGAAGGTAGCATTTTATTTTACCTTAGCATCAAAATGCAGTGGCGTAGCGTGGGCTTTCGTCGCCTGGGGCCGACCGGAAATTTGCCGCCCCTCTATTTAGTTATTCTTAAAAAAAATAGACAAAATAAAAAAAGCTGCATTCAATTTTTTTATTGATTAAAAATTAACTTTTCTTATTTTTTTAATAGCAAAATCTTTTATACAATTGTCAATATCAATATGTATGTCATGTTCAATTGCCAGAATAGCTAAATTTGTTAGCCTTAACGTGGACATAGTTGATCTGAGATAATTTTTGATTAATTTAGCCCGGATTCTCACTTTTAATACACTTTGAAAATTCACTTAGGTAGGTTTTATCGTCACTAGATACTGTCGTAGATTGACTCTACAATGCGCTGTAAAAACGTCTGAGAAAATTTCTATTGCACCACCTGCTTCACCTGCCACCCTTTCCGCACCCGCGCTGTCTGCTTGGCTTGAATCAGCGCGGACGCGATTTGCAGTTTCAAATATACCTATATTTTTTTAAATTTAAATATCATGGTGATTGCCGCCGCCGCCCCTTTTGATACGCCGCCCGGGGCCATGGCCCCCTCGGCACCCCCCTCGCTACGCCACTGTCAAAATGAAGTAATGTTCAGTACAATAACTGAAAGTCAACAGGGAAAACCATTACTTTGTTTTTACCCAGAATGCCTACAGAGTGTAGAGAAAGGGCTTACTTTGGCAATATCATAAGAATTGACTTGGCTTGAAATGAAAGTGCAAAGTAGAACAAAACATTCTTCTTCATCAGTTTCTGGGTCCTGGAGTACGTTTACAAGTAAAGAGAGCACTTTGGGGAATCATCATGATGGGTTTTGAAACCTTGAGCAGTTGATTCTGCAGCTTTCCTAAGGAAAAGAACAGCGTCTGAGCTTGCGTTGGGCCAACGTCCACAGGATTCAGCCTCATCATGCATTATGACTGTTTTAAGCTGCTTCTGGCAAATGATGATCATAAGTGATCATCAAACGCTTGTTTTTAATACTAGATTAACTCCTTTCTTGGAATATATAAATAAGATGTTCATTTGCAGTGAACTCCTGACACATCACACTGCCATAACTCACATTGATAATCATTTGATAGCCCAAGAAAGTCCTTTCTGAAAGGAGAGAATCTCACTTAATCTGCAAAATGCAGAACTAAATGCAGGCTTTCAAAGAGAACCTTGGTTTTGGTGAGATGAGATAACAAATAAAAATTTTAGACTAATTACCTAATCATAAGAACATAAAACGTTTGACAAATGAGAGGCTATTATGCAGTCCACCAGGCTTGTTTGTTTAACCGATATCTAAACTGCCTCAATATCCCGACACTTCTAAAAGGTTTTCATGGTTACTGCTTCAACTCCATGTCTCAGTAGTTTGTTCCAGAGTCCCACAACCCTTTGAGTAAAGAAGTGCTTCCTGGTTTCAGTCCTAAGTGTACTTCCACTTCATTTTCACTGGTGTTTTTGAATTCATCATTCGCCATTAAGTTGAAAGAACGTTGCAGGATCCACATTATCGATACCTTTGGGGATTTTGAAGAGCTGGATTAGGTCTAATGTTTGGTCTAAAGGCTAGCTATAATGATATACAGATACCTATTATTTGTTTTGGAAAAAAGGCCAAAAACATTCCAAAATATTTTAAACTTTAATATTCAGCATTGGCATCCAGTCACAAACTTATTTTCTGGGGTCTGCTCCCACCCTTTTTTCCCAGTCCTTTTTGCCTCTAATTTCATCCCCCATTACCAATCATGCTGCAGTCTTTTGATGCAAAAAAAAAAATGGGCACCATCCTCAGACAATGTGTGGACATTGTGTTTTTGTGCATTAGAAGCAGCTATAAGGAGTTTTATGTGTTTAGTGTTTTGTTTAAAACTGAAGAGAACATTGTTTTTGACCTTTGGTCATGTTTTCTTTTTTCTTTTGAACACTTTTCTCTGTTCTATATGACTCCTTTTGTTTTGATCTCTTGCTGTTTTTAATTTGCCTCTACTGTAAATTTTGTTAAAATGTATCACTTTTTCATTTTTATTTTTGGCTTAAAGCTCCTGTTTCTTCATTGCCTCTTGCAGTATTTATCACAACAGCTCTTCTAAATCTACCCATCAACATGTCTCATGTATCTTTCATTACTCACCCTACAGAAGCCCTGCTCTGAGAGAACAACAATTCTAGGGAGCACAGTTGGCCTGCAAGAACATGACTCTAAGTTAGAAAACACCACTCAGACACAGCACAGATTGTGTCTCTCACTCAATTAATACTGTTGAGTACTCTTAGGATATGCTGTATCATCATATGGTCACCCACCATATATGTGTACTGTGTCTTTTCTGAGCCGGTGGACACTCAATAGTGATCTTTTCCCCTATCATCAATGCAAAAGTCTTCACATTAAAAGAAATATGGGAAATATGAGCATCCAAATCAGAAACTTCTCATGAATTCCTTTTCAAAGGGGAACTACAATTCCCAATAGGCAATTCGGAGATAACCAAATTTAGTTGACTACATCATAGTGGCCCTTTTACATTTGTTTTTTCACAAATTTTCCATTCACTCTCACCGTTAAAGTGCTTTTGTTGTCTTTTTTGATCACATTCTCCTCTGAATTAAAATTGCCTCTATTATGCATTCTAAAAAGGAATGAAAGTAGAGGATCTCCCTGTTGTGTTATTATTTCTATTCATCCTTTTAAAGCTTCCCCATACTACACCCACTTACCTGACATTCTGTCATGAAGGATTAATACACCTTACAATTCCAGTAGCTCTTCCATTTAATTATAATGTGTTCAGATTACATGCAACTTTACAACATTAACTTCGCTCATTACAAATTCACCAACATAATCGATGGACACTTTGTATTCTAGTAGCCTCTGTTGACCAGTTTGGTTTGCTGCAATAAATGAACAAGTGAAAAACACTGCATCAGCAATCCATAAAATCGACTCAGGGTGCTGCAGTTGTCTGTTTTATTGCTTTAATTTCCTTGTTTTATATTTTGAAGTCCACTTTGGGTCTTATTGTTTCCCTTTCATGTAAAATTAATATTTTATTTGTAGCCGATTATAAACAATAATTACTTTTTAATCATTTTTTCACTTTGCAAGTGACAATGTAATTATTCAAGGACAAGTTCAGTTATTATATATCACAAACCTTATACCCTAATTTATTGGGATTTTTATTTTGCTTCTATCATTCAGATACTATGTCATTTCATACCTTGAGAGTTCTTCACAGGCAAAATACCATATGCATACTAGCAGAGCCCAAGTAGGTTAAATATTTGGTGAAAATATTCCAAATACTCAGTTTAATCAGTAACAAGTCACCTTACTCCAAATACGGACATAGTACAGGAAGATGTTTAATTTATTAAGGTGCTACATGCATAGCACCAACAGTCCTTTGTGTTTTATTAACCCCCTGTAGTTTACTAAGTCAAATTCAACGGCATACAATTGAATCTTTGGTCACATGCAAATTTGTGTTTGCAAATGAGGACCAGCATATCATTTTTTGGCACACTTCTAGTGATATCCCTTAATACCAAAGTCTTCTGTCTATCTGCCCCCATCACAGCTTGAACTGGGCTCTCTCCATGGCCCTTTCTTTTAAGCTTTTGTTTAAATATGTTTGACCAAAGCTTTTCATGAGCTCTGCTCATGACTGCCTTTCTCAGTTTTGGCATTCAAAGCCACTTGGGATAGATAACCTCCATCCTCTGCCCTCAAAGAATGGTCTTCCTGGTCTCTTCCATTTTCAGTTGTGCATAATTGGTTGTAATTGCAGTTCAATTACTTAATCATGGATCCTTTGATTTAAAATTGAGAGTAATGTGTGTAAGTAATGTGGCTGGTAGCCATCTTACAGTGTCACAGTGCTGAGGCTCCTGGTTGTTAATATTTTGTGACTGATGTGTTCTGATTAACATTTAGTATTTTGGTTTAATTCTTTGATTAAGTATAATCTTTGCTTCTGTCTGTGCTTTCCTTAAGTCAAGGGAATTGCTTTATTTTGTTTCCAGTCTTGATGGGCTGGTTTTATGTCCCCCTGCTCCTGTTTCTTTATAATAGAGTTCTGAAACTTGAATCCTGAGGGGCTTCAATGGCAGTAGGCTTTTGCTCCAGCCACTTTCTTACTTTGTAACCAATTGCTGCTACTAATGGAGAACACTTATTTTGCCTTCATTACATTTTTTTTTTTTTAAAGATACATAACCTTTAATTGTTTCTTTCTTCTTTAACCACTGTGACCTTAAGGGGGCGCCACAGAACCGCCAAACCCCCTTTAAAAAAATACTACACAAGTCCTGGGTTCAACTAATAATACATTTTGACAAATACTTTCATGCAGGTTATTCTTCTAAGCCCTCACACAAACACAAATTGGTTCTTCTTTCTCTTCCTTCCACTCCTCCAGGCGTTGTCCTACAGGTCCCATGATATCCTCCAGGTGTCCCAAATGGGAGCCAACCAGAGTAGCTCTGCCACCACTCATGTTGGGGAAATAAATCATTACAGCCCATCCACTACACCCTAACTGCCCCAACTGGGATAGGACTCATTAGTCATAATAGATAGACAATGCAATGGAAAAAACAAGAAGTAAATCAGCACTCTCCAACCCAGTCAGGAAACAGGTCCTTCTGAGTTGCCATTCACACCAGCAGCCAAAAAAAAATCATCACAACTGCCTTTGATTTTAGCCTTAAGGGATATTGGTGTAACAAGTAATTATTAAAGTACAGTACAGTCCAGTTTTCACATGAGGGCTTAATGATGAGAATAGATTAACCAAAAAACTGCCAATCCTTACCAGCCCAGGATTAGGAAGGTGAAAATGAAGGGAGGAGTAAGGGTGATGCTCACCTTGAGGTGGCAAATATGTCCTTCAAGCCAAAGTGGTTGTTATGAGAAAGTGTAGATTAGGAAGGAAATTGTTATGAGAAGGTCTACTGGGGTGGAGATTGTTATGAGGAAGTCTACGAGGCAAGGTTATTGATATGATAAAGTCTAGAAGACCAGATGACTGTTATGAGAAAAGGTATGGAGTGAAGTCATTAGCATGAGAAACCATGTGAAACAGTTGATAAGAAACGGTGTGAAGCAGAATTGGTTTGAGATAAGAATTGTAATAAATATGAGGCTCACCCTGATAACAGGGCTTACTTCATGAACTGAGATGGCTTTATGTGCACTGCAATGGCTTTCTATGCTATGCAATAAAGTATATTCTGACTCCCTATCTGGAGACTCACATTTTTTTTTAAGATGTTTTCTCCACAGCATTTTATTTTTATTTGGCTGTCAGTTATGGAAAAGAGAAGCAAATATGTTTTGTGAATCTTAAAAAGCAAGTCATTTCAAATTAGGGAAAAAAGAAAACCCATTAGCAGTAGTATTTGGTTACCAACTAGTCTAGAGACGAGCAAATAGGCTGATTCCAGGACTACAGCAGATGAGTTATAAGGAAAGATGAAAAGAGCTGAGCCTTTTCAGTTTAAGCAAAAGATAATTTAGAGCATGATTAAAGAGTTTTAAATAATAAAGGGAATTAGTACAATGGATTAAGACTGTTACTTTAAAATGAGTTCATGAAGAACACAATTGGAAACGTGTTCAGGGTGAACTTCACACAAAAATTGGGATTTTTTTCTTGACACAGAGAACCACAGACACGAACAATAAGCTACCAGGTATTGTGGTAGACAGTAAGACTTTAGGGACCTTCAAACTAGACGATGTTATTTTAGAAAAATTAAGTGGATAGGCCTTGTAATCTTAATTATTTGGCTGTTCCCTTTCTACTGAAATCTGAGGAAATAAATTGTTTTGCAAGTAAACATGGTTTGCTTAACTGTTGCTTAACAAAACAAAAATTTGGATATTGAAGTTCCAAGTGGTGGGATATGGTTATTATTTATAATGAAGAGTTACAAGTTCCTCTTGCAAGGCTGAGCAGTGCTGTAAATCGTACATCCACCTTTGTAGACAGTTTTAGGCAAGCCAAATTTGATAGCACCCATTGCCCATAACGGATGTACTTTGTTCATTTAAAATCTACATACTGTAAATCAATTATACCCTGTTAATCCTCTCTAGGCTCAAAATGATACAGCATCTTTCCCTGCAACACCAGGCATAAAGCAGTAGCTAAACATGCACGGGATGCCAAACCATTGAGGAAATTAGAAAACTGAGCTTCACTTTGTTACTGACTCTATCTTTTGATAATAGGTGTTGTTTTGGATATAAAGTGTGCAAAAGAGTAGATAAGAGATAAGAAAAAGATTTGGGTACCAGCTGGTGAAGCCTGTATAACTGCAGGAAAAAAATGGTTACAATAAGGAAAAAAGTTAGGAGGAGTCTTTGCAAACAAAAAGTTGATAAGCAGAATGGTTCCATGACGTCTTCAGTTGACTTTACAAGGCAGAGCAAAGAGGCAAAACCCCAGACGTTACCTCACGGATCCTCAACATTTGGAGCTTCAGGTTTGTAGATGGAAAGGAACAGGATGTGAATAACAGTGCCCACTCTTGACCTGGTGTGGTATTATTACCAATATGCCCTTTGAATGCATCACAGTCTAATGCAATAGAATATTGGAACAATTTTGACATCATAAAACCATTTAGCTCAACAAAGCTCATCAGTCCTGTTCAACTAATTTCTCCAAAATAACATCAAGATGAGTTTTCAAGGTCCCCAGTGTACAACTGTCTACCACACTGGTTGATAATGTATTTCAAATGTTTATAGTTTGCTTTTTTGAAAGCAAGGGTTCTAAAGTTTAAAAGTATTCATTTTGCAATTATTCGGTCTATGGCATGGACCAGCAGCCCATCGTTATAGTCATACTTATATTGCATTGATGTTCTAAAATGTATTATTTGCACAATGTGTGTAAAAGAAAACATCATTTGTGAGTGAAAGGGTTAAAATAACTGAAACAAATTACAAAGATTAGCCATCACAGATGAACGCCATCATTTTTATTCTGTTTGGAGCAGACATGTTGTAGTCATGTACTGTATATGTGGCAATCGTCTGAAAATGATAAACTATAGACAAAATGCAACAAAAATTATGTTTTGACCAAATCATACAAAACAATTAAGGAAAACTTTGACAAGTGTTCTATTTGACTTGATTTTTATCCCTCACCAAAAGGGCCATTATATACCACAAGATCCAATACACACCACAGCAAGCAGTGTGAAAAGATCTGCTCACTTTTAATAATACAGACTACAACATAACTGTAGAGTACTATAAAAGGCAGCCTACTCTATAGAAACATACTTGCAACTGTGAAATGTTCCCCAGCATGCATATAAAAGGACTCAGAAGGTTATGAATGGATTGAAATTTTTGTAGTACTAAAACCATTATTCTAATTAGCTGACTGTGAAGGAGGTGAACATTCCAAAGTTTTTAATGGAAAAGGAAGAAAATAAGACCAATGCAGCCTTTTTTTTTTGCATAAGCTATGTCCTCACTACTACGTTTTTATTTAATTACAGCATTTTTAGGTGAAAATGATTTCTATCCACACTTGTATTTCCACATTGTTTTCAAAATTATCCACACTTAAATGCATATGACGTAGAGATTTGCCTGCAATTGACATGTGCGTATTGGTGGAAAAAATTATTGAAGTGAGAGCTAACCACTGGCCATGGGATTTATTGTAAAACTGTAGTGGCAGTCAATCATTTGCCTTTTGAGCATGTATGAAGCATTCAAAGTGTCATGCCACTTTTCCACCCGGCACCTCCTCCTCCTCTCCAAATTTACTGGCACGTTTTATTAGCATGACATGCTGATCCTTCAGAACGCGCAGAGATCAGTAGCTGTCCAGCCACACCGCCCTTGGAATCCACAGCCTGTTCAATACAATATTTACGGTATGGTCACTGGATTACATGGCTCAAAAACCTCTATGTCCTGAACTCTATCCTGACCGTTACAGAATAGTAAATCTACGCATGGTTTTTATCTATTACATGTATTTACACACAATGCTTCAAAGCAATAATTGCTTATGTCTGTGTATTCCTGTTCATGTGCTCCTCTGTTTGTAGGATTTTCCCAGTTAGAATCTGGGTAGTTAAAGCCACCCATGACTATAATGTCCTTCTCTAAAGTCATTATTTTGGTAAAAATGCAGATTAACACTATTATCTACTCTCTGTTTCCATAAAACACTCCTAACATCAGACCTCAATCCCTGATGCTTTCTAGTCAAATCCATATATCCTCACTAAGATATGGCTCATAATGTAGGCTCATAATGTAGGCTGTGAAACATCTAAGGTTAAAGTAAGCAATTTTAACGGTTTGCTAATATTATTTTGGCTTATTGCCTTCTTCTTCTTCTTACGGCTGCTCCCGTTAGGATCATCTTCTTCCATATCTTTCTATCCTCTGCATCTTGTTCTGTTACCCCCATCACCTGCATGTCCTCTCTTACCACATCCGTAAACCTTCTCTTAGGCCTTCCTCTTTTTCTCTTCCCTGGCAGCTCTATCCTTAGCATCCTTCTCCCAATACACTCGGCATCTCTCCTCTGCACATGTCCAAATTAGCCCAATCTCGCCTCTCTGACTTTGTCTCCCAACCGTCCAACCTGAGCTGACCCTCTAATGTATTCATTTCTAATCCAATCCATCCTCGTCACAGCCAATGCAAATTTTAGCATCTTTAACTCTGCCACCTCCAGCTCTGTCTACTGCTTTCTGGTCAGTGCCACCGTCTCCAACCCATATAACATAGCCGGTCTCACTACCGTCCTGTAGACCTTCCCTTTCACTCTTGCTGATACCCGTCTGTCACAAATCACTCCTGACACTCTTCTCCACCCATTCCACCCTGCCTGCACTCTCTTTTTCACTTCTCTTTCACAATCCCCATTACTCTGTACTGTTGATCACAAGTATTTAAACTCATCCACCTTCGCCAACTATACTCCCTGCATTCTCATCATTCCACTGACCTCCCTCTCATTTACACACATGTATTCTGTCTTGTTCCTACTGACCTTCATTCGTCTCCTCTCTAGAGCATATCTCCACCTCTCCAGGGTCTCCTCAACCTGCTCACTACTATTGCTACAGATCACAATGTCATCAGCAAACATCATAGTCCACGGGGACTCCTGTCTAATCTTGTCTGTCAACCTGTCCATCGCCATTTTAAATAAGAAAGGGCTCAGCGCCAATCCCTGATGTAATCCCACTTCCACCTTGAATGCATCCGTCACTCCTACACTGCATGTAGACCAGTAAATTCAAGCTTACTTTGTATATTTGTATTTATGCCACTGTGCAGTCCTTTATGTCCAGTTGTAACCCTGACCTGTTCTAAACTCCCTGACCTCTCTTTCCCTAAAATATCAAGTGTTTCATACCCTATCCTTTTTCTAGACTTTGCATTCCTATATTTTAATAATATCAAAGGCAGAATATTTTGCATTAACTGTATCAACATAAGCTGATTATGTGATGCATGATTTATTCTCTTTAACCAGTCCAAAAACATCCTCACATTATGCCAGGATATTTTTTTAAGCCTAATTAATAGGCACACTCCATGGATTCTCAGTAGTTTAAAGGTTAATAAGGCTTTAATGTACACTCTAACCTTTAAACAACATGCATTTTGTCTCTCTTATCTTGCATGTCATTAGCTACTAGGTTCTTTTCATATCAGATCATATTAATATAACCATGACATGGATAAATAAGACATGAAAGAAAACTCAAATGCTCTCCTGTAAAGTATAATTACCTTAAAATAAATGTACAATTTGCAGAAAGGGTTTATTTGTTGATCTTTCACATACATCTCTGAACCCACGTTTTCCATTCTGTTCCAGGAGGCTAGTGGCTTGTCCTTGCAGCAGAACATTTAGTACAAGACCACCAACACAATCTATTGAATATCGAATACTATGTATAATTTATGAAATAGTTCATTTTAATACAGTTTGGTAAATATCTACTTAAAGGCAATCATTTGCAACTGTTCAATCACTGAAATTCAAATTGTCCCCTTGTGAGTTTGTGTTAGTGAGCCTTGCAGTGCATTGGTTTTGGCTCTCCAGGGTTGGGTTCTTGCTTTAGGCCCAAATGGACCATGGGCCCCTGAGATCTGCTGAATGATGAGTGATCACAGTGTAAGCCACCAGGGGACGTACTGCCATCCTAACCCATGACACAGACAGGCGAGAAACAGCTTCAAGTCACCACCTGCGTTTATTTACAATCAAAGGTGCACAAACCATCAACACCACACCAACGTCCATTCCCTTCCTTGCCACCAATTCATCCGCCTCCACTCTTCCTCAGGCTTTGTCCACTCCTTCCTCCCGACTATTGCCCCTCAATGGAGTGAGGCAGCTCCTCTTATTCATGTCCCAGAAGTGTTCCAGGTGGCTCATCAGTATTACCTGGAAATCACACCCAGGTGCGCTGGAGGTGCTCTACAGCTCCACCTGGCAGGCCCCACAGAACTTCACCAAACTTCAATTTCCGACATTCCCTGTGAGACTCCATGGTGCCACAGCTGCCCAGGAGGGCTGCCCTCTAGTGTCCCAGGGGAGGTATTGCCTCATCAATGCTCTCTCCCCTGGTCCTTCCACTCCGCTGGCGTACCGGCCAAGTAGTGGCCGTGGCCACCCATCACAACAATTATTGAAAGTTATCAGTAGTTTATTGTATGCAAAAATATCAATCTTAATACACATCAAACCCTCCTTAATACCTCCCCTCCTACTTTATTTTCTAAAACTACTACATATTCATGTAACATCTTTATTCAATAATTACAGTGGGTGTCAAGGTGCATAAACAACATAACAGTCACTGTTCTACAAGACTCTCATTTTAATGAATGAATTGGAGAATTTAACTGAACTGATTTTTTCAGGTGGTGACTTGTATGTTATTCCATTGTTTTGAATGTATAGGAGTTCAGATCGTATGTTTTTATACTCAGAGGTGGAAATACTTTTTTTGAATTTTTTTCATCTTAGTAATATCACAAAAGTCCATTCTGTTTTCTCTTTCAGTGACAATGAAATATTAAAACATGCATTTGTTTTTTTGTCTGGTCTTCCTAGTTGTGCTACTAAAAGTCTTCAACTTGTTCAGAATGCTACTGCTAGAATATTGACAAAAACAAGAAAAATTGAACATATAACATCCATTGTAGCTTCTCTTTACTGGTTACCAGTACAAGTTAGAGCTGATTTCAAAATTCTTCTTTAAATATAAAAGGCCTGGCATGGACTTGCACCCCCGATTTAGCTGAGCAATTTACACCATTCACTCCAGTATGTCCTCGTCTCTCTCTTTTAATGTTGACCTTTTGGTCTTTCCCCCAATTAAGAAAAGATTAGTTTTTCACAAAGCACGTGTGTATCATCCACGTTATCTTCATGCTTCTATAATGCATAAGAGAAGGCCATTACATTCAATTGACATTTTTAAATTAAGACTAAAAACCTACATTTACTCCATTCATTATAATCTGCCTTATAACTGAGTTAGATTTATTATGTTTGAAATATTTTCTTAAATGCTATTTTTTTATTACTTCTTGATATTCATTAACATGATAAGTTTTAGTGTTGTTTTAGATAAATCAATATATTTACCTTTGTTTTATTTAATTTTTACTCTTGTCTATTGTATTATTTGTCCCATGTTTTCTTGTAACTTGTACAGTGTTTTGGGACCATGCTGAATATTGATTATGCCCTTTAAATAAAGTTGATGAGGTTAATGGAAATCCATTTAGTATGAGCTTCAGCTTTTTCCTTTATGTTGCAGTTTGCTAATTAAATAGTGATACTAATACCATGCCGATGTTCAGAAATAAACACTTTTTGTAGTTTTTGTGAAACGAGACATGCTAAAGAGAATTTGGCATGAGTAATAAGCAGCCAAAGAGTTGAGTAATCACATTCACTGATGCAAAACATTATTTACACCCATGAGCACATACGCTCACCCAACTCTAAGCTAAGGCTACATCCACATTACTACATTTAACATTTAAAAGTGGCACTTGAAAAAAGTGATCTCTGTCCAAAATAATGTTTTAATATAGTTTACTAAAGGATTTCAGTCCATATTAAAACAACCAAAAATGCATCAATGTAAAAATTCTAGAATAAGTGGTAATGCCACAGAGCATACCAATTATTAAAAACTGAAATGTCAGGTAAATTATCAGCCT
The DNA here is from genome assembly GCF_016835505.1 of Polypterus senegalus. Lineage (NCBI taxonomy): Eukaryota > Metazoa > Chordata > Cladistia > Polypteriformes > Polypteridae > Polypterus > Polypterus senegalus. The sequence continues at coordinate 284,085,861 of NC_053155.1, read as the reverse complement.
TTTGCACATTTTTTCAGAATTTACAGTAAAATGTAAAAACACAATTTAAATGTATACAGATAACAACACAACAAGTGCCATGGCAAGCCAGGTCTTCTGTGCACATTGTGTTGGAATTTGTTTTTCTTCTATGAAAGGTGACTGATCAGGGAATAAGATGTTGTAGTGAGTAGGGTCCAATTAAAGATTTTCCACGTAATAAGCATGAACAAATCAGCAGGCACACAGGGTCTGTGTTTTCAAAAATCTGCCTTTTCCCCCACTGTATTATTGTGGAATTGTGTCTTCATGTAGCTGGTTTATAGCACCCTATATGTAGATTCTAATCTGCACATTGACATTTGCTTTAAGCAAAGATTCTTACAAACTCAGCCTAAGCAAACCAAAATGCTAAAGCTACCCCTGTGCCAGTCACCAAAGCAGGTGCCCACTCACCGTGCTGCTTTCAATTGAAGATGTCTCTTCTCAGCTGCATTTTAATCCCTCTGTGAATATGGCAATCACCCTCACCAGGTGTTCTCATCAATAAACCTTGAATATATTATTACAAAGGTTCCTGTGTTTGTTATTTTGATTCTCTTATGCTACAGTTACTGTTAACTATATTGTTTATTAGTGTTAGGTATCTGCTTTATAGCACCCCATGTGTACAGCTTTACCTCCACATGGACAGCTGCTTCAACCAAAGAGATTTACTAGCTCTACACAGGCTGACCAAACGGTTGTCTGAGCTAAACCTGTGCCAATCACCAAAGCAGGTGCCCACTCACTGTTCTGCTTTGTATTGATGACATCTTTTCTCAGCTGCTAACCCCTGTAGGAATATGGCATTCTCCCACACCAGGGGCCTCATGTATAAACGGTGCGTACACACAAAAATATTGCGTATCCCCATTTCCACGCTCAAATCGTGATGTATAATACCTAAACTTGGCGTAAAGCCACGCACATTTTTACACGGCTCGGTTTTGCAAATTGGCAGCACCCAGTATCAAAGCAGTGCTACTGTTCCAGTGTGGTTTCCCTTTCTTTTTTAGATCCACATCTCTGATGCGGTTTTATCAAATACACTGAAATTAACCGCATATTGTTTATTAGTTTAAGGCATCTGATTGTAATTAACCTGTAACAATATAATGGTCCAGGGAATAGCCAAAGTATTCCAAATACCATAGCTGCTTTAGCGTTGTTACTCTCACTGCACCTTCTTCTTCTTCTTCTTCTTTCAGCTGCTCCCGTTAGGGGTTACTACAGCAGATCATCTTTTTCCATATTACTCTCACTGCACCATTTGGAGAATTTATATCACTGTGTCCGAGTGTGAAATCACAGCTCTACAGCAACTGATCAGAAAGAGAATTATCAGTACACAGCATCCAGGCCATGCTGCCTATTTGAACTGCTCCCATACAGTAAATGCTTCAGAGCCTTCCTGTGCTGACCTCACAGTTCAGAAACAGTTTCAACCCAAGAACTAGAAACGCAATCAATCAGTCCATCAAGTGCTCCTTATAGAACTGTCTTATTAAAGATACTCATGAAGAAAACAAAAGTGATGGAAGATGAATCTCTTAAAGTCTTGGTACAGAGTTGCTTGGTGTTCATTCCGCAGAGGTCCTCGTCAATTTCTTTGGGCTCTTCTCCTTCTCAGCTCTCTTGCTTTTCTCAATCCTATTCCTCCTGCTCTGCCTGCCTTCCTTCCTTTCAGCATACACCCCAAACTTAAAGGCCTTTCATATTAACAAGAATAATCGATCAGTGTTTGCCTTTCACAGGCTGCTCGTCCATTCTGATCCCAAGTACCCCAGGTCTAAAAAATGAACAATCTGTTTAAGATTCTAAAAGAATGATCTAAAAGACACAAGGTTAATGTCAGTAAAGATACAGAATTTAAAATCAGTCTATATCAAGTGTTTAGAGAAATGCACAGAGTGTTTAAAATGGGATTGAAGAGTCCAGAGTTTAAAAGTTTCAGGAGACTCCATTCAAATAAATGTCAAAAGGTGCGGATTTTCTAATTGCTGGCTTTTCTCTCAGGTGTCCTTATTGCTGGAAGGTTAATCAGTGTTATCTTACACAGTTCACATCTTCACTTCTTTTCAGTCCTTTTTCTTAATTTACATATTGATTAAAGGACAGTTCAGTATTGTGAGTTTTGAACATTAATATCTTCACCCCATGCACCCATACACATTGCTGCACTGAAGTTGCGTTTTCAAAAGTGTGTGGCTTTGGAGAGCATTTTTACAAGTCTCCATTTTCAGGAGTTGAAAACAGCAGGGTAGGGTGGATGAAAAATGAATGACTTATGTTTGCGTCTTCCAGTTGTTTAATTATTGCTGATGTGTTATTATTCTAGGAGAAAATTGTATTACACAAACACATTGACGATATTCAAAACTTCATACAGAAATCTCTCCAACAAGGAATCAAATTAGGTTCAAAATACAAAGTACTATGCGCAGTTTATTTCAAAACCACAGTGGGCTGTTACATTCTGAAACGTATCTACTTAAATTTCTATGTCATATCAATAAAACTTCAACATTTCAACATTTCTAACAAAACTGCCAAGACATGTCCAGGTCTGAAGTCCATTTCTTGTGCTTGTGATTCCTGCTGTTGATGTGATATCTTGCTTGGTTGCCTTTCTTGCTTTCAGGTTTCTACTCTTATATTGTGCTGTGAAACATCTGACAAGTGTGGATTAAGGTTAGAAAAACTCACAAATATTAAGTAAAATGACCGAAACTACATCAAGTCTTTATAAAGAATGTTAGTAATATATTCTATTACATACTTTATTATACATCTTTAAATTCATATATATTTTTCAAAACAAACTATCATTAACAAATTATTTATATTTAACAGCATGAAAAATAACGCATCTGTTCTGCCACAAGGTAATAATATAATAAGTGACCAGAAGATGAAGCATGCCTCAAGAAGGGAATCAAATTAAAAAATGGGCAGTCAAAACTATCAGACATTAAGTCTAAAATCACAATCTTAAATCAATGTAAAAATTCCAGGCACTACATTTCTGGATCTGGAAATCACAAACAAATAAATCGCTTATTAAGCTCTTTGTGTTCTTCTCCATAAACTGAAATAGCAGGAAGTGAACCGTGCTGACTTATAAACTTTCACACCAGTGAGTCGTGGGTCATGACCCCCAAAACAACACCCCCTAACAACAGAACACTGCATCACGGCAATGAAGCCTCAAAATGGCTGCCTCTGAGAAGAAAACAAAATGGTGTCTGGAAAGAAAGTTATTTCAAAATAAAAAATAAATGCAATATTGAAATTCCTTGAGTATCAAAATCCTATAATAGATGTATAACTTTTATTGTAAAACTCAAAGAGACACAACATTTCTAAAACTCCTGATCATAACAGGATATCTTAATATTGCAATATGTACTAAATGTTATAAGTCTTTTAACATGATGTAAATCTATGCGAAAATCAATAACATTTCAAAAGTCATATTATTGGTATTGATTTGATTGCTTATATCATAATTAATAAAACATGCATAGATTGTTAATAGTTGTTTATAATCGATATCTAAAGTTTTAACTATACTGTATATTTAACATCTGTCTACAAGCAGTCTTCAACAACATTAACACCACTGACGGGTGAACTGAATAACACTGAATATCTCCTTGCAATGGCACCTGTCAAGGGTTAGGCAGCAAGTGATGAGTCAGTTGTTAAAGGTTATGCGTTGGAAGCAAAAAAAATAAGAATGCGTAAGAATCTGAGCTACTTTGATGAGGGCCCACTTGTGATGGCTATAGGACTGGGTCAGGGCATCTCTAAAATGGAGGGTCTTGTCGCGGTTCGTCATATGCAGTGATTAGTACCTACCTAAAGGGGTTCAAGGAGGTACAAAAAGTGAACCGGCAACAGGATCATGGGCATCCAAAGCTCATTGATAAGCATGGGGAGTGAAGGCTAGCTTGTCTGGCCTGCCCCCACAGAAGAGCTACTGTAACACATATTACTAAAAAATTCTGGCCATGACAGAAAGGTGTCTGAACACACAATGTATCACAGCTGGCTGTGTAGGGGGCTGTGTAGCCACAGATCAAAAGCACCTACAATGGTCACGTGAGGATCAGAACTGGTCTATGGAGCAATGAAAGAAGGTGGCCTGGTCTGATAAATCACATTTTCTTTTAGAACATGCAGATGGCCAGGTGCATGTGTTTCGTTTACCTGGGAAAGAAACAAAAGCAGGATGCATTATGGAAACAAGAAAAGATGGCAGAGGCATTGTGAGGCACTGGGCAAAGTACTACTGGACCACTACTAGTGTCTTGGCATTTATTTGAATATTACTTTGACAAATATCACCTACCTAAAGATTGTTGCAGGTCATGTACAACCGTTTATGGCAACAGAGCTTCCCGATGGCAGTGACATCTTTCAGCAGTGTAATGCGCCCTGCCACACTGTGAAAATTGTTTAGGAATGGTTCAAGGAACATGACAGGCAGTTCAAGGTGTTGACTTGACCTCCAAATTTCCCAGGTCCAAATCTGATCAAGCATCTGTGGGATGTTCTAGAAAAACAAGTCAGATCCATAGAGGTCCATTGAAACCTCACCTCACAACTTTTAGGACTTAAAGAATCTGCTGCTAACGTTTTGATGCCAAATAAAACAATACACCTTCAGAAGTCTAGTGGAGTCCATACCTTGATCAGTCAGAGCCATTTTTTGAAGTCTGAGTAGGACAGAGCAGACTGTTTTAATGCTGTGGCTGATCGATTTAATTAAAAACATATTACATCTTAACATGTTTATGATATTATTACATTGAAAACAAAGGTGTGATTCACTGGGCCAGACTATGAGAGGTATTGGATTTAAACAAATGGTCAATTGATTCCTCAGAAGTTCCTTTCTTTCATAGTTCAGAAGCCTAATTCTCCCTTAAACTCCTTGAAGGCTATGCTTGCCCAGAGTGAAGTCTCACATTGCATGACACTGTCATCTGCAGACTTTCAGCATCAAGGACTTACTGATTTTCTGTTATATAATCAAAGAAAAGCTAATGTAAATTTGCAAATCTACCTACTTCATTGCATAACTCCACTTTGCTCAATTGTTTTCTGTTACCCCAGTTGACAGCTTCCAGTTGCTCAATAGTCCAGCCGTTCAATGTCAAGACTGTAAGGCTACCAGAAATGTAGGTGTAATGTGAAAAATATCATCAAAAAGTTTTGAACTTCATTGCATAACATAATTAAACAAATACCAATGTCTATTACGATCCGTTCATTCTTAACAGTCACAAGTTAGTTTTACAAGTGCTATGAAGACCAGAAGAAGCCTTTGTTAAGGTCTAGTTTTATAAGAGTAAATGACTAAGAGATTATTTTTTGCAGTACCTAGACTAAAGTGTTACCAACAAATCTTTTTATTTTGGGAATTGAAGGGAGAGTCCTCAAGCTTCATTCAAACACAGAAAAAAATGGACAACTCCTGGGTTGTCTCTGTTTCTCCAACTCTTGGTTATTCAGTTTAGAAAGAACCCTTTGGTTTCTTCCTCTAGAGCAGGGGTTCTTAACCGGGGGTATCCGGTATGGGAACCAAATGCTGGGGGTATGGGACTCAATCTCTGGTTACTGGTATTTATTTTATTTAATGTATTAATTTATACTTGGGTAGTACGTGAATGGAACGCGATCTTCGAGAACATTCGACATTTCCTGCAAATGCTTGCATTTAATTTTACACGTGTGTATTTATTACAACTTTAATTTTAAATGTACATTTTATATGTTTTCATTTTAATATTTAAATTTAATAAATGTTTATTTACTGAACAATCGTGTATTTACTCATTTATTGGCAATGTGCATATCTCAAAGACTCTAGAAGCGCGTTTTGCATTGTATATAAAGGCAATGGCACGCCGCCATTCATTCTGCATTTGACTACCGTTGTGTACATAATATATGGAATGGTGATGATTATTTTGAGAGTCAAGTAAATGGGGTATGGGACCATATTGGACAATCCATTGGGGGTCTGGAGTCATCAAAAGGTTAAGAACCCCTGCTCTAGAGGATACATCTGCAGTGAGAGAGGTGCAGCAGGGGCTGAGACCGGACCAGGCACAGTCTCACAGGACAGAGAGACAGAACAGAAAAACAGGTGAGCAAACTAGCTTTAAAGACGCATATCAACGTGCAATAAGTGCTTTACGCGTTACAGCAGCAGCTAATCCCACACTTACCAAACCAAGCCTGTAATTCGTTTGCATTAAAATGCTGTATAGAAGAGCAGTTGACAATCTGAGGGAGTGTTTCTTTCTCATTAGAATGCTGTATAAAAGTGTAGCTTTCCCAAGACAGAAGCTGTACCAGAGGATGACACACAGTGTGAACAGTCGCAGTATACATGACGCAGAAACAATCATTCACTGTCAAGTTGGTCATGGTACATTTAATTCATAATACTGTAGCCAGAATCATATCTAAATTTAGGAAGTATAACTCCAGGTCTTAAGTCACTACATTTGCTTCCAGGTAAGTATTAAGCTGATTTGGAAATGCAATTACATCGCTGTCTCCTACTTTACAAGGCATACTAATGCCCACAGTCCAGAGTGCACATTGCGAAAACAACATGTCAGTCTTCTTGAAATTCCCAAGGTACATGCACAATAGGCATCTAAACCTTTTGGGGTCCAAAGCTCTTGAAAGATACATTATATTGCACCTGTGAATATTAGAGATGTAACATTGGTCTTTTTGATTACAGCAAACACATTTTTTATTTAAGCATAATAATAGAGCTGTTGCCAAAGATGTCCATATTGGTTCTGGATAAATGTTGAAATCATTGTAAAAGGATATTACTAAATCTTTTGCATTCTCTTCTTTGGTGTTGCACAGTGGTACCTCAGATTGATTTTCTGTTTATCAAGTCTGCTTTTCTAACCATGGAAGATGACAACAGTATGTGAATGATTATTAGCATCACCGGGAAAAGCTCTGGCAGCAATCTATTAAATCCCACCAGGATCTGGTTCAGTAATAAGTTAGTTATACCATTTCTCTAGAAGTGCTCATAATATTCCATGTAAGATTCTCCACATAAGGGCTCACTATCATCAGCCCTAACAAACAAGTGGGAGTCATCGCTACAGACATAAAAACACAAGTCTTCTGGTTATATGTCACTTACTAAGCAAACTATGTTTTATTTTTACTGCAGGCGTTCTAATTATTGAGAAGCAATCTCAATAGCCCTGATAAACCTTTTGGGCAAGAAAGTGGCCATTTTACCTGCACTTGGTGCCCTCTTATTATTTCAATCACTAGATAAAAGACAAAGTATAAAAATTATAAAAGCAATGTGGTATTTATTAATATATAGGAATACAAAAATAGAAGAAAATATAACTGAAAATAAAATAGATAGCAAAGTCTGGCTATAAACAGTCTTAGAAAAGTTTACTGAAAATCAGAAATGTCAAGGGGTGGATGCTGTCCTAGGCAGCTTTTGATTTAGTAATTGGTATTATTCATAGGTTACTTTTCTGACATCCAGATGAAATGGTCACGTGTGTCTCAATCTCTGACGTCACTTCCTCTGTTGTGGTTCTCTCCTCTTCTTTTTTTTGGTCCGATGGATGAGCCATTTTTATGTTAAAATGTACATGTGGGATTTCAGGACATGTGACATTGCACACATTTGATTGGCTATTTAGTCCTGATGATGAATGACTTTGATCAGAGTGTTTGATCTTTTACATACCTCCTTACTACTCCATTTCTCAAGCTGTAAACTAATTCTGTAATACCTATTTCTACGGTGTCCATCCATTCCTAGCTAATAGATTCATCAAGCAGGTTCCCTGCCTCTGTGGTATGTCCTTGCCTTCTTTTCAAACTGATACAACACTGGAAGAATATACAAGAAAGACTTGCAGTGCCTGTAAGTGAAGTCACTGTAAATTCAGTTCATCCTGGTTTGAGTAAAGTACAGTATTTAAAACTTAATATAAACAGTCCGCTGTTCAAAAATTGAAGATTTTCCACTCCAGATGTATGTCAAGGTACTGTTACAATATATGTACTGTATATAAATACATGTACTTTGATAGTACACCAGTTTGGCAAAACAATGCAAAGGTCAAGAGTTTGGAGACACGGAATTAACAGAATAAGTGCCAGGCATAGTCAGAATGTTATTAGGAAGATGCCTTGTAGTGATATCATGGCATGATGGCTGCCAGAGAGTTGTCCAGCTCTTAAGAAAGGAACTGTATGGAGAGTCCTGGAAGTAACTTTAATAACATAAAAGATACAAAATAGGCAGCAGGCTGTGAGAGTTCCCACAAACCATTGAGTGGCGGTTGAAGGAACCTATAGGTAACCAGTGGGTTCTTGATGAAGATTACAAAAGGCAGGCAGCACCTGTGCCTTCAGACATTGTGCCTTTGTAAGTTAGGGAGGCAGGGAGGCTTATTGCTGGAAGGAGATACTCTGGGTGGAGGGATAAAGGATCATTGGGGCTTTCTGCTCCTCCAACTGGTTTGCTAAATTGACCATTAAGTAGCCCCAGGCTAGAGTATAAGATTACCTCAGCCATGTTATCTCTCAAATAAGTTTGGGCAAGTGCTGAAAATGGAAGGATTGGAGTGAAGCCACAGCTTGAGATAAGAGTGAGAGTTTGGGAGTTCTCCCATTATGACTTCTTTATGGGTTTTGCTCAGTAAGGAATCATTATTTTTGATAAAGGGCTTTGTTTTTGTTTCAGGCAATGGTTGCATACAGTGATATTCTTTATCAAAGGATACAAGTATCACCAATCCACTTTCAAAGTAACCATATATAGGGTACCTGTCTATCAGAGGGCACTCACCCCAACCAGGATAATTTGAAGTGACTAGTTAAACTAAAATGGTGTCTTTGGAATAAAAATGGAGTACAGTGGAACCTCGGTTCACGAACATCTTGGAACACGTACAAATCGGTTTACGACCAAAAAGTTCGCCAAACTTTTGCATCTGTTCACAACCACACACTTGGTATACGAACAAGCCATCTTCCCTTTCGGTTTGTGCGAGCACACAAACACACACAGACAGACAGACGCGCGCGCGAGACACACACACACACAGAGACGCACGCGAGAGAGACACACACATGCGTGTGCGAGAAAGACACACACACACAGACGCGAGAGAGAGACACACACACACGCGAGCGTGCGAGAGAGAGAGAGACAGCTGGACGCATAAGACCGAGAAGGCAGTTAAAGAATGCACTGGGCTTGTTTTTAAACAGACAGATCCGTTTTTTTTGTTTTAACCTTGTTGTATTTAATGAAGGCTTTTTTCTATTGGATTTTAATCTCCACTTCACTTCTGTTTACAGCGATCGGTTCGTAGCGTGCATTGTTGCAATGTTACTTTTCTTGGTGGTTTATTAAATTGCGGATTTTTCAAATGTTCATTTTTTTCCTGTGCTTAAAACTCATTAAAAAAGTGTTTTTAGCGAGTGGTTCGTTGAGCTATAGCGCAAACTCTTGCAGTGTTAGTTTTCTCTGTTGTTCAAGGTTTTCTCAGTGTTATTCAATGTTTTTACATTAGTTTACTATTACGCTGTGCTTTCTATGATATAATTAACTATATTTGTGCTTAAAAATCTTTAAAAAATATATATTTACATACAGTTCATATGATCTGGAACAGATTAATTGTATTTACATACAATCCTATTGGGGAAATTACTTCGGTTCAAGACCAAATCGGTTTACAACCTGAGTTTTGGAATGAATTATTGTCGTGAGCCGAGGTTCCGCTGTATCTGTAGAAAGACCAGTGCAGACATGACACTATTACTACACAGGAAGAACATTCAAAAATTGACAGGCAGCGTTTGGCCATAACTTAAACCTGCTGTAGCTCACAGGCATCAGCACTAGCTGCTGTGTACATATATTTTGATGCACATGTTGCATGACTTTTTTATCTCTTTTGTAGTGTGTTTTTGCTTTCAATAAATACTAGCCATGGTACCTGTTGAAGACAGGTTATAGAATAATTAAAAAAAATATTTGCTATCTCTTGCCCTTCATGTGCATGAGCACATTCCCATAAAGCCTGCTTCTCAGACTCGGTCAGCAGTTTCAAGGTACCTTTCTCACTTCCTGTCTGATTTTATACTTGCCGTCTTTGAAGGTGACTCTCTCAGCATGCCTCATATGCCTTTACTCAACTTCATGTGCCTCACACTCATACATCGTCTTTCATCACATCACCAAAGCCAAATTGACCAATCAGATTGCTCTGGGGATTGGACACCCAGAACTTAGTGTTTTATTATATAGCAGATGATTTTGAGGATCTTTAAACGAATATTAGCTTTTTAAATATATAACGTGCTCTGAGGTTGTCAATGGAAAAAGCACAAAATCAAGTAAATTGCATTTAATTTAAATTACTGTTTACTATCCAGTTAAATTCATTTTCATCATTTTTTTTCTAAAGACATTGAGTAAAAATTCTATCCCAATATTGATGGTCAGATATTTCTGCAAAAATAAGTTGTCTACCAAGGGGATAGGGGGGATTTTGTGATCTGTCAAGATTGTAAGATTCTAAGATAAAAGTAGAATGTTGATAAAAAAAGGCTTGAAAGCATTTGAGCTTATCAAATCCTGCTTAGCAGTGTGGCACACGAATGGGCATCCCAGCCAAGGAAGAGCATGGATTATTACCTGGGTGGGAGGCCCGAGAGAAACATTATTGGCCAGCTGGGTAGAAAGATCATATTATGCCAGGCCGGTACAAAATAATGGATGGACCAAAGGAAGCCGGAACTTGGGAGTGGGTACATCCTCAATACGCTAGGTGTTAGTGGACTTCGTGTAAGAGTCCAGTTTGGACACCTGCAGGGGTGTTAGGGAAATGGAGTCTGGAGGTGCAGCCCTGTAGGGGCTCTAAGTCATGAAGAAGAAAGGGCATAAATAAATAGGGAATTTAAAAATCAGACTTTTTTGGGGTTAGTTATTCCACATATCCAAAAGAAGGCAAACAGAGCTGGCAAGGCTTTTAATTGTTTATTGATGTGTGGCTCATTCCCACAGATCTATACTACAAACCTCAGAGCATATCATTAAAACAGGGGAAGGTAATTGAGTAATACAAACAAGCAGGCAGTATGTGTGCTTTCAAATTGAGTGCGGATATTTACAGCCAGAACTTAGATACTGATTTCACACATTTACAATGCACTTACTCAGCACTATTTCTCGCACAGGTTCCCAGATTAATGTGTTCGGTATAGGTGCTTGCTCCTTGATCATTACAAACATGGCAACAAATCAGATCAGTGTGCTGTAGCTACAAGGGCATAAAATGAAGAGCCAGCAATGCCATACATTAATGTTTTATCCTAAAGTTGTACTGAGGGAACTTTAATGTTATATTAAATATACTTTATGCTTTTTTTAAATAGAATTAATACAATATGTAAGTACATCTATTTTGAACAGTACGTAAAGAGTAGCTGTAGCTGTAAAATTCACTAAATTAATCTAAATATTATAAGATTAAAGGTAGGAACCAAACCTGGACAAGGTGCTAGTCAATCACAAGGGCACATCTACAAAGAGAGATACAATCAACTTAACACAGACATCTTTGACAGGTACAGTACGTGTCACATTGAATGTAACTAAGAGGAAAACTAAAGTAATTCAAGGTACATGTCAGGGATCAGTATTTCATTCCAAAGGTAATAATGAGACACAATGAATGGGAATTTTAATCCACCAGAGAATTCATTTTATAGCTCCAAAGACAACAGCAGATCCTCAAGAGTGCTATATTATGGTGATGAGAAAATTAAATGAAACTAAAATAGGTCGGGTTGACATATATGTACCATACTCAGACGATAAAGAATCCACCTTAGTAAAAAAGAATAAGTGTGTCTGTGCCTGTCTCTGGGTCTGTCCGGTTGCTTTGTCATTTCAAAAGATCAAACATTTTTAGGAATAAAATGCATTGCATTTGTCATACCAAAAGATGGCGCACAAACATTAGCATTGCTTTTACAAATTCTGTACTCAACTTGTATATAACAGAGACATGTGCATTGCATGATGCACTGCAAATGTTAATGTCGGGGTCTACATTGATTACTTAGTTTTCAACCTGTCTTAGATGGGTAGCACAAATAGTTTATGACAAACGTTTTAGATGAAATTCCTAATATGAACTTGCATAAACATGTAATAGCAGTGGATTTTAACCGTCTACTAGACTCATCTTTACATCAGTCAACACTGATTTTTTAGTGCTTTATTCAAAACTAGTGCAATAATTGTAAACTTCATAAAGGGTCATAACAAATTGGACCCATGGAAATTTCTTCACCCTTATTCAAGACAATAGTCCTTCTTTTCTACAGTACATCATAGTTATTTATGAATTGACTATTTCCTTCTTGGCAACAACCATTTGCTCTTAGTTCTTGAAAATACGATGCAATCATTATCTTTAATCATGGTGCCCATATTTTGGAGTATTAATTACTAGGCTCCACTGAAACATCATATAGTTAGCAACAGAACCATTCTAGGGGATAACAGCTTCATTAAAATATCAGATTGCTTAGTTTATAAAGACTACTGCAAATCCAGAGATAGCGGTGTGCCGTTGAAAGCACATCTGAATGGACAAATTATAACATTCATAACTCCTAAAAATAAACAAAAATCTAAATTGTCATTGGAATTAATTACAGAGATTTCCAAAGTTGGCAAAGAATATGCACACTCACCTAAAGACACACGATATAAAAAAAGCTGTCACTGCGAATGGAATTTAATCTTTTGACTACAAGAGAATCAGAAAAACTATTCTTCAAGTCATTTGCTCTTATTATGAGTGTGAAAAAAGCTAACAAGATTGTAGCTCAACAAATTAATAAAAAGAAAGTTAGAAACAGAATAGTAGAGATTAGAAACATAAAAGGGACAACATTTAGTGAGCATAAAGAGATTACTAATATATTTAAGGAAAATTCTTAATCTCTAAATACGTCAGATTGTAATGAAGTACAAGGTCATGTTGATACCTTTTCTTTAAAAATCACAATTGCTGCAAATTACACTGTGTGTAGAGGTACTGTACAAACCTGTGAGGCTTAATGAAACTGAGGTTGCTATAAATTCCTTACCAAGCTACATGTTCAGAAGCTTATCCAGCAGAATTTTACAAAATGGTGTCTTCTAAACTTCTAACATTCTACCTATGTTTGGAGATGCAAAATTTGTCAATATTCTATCCCAAATCCCTCCATCAGGTGTTGATCATTGTCTTCTCAAGGTAAAATAAAGACCTTTGGAATGTTCATCTTTTAGACTAATCTCATTAATGAATAATGATGTCAAGGTATTGGCCACAGTTCTAGCGAAATGAACTGAGAAAGTGCTCCGTATAATAATATCACAGGATCAAACAGGATTCATTAAGGCAGGCAACTATTATCAAATGCTCACCATTTGTTGGATGTACTGTACACTCCCTCAACAACCAAGCACCCTGAAGTTTTGGTGCCCCTAGATGTAGACAAAGCTTTTGATAGAGTAAGGCTGAGGATATCACTTTACTGTTTTATGCAAATTTGGGTTTGGGCCATAAATTGTCACCTAGATTAAATTAGTTTGCTCAAGCCCAGAAACCTTTCTGCAGGTAAACATTATAAACTCAGAATACTTTGAACTAGGACATTGAACTTGACAAGGTGGTCTAATATGTCCAAAGCTATTTGCAATCGCTATTGAATCACAGCCAATTCATCTTCAGCAAAACTCAGAAATAAAGGGTATTATAAGGAAAAGAATGTTACAAAAAATACAATTATTTTAAAGTCTAAATCAATAATGTTAACAGTGAGAATTTAATATAAAGTTTTGTAAAAAAATATAAAACACCAAAATAAATAGAAAATAGAAAACCAATGATAATATAATGAAATCAATCTAAATAAAAGAAAAAGTAAATAAAATGCAAATAAACATAAGGTAAAAAATAAAAATAAATTGTACATATAATATTTAAAAATAAATAAATAAAAAATAAAAATGTATTTTACACATTAAAAAGTGGCTTATAAACATATTACTGTAACTTTCAAAATCATGCAGGCATTATGTCCTCCAGGTCCAAAGACCTTCAAACACTGCACTGGAGTTAGAGCTCAGACTAAATGGTAGATCTTACTGTATGTAAGATTTAATAAGCTTTAAAGACTTAAAGATGAAAAACTTCTCTTTCCAGAGGCAACAATGATAGGAAGAGTGAGACATCTTGACATTTTAGACCCCTTCTCACTTTTATCCATACACTCTGTGGCTGAATTGGTGCTGCTGAATTTGGCCTCTTATTAACTGCAGCGGGGCCTGGAATAACTGAAGACAGAATCAGAAAGGGCCAAATTGTCCAAACAAACTGTGTCACTCCAACTTTTGTTTCGAGACATGTGAATCTTATTTATGACTTGCAAAAATCACTCTGATTACATGTAACATTACTAAAAAACTATTGTTCATAACAAACACTCTCGTAGCACAGACTCGGGTTTCATCCTTGGAGTGTTTAGACTTTGTCTTTGTAGTATGTTGAATCTTTGTTTCAATTAAAGTCCTAGCAGATTTGACGTTCCAAAGAGTACCTGTGCAAGTGAATGCCTGGGGGTAAGCCTATCAGCTCGCAGGCCCTCCCAGTTTGGGGCCCCAGACAATTTCCTTCCTTTCCTGTCTGGGCCACACAGAATTAAATTCAATAAAGACAGCTCTCTGAACATTTCGAAATGTAAGATTTATGTTAATCTATGATTTTCATGATGAAATGTATTGAAGTATTTATTTTGTTAGATTTTGTAGATAACTTGTTAAATTAATTTAAACAAATTACACTATTAATAATTACAAATCCATAAATTGATGATATTTCTGTGGTCTTTAAAAGTTTTGAAGAATTAGAGTAGTAAGATTTCAGCTATCTTTACTTTTACAGAGACGTCTAATGCAGTTGGTTATGTGGAGAAGCAAGAAGAAAGAAAAAGGACGGATAAGAACTGAATTTGAATAGAAAGTACGACTGCAATAAAGAAAGCCCACATAGAATAATACCCATGATATCCTATTTTTGTGTCTTTGACTGCCACCTCACAAACTCAGCACTTCCACATTATTTAAATTAAACCAATGGACTGTAGTTGATACCCATTCAGGCATCAAACTCTTGGAGCCTTGATTCACCTGTCATAATGTTTCTGCATTGCATATACAGCTGTTATTGCAGCCACAATGGACTTTTTACAGATATTGAGGCAAAGTAGCCTGGGATTACCAAAAAAGCCTTCTTCTGAGACAATTCAGCAATGTGAAAAGGGAATAAATAGAGTGTTTCTTGTTAGATGGCTGCTAGGTGTTAGGGAGTATCCCCTCCATGCTTGCCTGTTGATATTCCTAAATAACCATCAGGCAGTGGCCGAAGAACAAGGCAGTACAGTACAGAACAACTGTGAACCCACAGCCTGGTAGAATGCAAGGTTAGAGGCTTAGCTACTGGGTATAGAAATTGCACTGCCACTGTCTTTGTAAAATACAAATTTGTTGTTTTTTTTTGCATTCCATTATATTTATTCAATTCCATATATTTTTGAGAAATAAACACGCCATGCATTGTCCAAGGCAGTGTGGGTATTTTTAATAAATAATGGAATTTATTTATTTCATTTAAGGGTACTCAAATAATTTATACATTTCCACCAGGCTATCCGAGTGGCTACTATGTGTCCGAAAAAGAGTAAAAATAGGTTGTGTTGTGCAGGTGTATTATTTTCTTTGTATAACTTGTATTCATCCATCCATCTGAGGAAGCTTGAGCCTACTTCAGCAAACATCAGGAGTAGGCAGGAACAGGACCATTCAGTCCATTGTTGGGTACGCACACTCACACACAGACAGAATATGGCCAATTGAACAACACTAATTCAACTAACCTGCATGTTTTTGGAATGTGGAAGGATACCAAGCACCCAGAGGAAGCTCGGGTGGGGAGAAGATGCAAACACCTAGCAGGGAACACCCCAGTCCCCTTGTATCATCTCACTCAGTGAGTGCATTTCGATGTGCTTTAATAACCTAATTATTCATAGAAACCTGGTTACTATAATGCCATGTAAACCCTAAACTAGGTTATTGGTCTCAGAGAAACCTGGTTGTTGCCTAAGATTTCTCCGGTTATTTGGCCATGTAAGCCCTTAACTGAATTACATTTAAGGATCTGGTAATCTGCACAGGTCCAATGAACTCTGTTGACCTATGCTATTCCTTCTCCTAGAAACACTTTAATCAAAATATGCACATGTACGGTATTAACTTTAATTAAAATGTGCGCATGAATGATAAACAGTTCCCATGATTTATACGTTTTTTTCCACCCATGTCCTCTCTGGGGCTATGTATTATTCCACAGCTACAGGTGGAAGCCTCCACAAAAATAATTTTCCTTAATGTTCCCTAATGTTCATATCAATGGTGGCTCAGGTCGAGAATGTAGAAAGGGGTTGGATGTTATTTACTTCAGAGCATGAAGGACTAAAGGTATTTATGAAACACAACAAAACTATCACAGTCTTCATACTTGTTTTCAGATTCAAGTGGCTGGTGATGACGTTTAACTCTTTTATGTGCAGTTTAATGATGTCTAATCGTTTAGCCAAAGAGGAACTCCAGTAGTGTGCTTGCACACGTAAACAGAGGTTTTGAAGAAATTAGGTTTCTGCCTTAAACAGGTTACTCACCTTATCCTGGTTTTAGGTGTGCATGTAAACAAGCTGATTAAATCATTCAAAAAAAGAGTGCCAATAATTGTGTCGTAACAATTTTTTTCAGTTTTCATGCCAATTCTAGCCTTTTTCTTTTGTATTTTTCATTCTTTGATCCTGTGCTGCTCTGTATTAAGCAAATAAGTACTTATAGACCAAAGCTGTTTCACTGCCAAATAATTTTTTAAATCTCTATGTTTTACACAGTGAAAAAATTGTGACAGTTTCAAAAATGTTTTTCTTATTAATTTATTTAGACTTTTATAATGTGAGGCGGATATACTGTACATGAAAATGATCATCGCATAGACACACATATGTTGAGATTGTCATAGTATCAGGTGAGCAATTGTAAATAAAGTGAAATCTGAAAGACATGAGGGAGGCCATTTCACTCTGATGCTCATCTGTCAAGCTGTCACAATTATAAATATTTGTCATGACTTATTGGGAGATTTTGCATTAGTGTATTCATATACCATTTTAATTTTTCCCCAGATTAAGAGGTTCATTTTGCACATGTGAAGGAGGTTCTGTCACAACTCCAAGGACACAAATTTGCCAAAATAGAGAAATTTGAATTTCATCTGTCATTTGTATTTTTTGACTATTAGTCACTCAGGTTTACTAACAGAACAGTAGAAAAATATCTTAGAATATAAATAGGAAACCATCTGTTTGTATGAAGCATGTTCAAAGGTTAGTGGCGTTTGCTAATCACTACAGACAATTTATTAAGAATTTTACTTTTTTGATTGCTGCTATTACAAATCTCACAAAAAATGGAAAAAAGATTTGTGTGTTGGTGGAGGACTTTCAGAATAATTTTATTATACATAAAGAAAAATGTACCTTTGCCCCAATCCTTCACCACCTAAATATTTTTCTACCCTTTCAAGTGGACGAAGATAGTTCCAGTGTAGGAGCTAAAGCCTCTTTGTCTCAGCCTACTGTGCCTGTTTTTTCAGAATCATGTCCTTGTCTAAGCAGAATTATGATGTGGGCAACTGGGAGATGTTACCCATCAAGCTTGCTTGAAAAAAACATTTCTGTTTGAAGGGTGCTACCCAACCTTTTGTTATTTACACTGATCATAAAAATGTAAAATATATGAAATCAGCAAATAAATGAAATGCTTTTCAAACTCATTGGGCTCTTTGTTTAAATTGTTTCTGTTTTTACCTTACCTATCAGCCAACAAATGTAATTTAAAAGCTTATGTTTTACATACAATGTTAGAGTATAATGATGCCACTTCTGAACAGAAAATATAATTCCACTGGACAAATTCATAGGGGCAGGTATGAACTTCATGATTACCTTAAAAACTTTCTGATCTCCCCCCAGCCCCTTCCTTCTACAGCCCCCAAAGGGAGATTAATGCTTTCTACCTGACGAGAGAAGAAGGGCCTTGAAATGAGTCATTCTTTAAGTTTTCTGGATCATCTTGGCAACTCTAAGTCTCTAGAATTCTTGAAGTGAAACAACTGGTTGCTAAATATGTATAGGGATATAAAGGACTTTGTTAAAGCTTGCGAGGTGTTTAATTAGTCTCTGTGTCAGTTGGGTTTATTTTGGCCTATCCTCCCAAAATCCCTCCAGAAAGACATTACAATTGATTTTATTAGAGCTTGCCTTTTTCACTTGCCATTCTGAAAGTAATGGATTGAAATTTTTCAGTCCAACTGATATATACTGTATTACTCCTTATAGTAATACTACGATGTCACCAAAATGTTAGTAGCAGAAAACTAAGAGATGACGTCAAGCGTACATACAGTACAAAGTGATGCAGCTTTAAGTGGAAGAGATGCATTCATAAATATAAGCATAAAAGTTCAACAAAATTATCTTTATGTAAATCATTTGTCCAGAGAGCTTCCATTTTTCTCATTCACATTGGCCGTACATACTGTAAATGACACACACAAACTAATATGGATGTTCAAGAAGAGTTTGTATTCTACTCTTCTTGGCAATGTTTATCACATTTTTCTAAAAGTGTGCATTAGCTTTGGACTTAGATTTTTTTTTGTCATTTCTTGTCTTTTATTGAATTTATTAAAAGCATGTAACATTCCATACAATCAAGTCAAGCTTAACAAAACTAATTTCATCTGCAAATAGTGATATTTTTTGTTCAAGTTCTTCTCTGAAAATCCCCTTTATCTCTGATGCATTTTAAAATTAAACAGCCAATGGCAATTGCAAATAGCAGTGGTGATAAGGGGCATCCTTGTCTAGTACCACGTTCTAGTTTGAAGTAGTCTGAAATAATGTTGTTAACACAAACTGAAGCTTCTGGACTGGTGTACAGTAGTTTGATCAATGCACATATGTTTTGGCCAAACCCAAATTTATACAAAGTGGTGAACAGGTAATCCCATTCAGCCATATCAAATGCTTTTTCTGCATCCAAAGATAATAAGAGCTCCAGAGTGTTAGACTTTATGGGTAAATATGTTATATTAAATAGGCATCAAAGACTGGAAGCCAAATGTCTACATTTATTAAATCTGGTTTGGTCTTGTGAAATTACCAAAGGGAGCACTTTCTCAATTCTTCTAGCTAGGACTTTGGAGAGTATCTTAACACCATTATTGAGAAGTGAGATTGGTCTATATGTTGCGCATTGTAACAAGTCCTTATTTTTCTTAAGAAAAATGATAATGCTTGGTGAAAACTTTGAGGTAGTTTTTTTTTTGTTTCTGGCTTCTAAAAATGATGGTAATGTAAGGGAAGCCTACTTAATTGAAACATTTTTTTTATAAAATTCAGCAGGGTGGCCATCAGGACTTGGTGCTTCCCACTCTGAAGTGAGTTTGTAGCATCTAGTAATTCTGATAGCGTTAGAGGTTTATCTGATTCCTCTTCACTGAGAGTATCTACACTCACCTAAAGGATTATTAGGAACACCATATTAATACGGTGTTTGACCCCCTTTCGCCCTCAGAACTGACTTAATTCTACGTGGCATTGATTCAACAAGGTGCTGAAAGCATTCTTTAGAAATGTTGGCCCATATTGATAGGATAGCATCTTGCAGTTGATGGAGATTTGTGGGATGCACATCCAGGGCACGAAGCTCCCATTCCACCACATCCCAAAGATGCTCTATTGGGTTGAGATCTGGTGACTGTGGGGGCCATTTTAGTACAGTGAACTCATTGTCATGTTCAATAAAAACCAAGTTGAAATGATTCGAGCTTTGTGACATGGTGCATTATCCTGCTGGAAGTAGCCATCAGAGGATGGGTACATGGTGGTCATGAAGGGATGGACATGGTCAGAAACAATGCTCAGGTAGCCCGTGGCATTTAAACGATGCCCAAATGGCACTAAGGGGCCTAAAGTGTGCCAAGAAAACATCCCCTACACCATTACACCACCACCACCAGCCTGCACAGTGGTAACAAGGCATGATGGATCCATGTTCGGTGGGGTCTTCTGCTGTTGTAGCCCATCCGCCTCAAGGTTGTGCGTGTTGTGGCTTCACAAATGCTTTGCTGCATACCTCGGTTGTAACGAGTGGTTATTTCAGTCAAAGTTGCTCTTCTATCAGCTTGAATCAGTCGGCCCATTCTCCTCTGACCTCTAGAATCAACAAGGCATTTTCGCCCACAGGACTGCCGCATACTGGATGTTTTTCCCTTTTCACACCATTCTTTGTAAACCCTAGAAATGGTTGTGCGTGAAAATCCCAGTAACTGAGCAGATTGTGAAATACTCAGACTGGCCCGTCTGGCACCAACAACCATGCCACGCTCAGAATTGCTTAAATAACCTTTCTTTCCCATTCTGACATTCAGTTTGGAGTTCAGGAGATTGTCTTGACCAGGACCACACCCCTAAATGCATTGAAGCAACTGCCATGTGATTGGTTGATTAGATAATTGCATTAATGAGAAATTGAACAGGTGTTCCGAATAATCCTTTAGGTGAGTGTATGTGTGGTATCCATAATGTATCTAAAAAAATTAGATTGTGTCTTGTATTCTTTAAACTGAGTAGAATATAAGGACTTATACTAGTCTCTAAATGTGTGCATTATATTTTTATGGCCAATGATTCCATCTCTGTCTGTATTGATAAATGATATTGCATTGCAAACTTCCTTCTTGTGGATTGGTTGCTCTAAGATCTTATTAGCCTTTTCTCTGTGTATACAGTAATGATGTATGTGTCAACCTGTAACAATATAATGATGCACAGAATGGCCAAACTATTCCAAATACCATAGCTGCTTTAGCATTGTTACTCTCAGTGCACCAGTATTTTAACCTATTGTATCTGAGTGGGGAATCACAGCTATACAGCAGCTGATTGGAAAGCTCTACGGCAGATTGTGTCAAGTACGGACAGAATTGTCGGGGTACAGCATTTAGTACATGCTGCCTCAGCCATGCGCACATGTCAATTTGAACTTCTATTTGACAAATGCTTCAGAGCCTTTTCCTGTACGAACCTCGCAGTTCAGAAACAGTTTCATTCTAAGAGCTCTAAATGCACTTAATCAGTCAATCAAGTGCTCCAGGTAGAACTGCTTATACTTTTAAGTAAAATTTATTGTTGTTGTTGTTATTTTACCATTTTATAGGAAAATAAGTTTATGGAGGATTTGCATATTGAATCTCATTGCACCATAAGATAACAATAAAGGAATTCAGTTCAGTTCAACAGAAGAGAGCACGTATTACAGATGATGATGACTGGCATGATTTAGAAGTTGATTTAGATTTCCAGGTGCTATCTTCTTGGAGCTCTTGATATCATTTTTAAGATGAAATGCAGTAAAGAATATATATTACATTATACAGATACATTTTTAGCTTCATTTAAATAATGTATACTGTTATTAATTAAACGTCTAGACACAGTTGACAGCGCTAGCGATGAACGGTGCAGCAAGAATCTTGCGGGAGGCAGGAACAATCTCTGAACAGGGCGCCAGCTCATCACTACTCCTGTGCCACTGTGGCCCCATGTTTAATACATTCTTTAATTCATTTCATCATGAAAATGATATCAAGCACACATCATAGTATTTAAATTGTTCAGAGAGCTGTAATATCACAAATGTAATGTATTCTGTGTCCTGTCAGTGTAAGAGAAAGCCTGTTAAATAACAAGCAAGTAGTGATTCACACACATAGAGTACACAGAAGAACATATAGAATACAAAGCATTTAATTTGCTACTTTAGTTATGATTGGATTTGAGAAACTAGTAAAAAAAGATTTTAAAATGACGTTTATGACGTTCTACTTTAATGACAAAATAAAGTAAATTAAAGTGGAAACTTCGAGATTAAAGTTGACATTCTGAGCTTTTTCCTCCACTGTGTCCATATTTTTTTTCCTTTTCTCTTTACCCTAATAAGCTTCCATATAACACTCAGATGGTGGGCTACAACTTGCCTTTTCACGGCGACTTTGATATCTGACAACTTTTTTATTTCAGGCACTGTGCGACTTTCTGATCTTGAACTTTTAATCAGCTTCCTTTTGTTGGTTATACAACTGCTTAAACCAACAAATAGTATGTTTTTCATTACCTCAACTTGGCATTTGCTCAAACTCTTCTTTTTCCCCTTGCTTTTGCCATTGTCTTTTGTACAGTGCTGTACTTAAGGGAATATTTATATTGATTTGCATATTCAAAGAGGTGTAATTCTGGGAGGAGCGGCAGGCATGTCCACAAGTGTTATTTTTCGCGCTGACCGGTATTTATGTAGTGGAATAACGTTGAAGTTGGCTTGTACATGGTTCTGTTCATCTGAATTTTTTTGTGCGTACACACATTTCGACTTTTGTCCGTACACCATGTTTTAGTGTGAATTCTACACATGCTGTTATGCATAAGGCCCCTGGTGTGTTCTTGATCTCTATCAAAGCTACATGTCTTTCAAATTGCATGGACAGAGAGAGTTAAAAAATATAAAAAAGCTCTCTTTAAAGTTCGCTCAGAATACTATTCTACAATAATAGATAGCAATAATAAAAATCCTCAGGTACTGTTTAGAACAGTTGCTAAAATAACAAATGGGTATTCAGAGCTCCAGTGCAAAATACCAACAGATATTAGCAGTACAGACTTTATGAATTTCTTCAATGAGAAAACTAAAAATATAAGATCCCAGCTCTCAGCATCACAGTATAAACTGCATACTAGCTTAGCAGACCCTGCCTCGCATTACATTCAGCACTTTAGTAATTTTAATCCTGTAACTGAGCAGGAAGTCTTAACTTTAATTTCTAAAATGAAGCCCACTACTTGTTCCCTAAATCCAGTGCCAACAAAACTAGTAAAAAGTGCAATGGATGTTCTTGCAGCGTCTACTCTTAACATTATCAATAGTTCACTGCATGGCACCGTACCTGATGCACTAAAAGTGTCAGTCATTAAACCATTACTTAAAAAGTCAGACCTAGACCCACACATACTAAATAACTATAGGCCTATTTCAAATTTACCCTTTCTCTCTAAAATAGTAGAAAAAGTAGTCGCCAATCAGTTTCAGTCACACCTTAAGCATTACAATTTATCTGAGAAATTCCACATTGGTATCCGCACTGGTCATAGTACAGAAACAGCACTAACATGGGTTGTAAACGACATTCTGATATCCTCTGATGAAGGAAACTCCACTGTAATTATGTTGTTAGACTTAAGTGCAGCATTTGACACCATTGGCCATTCTATTTTACTGCACAGACTAGGAAATGATGTTGGGCTTACAGGCCCCGTGCTCGTTTGGTTCAGTTCTTATTTATCAAATCAGTTCCAATATGTACAGAAATGTGCTGACAGTACTCCATCATTATACACAGAAGTGAGATATGGTGTCCCGCAGGGCTCAGTACTGGGACCTTTATTGTTTTCACTTTACATGCTTCCACTGGGATCTATCATAATTTTCACTCGTATGCAGATGACATCCAGTGATACCTTTCATTCACAGGGTTAACTTCCGGGTCAGATAAAAAGTCCTTTTCTTCATCCCGGAAGTACGTCACTTCTGCTGTCGCTTTGCCTATGACGCATTTCCAGGTTATAGGGCACATATGACTCTTTGTTCCTTCCTGCAGCGCCCTCTAGCGGCCCCTGTGGTATCCAGCAGGGCCGTGGATGAAAACTCCATTGTCCATGATTCCCTGCTGGTCTTCGGGGCACCTCCATGCTGCAGGGAGGGCTCCATCCGGTGGCCCGGGATGACAAGCCGGCCATAGACCACAGGAGGTACTCTTGTCCCAGTCTCTTCACACAAAGGGGGTGCTAGGAGGGTTGCTTTCTTTCCTGAGTATCCTGAATAATATCTCAATAGAGCAGCAACTAGCTTTGGGAATTCAGAATTTCATACAATACTGTTATTGACCATTAAAGATAGGATGACCTACAAAGAAGCAACCACTTTCTTATGTTACTGAAGAACATTTAAAAACAAGTTTCCACAAAAACGTTTTTCAGGTTGCTACAGTTGAAAACAATTTACTAACCCCTGAAAACTATAAGCTGTGTGCCGACTCTCACCTGTTCATTCCCATAACCCTGTCTCTCTAATTACACACAGAGACTCAAAACATAGAAACCATTCTGGATGTTGCAACATTGTTGTACCGAAAAATAAAAGGGGTTTGTAGACATAAAATTGTTTGTTTTTCTGTTCTTAATTCAAAATCTCTGAGAAAGGAAAAATTGCAGCAAAATCTTTAACTATAGTTAGAACTTTACTCAAACTCATATTTCTACTAGAGGTGCCTGTATTATGTATTTTATAAACATGAACTCTTTAAAAATAAACCCAACTCCTTCACATCAAATCATTCTAAAACGTTTAACTACTGTATAAATGCCATCTTTTGGAAGGTAAAGTATTATACAGTATATACGTATTATTTTAAGTACAAAGTAGACTAATTACTAATTACTGAAAACTGGCTACGAGATACAGACACTCCCAACTTACGTGGTTCAATTTACACATAATGCTAAGTTACGCGAATAAGAAGATCCTGCTATGATTGGTATTATTTTTTTTATTTTTGTGCACATTTCAGACCTATTTTTTCTTTCCTTTATATGCTAATAAAGATTTTAGAGGTCACAAAATTCAATTCTGTGGTTACTGTCATTCTAGAACAGGGATTCCCAAACTTTTCAGCTCACGACCCCCAAAATAACCGCGCCAGTGGATTGTGACCCCCACTATCCTCGGAAGTGGTTAAAATATACAAATGTTGCGCAACGGTGCACATGCGCCAATAGGCCTATCCAAACATGAGCATGACAACAAAAAAGAACATAACGCTCTAACAACCAGATAACTTTTTAAAAAATTGTTATTTACTCATTCGTTTAATTTCAACAAAACATCTCACCTAATGAGATGGGTGGGCACAATGCTTGGAGCACAGCAAGTCCATTCTTGGGTTAATTTTGGAGACCGCGACTCAGAGATCATCCTCCAAGTTCAGTCGCGACCTGTATTTATTTTTAATGTACGTGAGTGCCGAAAAAGTCTTTTCGCACAAGTAGGAAGTGCAAAACAGCATCAGTACATCCAACATACAAAATGTTATTTCTAAAAAATTAAATTAATTTCTAAAAAGTTTTTAAAAAGTATTTGATTTCTTGGAAATCATCTCGACCCCGACCCCTACTTTGGGAACCACTATTCTAGAAGATAATACTGTAATGTTTATTATTATTTTGAGCCCCTTTTTGGATGTAATTTTGAATTCTGTTTTGCTGCCATTTTGTGATGGGTTTGCTAAGCAGTTGATCCTGAAGCGTTTAAGTTTCACTTCTAGGAAAAGGTATAAAGTTCTTCCCAAACACTTCCTTCCTAACTGAGTATGTGTTCATAAAAAGAGCCTGTGTTTATTCAGGTAGTGCTCCTGGTAAGCAACTTACAGTATAATGTCGATATTATTGACTAAGATTTTGTATTTTTGATTTTGCCGTTATAATAGTGTTTATATGACTTCTCAGTTAGGAGTCCTTGATTGTTTATCTGACTCATATCTCGTCTTCCAGTCCTTCATATAAAACTTTCCCTGTCACTTTCATGGTGCCAGAACAGATCCCTACAGTTGAACCTGAAAAGAATACAACTGTGAGCTCATATGTAGCAAATAAAGTTTAATGTACATAAATAAAGTTTTACATATACAAAGAAAAACATTACATAATATATAGTGAGGGTTTGGGTCCTGAATAGATCTCAAAGTTGGAGACATCCATGTTATAAAGCCTTGCCAAGAGAGAAAACTACTTAACATGCAAGAAAATTGAGAGGTTGTGGAGAATGAAATGGGTACAGAATTGTTACATAAGATATCGGTCTAAGCCAAAACTCTTCAAGAAGCGTATTTTCATAACACTTAAAGGACAAGTCAAGTAATGGTTCTGGAAAATGGTCTAAAGCCATAAATCCTCTATCTCTGATCACCCACTTTGTCGAGTTTCAAAGGTGTCGTAGGTGGAGTGTGTCCACGCAGCATCTCACCCTGGACAGGACGTCAGTCCATTTAAAGGCACACAGTAGGTCGATGTAGAGCCAGCAATTAACCAACCATGTACATCTTTAAAATGTGGGGCAGAAAACAGAGGAGCCAGACAAAAACTCAGACAGATACTGGAAGACCTGCAGCCTCCAAACAGACAGTGGCTGAGACTAGAATTTGATGCCAGTCTCTTGGAGTGGGGAAGCAGTAGCACTAACTACTGCACCACCATAAAAACAATGACTACTATTTAAATATTTAGGCTGAGCTATCTAAGAAACAGTTCTCAGCATAAAACGGCAGTTCTTTATAATTAATACAAATGACACCAACAACTTTTAGCAAACAAAGCAGATAGAGAAACTATTTTGTTCGATGCGCTGTTTAGAACTAAATTCCTTACAATACATAAACTCTGTATGGAAACCTAGATACTGTGCATGAGAATGCTTGCTCCATATACTGACACTCATGCACTATATACTCTGATATTGTCTCATACATGTCACACTAAAATGCACATAATATACAGTGAAAGGTATCTAATTAAATACTGAAACACATACATACAGCATATGTCAAGATTTCGTCTTATAAGTTAATACGGTGATTATTGCCACGTGTACAGAGTACAGATAAATCCTTATTTGTATGTGCTTCACAGCATTCAACACATCGCCCCTCTCTGGTGTCATGATTAGTGAGTATACTACCTTACCTCAAAACTTCTATACTACAGTATGTACCAAAATGTGTACACAATATGGTAAAACAAATACATACACTGTACTCTGCAACTGTGTTGTAAATACTGTATATGCATTTATTTAACAATAAACTTTTATTGCATTTGCTGTAACAGACCTGTGACATGTTTTAAGATTATTTTTGCTAATGTAAGTATTTCAATATACAGTATGCTTTTCAGTGCAGTACATGTAGTTCAGTGTATAGCATGTGCTATTCACCATGGAGTGTGTGTATTTCTGCATACAGTGTACGTGTTTCAGTATAAAGTGTGCAGTATGTACAGGTGCCGGTCATAAAATTAGAATATCATGACAAAGTTGATTTATTTCAGTAATTCCATTCAAAAGTGAAACTTGTATATTAGATTCATTCATTACACACAAACTGATGTATTTTAAATGTTTATTTCTTTTAATTTTGATGATTATAACTGACAACTAATGAAAGTCCCAAATTCAGTATCTCAGAAAATTAGAATATTGTGAAAAGGTTCAATATTGAAGACACCTGGTGCCACACTCTAATCAGCTAATTAACTCAAAACACCTGCAAAAGCCTTTAAATGGTCTCTCAGTCTAGTTCTGTAGGCTACACGATCATGGGGAAGACTGCTGACTTGACAGTTGTCCAAAAGACGACCATTGACACCTTGCACAAGGAGGCTGGCTGTTCACAGAGCTCTGTGTCCAAGCACATTAATAGAGAGGCGAAGGGAAGGACAAGATGTGGTAGAAAAAAGTGTACAAGCAATAGGGATAACTGCACCTTGGAGAGGATTGTGAAACAAAACCCATTCAAAACTGTGGGGGAGATTCACAAAGAGTGGACTGCAGCTTGAGTCAGTGCTTCAAGAACCACCACGCACAGACATATGCAAGACATGGGCTTCAGCTGTTGCACTCCTTGTGACAAGCCACTCTTGAACAAGAGACGCATCTCACCTGGGCTAAAGACAAAAAGGACTGGACTGCTGCTGAGTGGTCCAAAGTTATGTTCTCTGATGAAAGTAAATTTTGCATTTCCTTTGGAAATCAAGGTCCCAGAGTCTGAAGGAAGAGAGGAGAGGCACAGAATCCACATTGCTTGAGGTCCAGTGTAAAGTTTCCACAGTCAGTGATGGTTTGGGGTGCCATGTCATCTGCTGGTGTTGGTCCATTGTGTTTTCTGAGGTCCAAGGTCAACGCAGCCATCTACCAGGAAGTTTTAGAGCACTTCATGCTTCCTGCTGCTGATGAACTTTATGGAGATGCAGATTTCATTTTCCAACAGGACCTGGCACCTGCGCACAGTGCCAAAGCTACCAGTACCTGGTTTAAGGACCATGGTATCCCTGTTCTTGATTGGCCAGCAAACTCGTCTGACCTTAACCCCATAGAAAATCTTTGGGGTATTGTGAAGAGGAAGATGCAATACGCCAGACCCAACAATTCAGAAGAGCTGAAGGCCACTATCAGAGCAACATGGGCTCTCATAACACCTGAGCAGTGCCACAGACTGATCAACTCCATGCCACGCCACATTGCTGCAGTAATCCAGGCCAAAGGAGCCCCAACTAAATATTGAGTGCTGTACATCCTCATACTTTTCATGTTTATACCTTTCAGTTGGCCAACATTTCTAAAAATCCTTTTTTTGCATTGGTCTTAATTGATATTCTAATTTTCCGAGATACTGCATTTGGGACTTTCATTAGTTGTCAGTTAGAATCATCAAAATTAAAAGAAATAAACATTTGAAATACATCAGTCTGTGTGTAATGAATGAATCTAATATACAAGTTTCACTTTTTGAATGGAATTACTGAAATAAATCAACTTTCTCATGATATTCTAATTTTATGACCGGCACCTGTACAGTCAAAAACAATTTATGTCCCAAATAATGTTTCATATATTGTGCCAAAGAGTAGAAATGGAGACCTATCTTCGTCATGTTTGAGGATGGTAAATATAATATGTTTTTGTTTTTTTTATCAATCCTCTTATCAATCCTAACCCTAACCCTAACCCTAACCCTGATCCACATATATCACATCTTGCTATGTTTCAGCCTTATGCTAAAATTATTTCAATTTACTTTTTTATCACATCAAGTAACACAACCCCCAAGAATGACAAAGTGAAAACTGGATTTTGGGAAGTTTTGCAAATTGATTTAAAATAAAAGGTGAAATATCACCTTGACACAAGTATTTAGGACTTTTTGCTATTACACTTGAAATATGGAAGGTGGATCTTATTTTTGTAATCATCACTGAGATGTTTCTACACCTTGTTTGGAGTGCACTTGTGGTCAATTCAATAGATTACACCTGATTAGGAAAGGCACACACCAGTCAATAGACGGTCCCACAGCATACAATGTGTATCAGAACAAAAACCAAGCCATGAGGTGAAAGGAATTGCTTGCAGAGCTTCAAGAGATGATTGTGTTGAGGCAGAGAACTGGGGAAATCTACAAAAAAAAAAATTGGCCACACTGAAGGTTCCGAAGATCACACTCCACTCTATAATACATAAATGGAAGAAGTTTGGAACAATCATGACTCCTTCTAGAGGTAGCCACCTGGCCAAACTGAGCAATAGTGAATAAAGTGCTATGGTTTAGAGGTGACCAAGAACCCAATTGTCACTTTATCTCAGCTTAAGAGAACCTGTGTGGAGATGGGAGAAACGTTTAGAAAGACAACCATCAGTGTAACACTCCACTTATCTGAGATTTACGACATAGTGGCCAGACAGAAGTTTCTTCTCTGTACGAGACATGTGGAAGCCTGTTAAGAGTTTGCAAAAATGCACCTAAAGAACACTCAGAGTGTGAGAAGCAAGATTCTCTGGTGTGATGAAACCAAGATTAGTGTCATGTCTGAAGGAAACCAGGCAATGCTTACCATGTGTGCAATACACAAACTTCAACAGTGAAGAATGGTGGTGGCAGCATTATGCCGAGGATTTTTTTCTTTGTGGCAAGGACTTAGAAACTATACAGGGTTGATGAAAAACTGAACAGGGCAATGTAACAAGATATCCTTAATTGAAACCTGCTCCAGAGTAGTTTGGACCCCAGACTGGGCCAAAGGTTCACCTTCCAACAAGACCCTAAGCACAAAGCATAGACAATAAAGAATGACTTTAACCTAATCGAACATGTTTGGAGAGACCTGAAAAGTAGCTGTCCACTGATTGTCTCCATCTAACCTGACAGAGCTTGAGAGGATCTGCAGAAAACAATGGCAGAAAATCCCCAAATCCAGATTTGCGACACTTGTCCATTTAAACTGATGAAGACTCCAAGCTGAAATCGTTGCCAAAGGAGCTTCAACTATGTACTGAGTGAAGAGTCTCAATCCTTGTGTCAGTGTGATTTTTCAGTTTTTTAATTTTAATAAACATGCAAACATTTTCTAAAATTCTGTTTTCACTTTGCCATTTCAAGCTATTGAGTGTTGCTTGATATGGGAAAAAATTATTTAAATGATTTTAGCAAAAGGCTGCAACATAGCAAAATGTGTAGAAAGTGAAGGGGTCTGCATATGTTCTAAACACTCTGAATATGTTGTCAACACTGTAAATATAAAGCCTTCAGCTTTCCTCTACTTAACAATTCTATGAATAGATCTATAAGGTTCAAGAAGTACATCACAAAAAGAAGTGAAAATGCTTCCAGCTTTTGTACATTGTGTTTTTGTTTACATCCAGACACGTAATGAAACCTGAAGAGCAAACCTAAAGCCGTATTTTTTTAAAAGACAAACAGACAGCATTACTATTTGTTTAATTTAAATCCTTGGGTATTCATTGTTCATTGTGAGTACATTTTTTGGGAAGGGTAATGAAACTTTGGCTGCAGTGATTTTCAAAACCTTCCAGCATTTCCTTCAAATTTAAGGAGCAGGCATGCATCCTCTTAATTACTGAGAATTGGCTTTTGTTTAAACCGCTTTTCCCATGATAAGCAGACTCATGAAAAAAACCATGATGAAGAAGATCCACATAAAGAAGCGATCCATTACCTTGGCCACCTTCTTCCATTCTGTAGTTCTTCTCTGGGTGGCTTTCTGATCTCGATAGCAGTTGGCGATATACTCAATGTTCCTCAGTAGGTCGTGATGGTGGCACACACATTGCACCTTACAAAATGTGTCTTTATTTTTACCTCCACCACCACAGTCTCCTCTGTCCAAACTGACATACTTTCCTTCTTCTTTCCATGGAGTGTAGCAATTGGTAGGTGTGTTTGCCATCGATGCAGCAGGAGTCCCACGTTGATCAAACTCCTCCTGAATTTCTTGAAGCTTCTGTGCCAGACCATCCTGACTCTTTTTAATCTTTAACACAAAGTCATCTTTCTTGGCCTGACCATTCATTGTGTTAGTCTTCGCTGGTGGTGCTGCATCGGGTTTGTCAGGCTGAGGACTCATGCAGTTCTCACCCACTTCATACACAAAGAAAATTTTGGCCATATATTGCAGAACAATCGTTTTTGCCCACTTTGGAACAGGCTTGGCATCTGGTCCACAGTGATGGATGTTCATGATAAAAATTGTCAAGGCAGTTGATGCCGTTATCAGGGTCATTGTGGCAATGTAGTATTTTCCTGAAAATGAAGAATTAAGAGATACTGTTAGAAAAAAACCACTCTAATTGAAAATAAGTACTTGTAACTCAGAGTAAGCAGGTTTCTTGTTCAGTCTTCACGATCAAAGTTAGTGCATTACAAATTATAAGAAATGTATGAAATCCCTGAAGAACAAAGTGGCATTTTAGGCTTAAACTAATAATTAATTTAATTGCAATTACTACTTTAGATCAACAATGCATTAAAACTATAAAAACAGATTGTAGATTACATAAAAAATACACACAGAGCAGCGTTAACAAAAATAACTTAGTTTTTGTTCCAAATACCAATAACGCACATAGAATTCAGCTCTGCCCCTCCGAAACATTAAATATGGCACTATTAAATGTTAGAGCTTTAACTAACAAGACATTTTTTATAAACCATCTTATTACTGATAGAAACATTGATTTTATTGCACAAAGTGAAATGTGGTTTAACTCAGACGGCGCAGCTGTTTTAATCGAATCTGCGCCTCTGGATTACAGATATACTCGTGCAGACCGCCAAGGAAAAAAGGGCGGCAGCTTGGCAAACATTTACTCGAGCCGGTTAAAGTGTAAAGATGTTAGTTTTGGTAAATTTAAGTCCTTTGAGTATCTCGCCATTGTTATTCATGGAGATTCTCACGTTCTAGTATTATCCGTGTATAGACCTCCTAAATTTAACGCGTCTTTCTTTGAGGAATTCTCAGACTTAATGTCAATTTTAATTACGAACTATGACACACTCTTAATAGTCGGCGACTTTAACTTTCATATCGATAATCAGTGTGACTTAAAAGTAAAAGAATTCATGAACCTCTTGGACTCTTGATTTGAGACAGCTCATTAATCAACCTACACATAAAGCAGGTCATATGTTAGACTAAAAGTTGATGTGAAGCATATCATTGATATTGGTCTATCAGACCACTTACTTCTACTATTTAATATAGAAATAATGATAGAAAGCATTCATGAGAAGCATATTGTTAAAAAATGCTTCTTTGACTCATCAGCAGCTTTAAAACTTACAAACATTCTAAGCAGTCTGTTTATAGTGCCAACTATAATAGCGAGGATAATGTAAATAGTAAGGTGGAAAATTGTAATTCTAAAGTAAGAGCTGCTGTTGACATAGTTGCACCTGAAAAGACAGTTAAAAAATCCTCTAGTATTTTTATTCCATGGAAGACCCAAAGAGTGTCTGATTTAAAAAGAATATGTCGTAGAGCTGAGAGTAAATGGAGGAAAACTAAACTAACTATCCATTATGAGATATTGAAGGTTAAACTAACAGAATACAACAACACAGTCCATCTTGAGAGGCGTTGCTATTTCTCTAAGATTATAAATAACAATGCTAGTAATCCCAGAGTCTTATTTTCTACAATTGATCGCCTGTTAAACCCAGGTAACACAAAGGAATGCCCCCAGAATACTTCCAGTGAAACCTGTGAGAACATTGTTGTATTTTTCAAACAAAAAATTAATGATATTAGAAATAACATAGTACATCTCCCCAACACTGCGGAACCTCCTAAACGCACTCCTCTCAGGACTACCCAAAAAAGATATAAATCGTTTGCAACTAGTGCAGAATGCAGCTGCTAGAATCCTAACTAGGAAAAGAAAATCAGAACACATTTCTCCAGTTTTGATGTCACTACACTGGTTACCTGTGTCTTTCAGAATTGACTTTAAAATTCTGCTTATGGTTTATAAAGCCTTAAATAATCTCGCTCCATCTTACATATCGAAATGTCTGATACCCTATATGCCAAATCGTAACCTTAGATCCTCAAATGAGTGTCTCCTTAGAATTCCAAAAGCTAAACTTAAAAGAAGTGTTTTCTTACTGTGTCTTTTATTTTTCTATACTTCATTTTGTAAAGCACTTTGAGCTACATTTTTTTTGCATGAAAATGTGCTATATAAATAAACGTTGTTGTTGTAAACTATAACATATTTCCATAAGAACAATTCAAATGCATTACCCAAATTCACAGGCATTGTTATAGGATGATGGTCACTACTACTACTGCCCTCATCTATCATTACAGCACTGGTTCCTATTATGCATTAATGGTTTCCATATTTCATCAGAGGTTCCAGTGCTGAATTATCTAACAGTAGTAAACGTTGTCACATTATTCTCAGGACAATGGCCACTGTCTGAATTTAATCCCTCTCTTCCACATGCTACTCTTGGCTGCAGAAATGATTTGCAAGGTGTTCTCCTTTCTTCCTGATAATATTATTGTCCATCATATGCTGGTTCTGACATTAGTTCAGAGCTCCTTCATTGAGCTGTACAACTCAGTACTGCATCTGCTTATGGATTTATTTTGATCAACAATTCTATAATTTCACTTTTTTCCTGTTTCATAGTTTTCCCCAGTAGTTTTGATCTTCTTCTCATTTTTCACTTTTATTTTACTCACTTGTATTTTTACTTTGCAGTGTAACAAAATCTGATTGTAAATTATTTTGTGCTTTTTGACATTTTATCTTCTATTATATATTTCTACACAAATTTTGATTATTTTCTTGTTATTGCTATTTTACCAATTTACTCCTTTTTATTTTTGCTAATATTGCGTTTATTGCAGATGTTACCAATTAGATGTATTTTCTGGTTGGGTGGCACACTACTCATTGCGTCCAAGATTTTGGATTATACTTCAAAAGAATTCAGCGATTCTGTTTTTTGTCTAAACTTTAGGAAAACAATTTTGAGCATGTTATTTTGGCTGGACATTGGTGTACTGATATAATTTTTCCATCTGGCTTTGACCACCAACTATTGCTGACTTTTTTTGGTCTTTTCATTTCCTGATCATTTGCTTCTAGACTGCCAGTTCCAACGCAGCAAAACACTGGCCAATCAGTCATGTCATTTTGTTTTTTTAATTCTCTCACGTTCTAACATACAGTAGCCATAACAAAGGGCCTCAGACTCAAAAGGGGAGTTAAGCCAAAGTTCCCAGGTTGCTTGGCTTTTTCCTCTTTGTTTATTTTAACTTTCACACTGTCTGCTTTGAATTGAAACTTAGGTTTGTTGTCAAGTGTACAGTATTTATAGTCTTGCCTCAGCAGATAGATAGATAGATAGATAGATAGATAGATAGATAGATAGATAGATAGATACTTTATTAATCCCAAGGGGAAATTCACATAATCCAGCAGCAGTATACTGATACAAAAAAAACCCAATATTAAATTAAAGAGTAATAAAAATGCATGTAAAAACAGACAATAACTTTGAATAATGTTAGCGTTTAGGGGGTAGAATTGAAGAGTCACATAGCGTGGGGTCAGTGTGTTATAGTGTATAGGGTCATAGTGTTCAGGTCTCCTGCCCTTGTCCCTTCTCCATGTAAATATGGGGCAATGTTGGAGGCAGCAAGGGGCCTCACAAAAGTGACAACAAAAGTATGTTTAACAACATTCTAGTATATCCTAATATAAAACCTCATATAAAAATATATACAGAATGCAGTTTTGAAGTTTAAAAAGGGCATGTTGATTGCATAAACACATCACATCACTACAATGTTATACCCTAATATGCTTTCCTGCTAGAAAATGGGTAAGCACACCACAGAAACGGCAATAAAATAGGGTTTTACTGTACGTCTGTAAGCATTATGGTTTAGTTTTTATTCTGAGATGTGTGAATGATGTACAAATGCAGTCGGAATTTGAGTAATGACAGTTTTTCAAAAATGTACTATAAAGGAAATTCTGAAGATACCTCATATTAAGAAGTCAAATGAAGTTGTCTTTAACAGTAAAGCCATACTCATCTAATTCGTACCTTTCATTTGTGCACTATGTTTCCTTGATTTGTTCATTCATCTGAATTAATCTAATTAAGTACATGAATTCATAAAAATGTGAACAGCAAAATATGCTACACCTCAACAGATAATAAGTTCTCGTGAAACTAATATAGAAAAACTTTAGTAAGTTTGTGAACTCACCAATAAGAGGAACATTTTCTGAAGGTGGCATACTCTCTGCTACAAGCAGCTGGAAGACCGTCAGTGCTAAAAGCACAGTGACGCCAAGGGAAACCTTTTCTCCTGAGTCAGCAGGCAGATAGAACCCCAAAGGAGCAAGAAAGGAGATCATAATACATGGAATTAGCAAGTTGAAAATGTAAAAGGAGGCTCTTCTCTTAAGCTTAAGAGTGTAGGTGACATCCGGATAAGGATCTGAGCAGCAACCATAAAGAATAACATTCTTCTTGGCGGGCATGCCTAAGACCTCCCATTCCACATTTTCCACAAAATCTGTCAGGTCCCCACTGTCAAGGCCATTTAAAATATCAATCTGATTTCCATTGTATGTCCAAGAACCAAAGGTAAGTCTGCACTGTTGTCCATCAAATGGAAAAAAGGAAACATCCACCTTGCAGGAGCTTTTGGTGATAGCTGGTGAGTCCCACATTATTTGACCATCATGTCTAATAACAACATTGGTCTCCATAGAGCCAGTGAATTGGTCATCAGCACTGAAAAACATAATCAGTTAATGAATTCAGATGATTTATTTAGTCTTTCTTTTTATTATCTTCAAACACACACATTGTTCTGTGTTAACAATGTATATACATTTATATCCATATGATATTCTCAAACCTGATTAATCTTTTATATGGTTGTTTGAAAACTGTGCCTGTACCAGCAGCATTGAATACAAGATAGAAAATAGCCCTGGAGAGAATGACAGTCCATCACTGGGCCCGATTAGACACACATCAATACTCACACTCATTTGCAGCTAATATGGAAGTTGCAATTACCCTAACATGCATGTCTTTGTGGACGTGGGAGGGAAGAACAGACAGATACTGTGATAATGTGCAAACTCCACAATTATCAGATGCACTATTTAAACCAAGGATGCTATGCTGACCATCGTGTCAACCTACACAGACCCTATTTTGAAATCATTATAAATCTCTACTTTGTCTGCTTTCTTTTCTGTTTTTCTGTGGTGGTATTTTGTGCCACCATCACTTGGTCAAAGTACTGTGCAGCCACTTGTGATGCTGGAATAAAAGCGGATACCCTAACTATCGGTAAGACCAACTGGTTCAAATCTTCTAGCATGAAGCTTAAAAACAATAGGAAACTACTTAAGTATGTTTATGTTAGGTATCATGTCTACAAGAGGCTGAGTGGTCTTTTGGCAGATTTGTTTTTTTCTTCAGAAACTTGCACCTGGAGGTCTTTTACATTTTTTTTTCTGTCCTCCCCAGCCATCTGACCATAGCATCAGACTTATTATCATGAATCTATATAAGGATTTTACTTTATATATTACTTGAATATATGTGTTATGTAAGTGCATATTGATTAATTATTATCTAATAATTTTGGTTTGCCATTTATTAATTGTTATTCTTATGTATTTCATTTTTTTTTTCTTTGACACCTAGTAAATTCCAAGAGCAAAACTTAAAAGAAGTGGTGAGGCGGCCTTCTGCTGTTATGCACCTAAAATCTGGAATAGCCTGCCAATAGGAATTCGCCAGGCTAATACGGTGGAGCACTTTAAAAAACTGCTAAAAACACATCACTTTAACATGGCTTTCTGATAACTTCACCTTCATTTAATCCTGATACTCTGTATATTCATTATAATAACTATTCATGGTGGCTTTAAAATGCGTACTAACCCCAATTCTCTCTTCTGTTTCTTTTCCCGATTTTCTGTGGTGGTTATCTGCGCCATCACCACCTAATCAAAGCACCGTGATGTCCTACACTGATGGATTAAAAGCCAGAAGTCTACATGACCACCATCATCAAGTCCTTCCATGAGAACCCTAAATACTAAAAGGACTGTTTCATTTATGTTAGGTAGAATGCCCAGAGGGGACTGGGCGGTCCTGTGGCCTGGAACCCCTGCAGATTTTATTTTTTCTCTCCAGCCGTCCAAGTTTTTTTTTTTGTTTTTTCTGTCCTCCCTGGCCATCGAACTTTACTCTTATTCTATGTTAATCAGTGTTGTCTTATTCTAATTCTTACTTTGTCTTTTCTTTATCATGTAAAGCACTTTGAGCTACATTATTTGTATGAAAATGTGCTATAGAAATCCATGTTGTTGTTGTAGTAAGGCATTTTGAGCTTCATCCTCTGAATGTTATAGAAATGTTATAGAAATAAATATTGTCATGCCACAAAGCCTGAGATGCTGATCTCTTTTTTCATTATATTTAGGCCTTATCACTAAAAATGCAAGTGGATATTTATTTTTTTACTTTTATACTACCAACGTTTTTAAGACACATATGATTTTGTAAATGTCTAATGTGAATGATGGGACATAGTTCACATAGGTCTGGATGAAGCCAAGCACTGTATTTGTATGTGAAAAGCACTGATAGGTTGTTTACTTCAATCTGCATTTGAGCAAATCTAGTCAGTAAGGCAAGTTTGATCTGCTGGCAGAACAAAAGTGGAGCACAGGTGAGGGATAGCGCTCTTCCTGTTTCAGTATGTTTGCTAGCTCTTGACCTTTAAAGAAATATATAGATACTTCTGTGTCCAATCAGAATAAATACAGTATGTGTGCCCTTTCATTCATTTTTGACCATTCAAAACCAACGTTGTTTGGCATTTACCTGTGATAGTTTGAGTATCCCTTTAATATGTGAAACCGTAAAGATTATTAAAATACGGAAGTTACAAAACATTGCTCTATTAAATATGAACCAAGTAGACAAGTTCCAAATACAAATCATCATATGCCAATACACTAATTTGAAATAAAATCCAGTCAGATAAATGTCCTGTTTGTACCTTGGCTGTGCACATGAAATGAATGAACAAGGAGGAAGGTGATCTAAAAGGATGGAGATCAAACTGATGAAACTTAATACCATTCCAACCTACTTGTTATATAGGACTATATCAGGTCTCCATACATAACTACTAGGTATGCGGATGGTATCAAGCCCATCATAATCATCCTTATTCCACCTCAGGTACGCATCAGTCCACACCTGTCGGATCCACAGGTACGCTGTAAGGATTTGATTTCTTTCATCCTGCAACAAAAAGCAGAGATTACCCACTCAGGACTCCTCCGTCCCATCAGGTTTGGCATTATGGAACACAAGATGTTTTGTTTCATTATTGTTTTAATTTTTATCATCAGTTCAGTATTAGTTTCTTATGATAAACCATTATTTCAGGCATATTGACAATGTATTATTTCTTTGTTACCGCTTACTATTCTTAATACAATAATTACAATATATTTACCATTACATAAGGTTAAATATTGCATTTCAGCCATGCGGAAGGTAACACAAACTTGAAAGTTTACCAAAGGCCTAAAAGACAGAAACATAAGAGGATTTTACCTAAAGTAACAAGCATATTAATTTTACCATTAAATAAATATATGAGCATATTAATCAAATCAATGTAGCATTGTTTACTTCTCTTCTTTACAACTGGAGCATTTCTGCGCAATTCTAGCTGTATGAAGATCCTTTTGAGGTAGAACTCTGTTCTAGAAGTGACTAAACATTTGACTGTTTCCTCAACAACATGGTGCTTCTTCTCTGATTGTGACATATTAATTCTCCTTGATAATCTCAGCATTTTTTTCTTTATTCTTGATCAAAAAACAAGCCAACCCAGAATAGAAGTTGTATTGAGACAATTGAGTGAACATTTGCCAAAAAATGGCAAACCAGAAATCATAGTCATGAAAGTATAGTAAAAAACATGTAATTCTTAAACAAAACTTTGCTTTGAATTCTTTTTTAAGAGAGTATTTATTTGATTTGTTAAGTAAACTTCCATCAGAGTCTGCTATGCAGCTCTAAAATAGGCCCCTTTCTTACGGGGGACGTTCAAAAGGTTTCCGCACTTTTATATTTTCGTTGGAAACGGTAAAGGCGGGAGGAGTAGTAACGGGGCATTAAAAATTTGGTATGACGCTGGGAAAATTGCATCTCAAACGAAGGTGACTATGTAGAAAAGTGATTTGTTTTTCAATTTCTTAATAAATAGAATTAAAAAAAGTGTGGAAACTTTTTGAACATCCCTCGTACACATGGTCAAATTATTGCATACAACAACAACATATTGCAATGAGAGAGTGTCCTTGGATAGGAAACCCAACATGAAATATAGTATGTCACTTTCAAGGCAAGGACAGGCAAATAAATGGAAATATGATTTTAAAGCCTC
Organism: Polypterus senegalus; assembly: GCF_016835505.1. Taxonomy (NCBI): domain Eukaryota; kingdom Metazoa; phylum Chordata; class Cladistia; order Polypteriformes; family Polypteridae; genus Polypterus; species Polypterus senegalus. The sequence goes on along the minus strand of NC_053155.1, from coordinate 284,045,901 downwards.
AAAATATAGAAACACTCCCAAAAGAGCACATACGTAAATATATATAACAGAAGTATATGTTTGGTATAACAAATAACTAATTGTGGTTCTTTTGAAGAAACACCTTGTCTAACAATCCATAAATTACCATTGGATAGGAAATAATTGCATCGGTGTGTAACATCCATCCATCCATTATCCAACCTGCTATATCCGAACTACAGGGTCATGGGGGTCTGCTGGAGCCAATCCCAGCCCACACAGGGCGTAAGGCATGAAACAAATCCAGGGGTGGGCGCCAGCCCACCACAGAGTGTGTAACATAAACCGACTGAAGTACGTTATAATAGACGTGGCCCCTGAGACACAGAAGCTCGGCATCAAGACAAAATTAATTTGCCATATTAGGAATAACCAAAAAAGGAAATGCCATTTTAAAAGATAGGAGCATTCCCTGAACCTCATCTGAATTCAGAATGAAAGCCAAGGAGGTTAAAGTTATAAAAACTGATCAATGTTATCCAAAATAAAGCATACCAGGGAGGGACTGAACAAAAAATGAGTATGTCTCTCTGAGTTTTCACTCTTCCTCTCTATTAGGATGGTTGGATCACCGACTCTGTGCCAAGCCAAACGCTTCTCTTTTTTTGTCTCCCACTTCCTTTGCCTCTTTTTGTATTTTTCTGGCCTTACTTTTTCCTACCAGCCCCTTGTTTTTATCACAACTTTTAACTCACCTGTGTTTGCCTGTGTGGAAGAAACTTACATCCCAACCAGGGTTCACTTCAGAGGTCATCCTGAGGCAGGAGTGCCTTCTGTAACCTCTGGGGCCTTCATCCTAGTACCTATCCTACTAGTCCCCAGCCCTCAAAGGGAATACTTTTATTGTGAGCAGCAGACATTTTTAAGGACTTTCTTTTAAAAAACAGATAAGAAAATTTTTAGGGTCATAAAAGTAGCCACCGTATAAAAGAGAGGAGATATGCAGAAATCATTCAACATCATTCATTACAAATCATTCAACATGCTACTAAGACAATACCTGAATCAAAACACAAAACAAAGCACTGTAATTAAAACCATCGGTTATTTCCCTAACTGATTTTGTATTTATGTTATATGGTTTCTCTTTGACTTTGTGTTAGCTACAAAGTTGAGGGAGGCGCTCACTGCTGCACAAGAAACTCCTTCACAGCATGCAGATGTACCGGTTTCTTGTTAGCTGGACGTGACCTTTGAGCTGAGTGGAAGAACTTTGTGGTTGTAATTCCAGTGAAGCATTTAGAATCTCCACTTCTGCTGTCTCAGAGAGGATGGTGGCTGGGAGGAGAGGGTGACACTCTGAGTGAATATCTCAGCAGAGACGAACACAAAACAAACAAAGGCTCTGAAACAACTGCGATCTTCTGAAGCTGTTCTTGTTCCAAAACAAAACTCTCAATAAATGACCACTGAACTTTGTTGCTCTTGCTGAATGCATCATTTAGTGTGTATTCAGCATTTATGATAGTTCCAACTAGTATGAAAATGTTCCTCCCTGCGGAACCAAAATTTTTGCATTTTGTTTTACTAACTCTAAAGCAGCATTTCTCAACCTTTAAGTATTTGCGACCCGAGTTTTCATAACAGTTTTAATCACGCCCACCCCCCAACATTTTCTTGAAATGTACATGCATATTTTATTATACCTACTTAACTTTTATCGACATTTATCTAACTCTATATTTATTTTTCTAGTATCAGAATGTAGTTTAAGTTAATTTGTTTTGGTTTGAACAGATGTTTTTTTCATATTTTTGATTCTTGTTTTCTTTTTTTCTCATTTTCGCCGCCCCCCTAGGGGGGCCCACCCCACAGGTTGAGAACCACTGCTCTAAAGTGACAAAATGTGATAATACAGACTTTACTATGTTTTCTATGACGTCCTCACAGTACACTCAATTCAGTCTGACATACAGCCAGTGCCTTCTTTCATATCATGACTGGAGAGCAGGACACTGGCAGACTTTACCCAGAGCATCTAAGGGTTTGTTCCTTATTTATCTTCCATGTTTGTTATAATTACTAAATCAGAATAGTGTGAGTTGTATCATTACTTTCTAATGTGATTGTGTTGAAAAGGTTCAAAATAAAAGCAATGCAAGATTGGAAGGAAGTAAGGAAGGAAGGAATGTTAGTTTTAGAAGATGGATATATTTAATGTCTGAGTGATTGAATAGTATGTTTGGGAATGACTGATGGATGAACTAACTGAATGAAAGATGAATAGAAGAATCATGAATGGATGGATGAATTGGTGAATGTTTTTGAGTGACTGTATTGATTAATTAACTTGATTATTAGAATAGATTGTAATTTTAATTGACTGACTGACTGATTGACTTTCTAAAATGTAACCCACTCCTTAAAAGTAATTTAAACTTTTAATATGAGCTCATACTGATGGGGATTTACTACAATACACTTCAAATATGTACAAATTAGTACAGTGGATCGAGACAGTTATTTTAAAATTAGTTCATGAAGAACACGGGGACACAGTTGGAAACTTGTTAAGAGTAAATTTCGCACAAACATTAGGAAGTTTTTCTTTACACAAAGAACGATAGACACTTGGAATAAGCTACCAAGTAGTGTGGTAGACAGTAAGACGTTAGGGACTTTCAAAACTTGACTTGATGTTTTCTTGGAAGAAACAAGTGGATAGGACTGGCGAGCTTTGTTGGGCTGAATGGCCTGTTCTTGTCTAGAGTGTTCTAATGTTCTAAAAAAAATAAGGGACATTGTCCTTTCAGCATTTAATTTAAACGTCACAGTGGTCTATCCAACTAGAAAGAGATATTATATACAAAGAATTAATGTATGTATCTTACATATTTAGAAAATGCCTCCATTTTCCAACATTTTTAAGATGGAATAAAACACATTTTGTGGATAGTTTTTATTAGTTGTTAGTATCCTTCTTTTTTGTTTTTTTGGAACATATATGTCACATTACAAGTAAAATACAATTAAGAATGAATTCAGTAAAACATTCCAATCACTCATTTTTAAAATAAACTTGTATCATGTTATAGTGAAGAGCCAACATCCTTCCCATTTCCAGTTCAGAAGGCATCTTATGAGGTACTACTTTATGTATATTGAAACATCACAAGTGTTTCAGATTGACATGTTACCAGCAACTTTAGTTTAGAACAGCATTAATGAATTCTTGGCAAACATTCCTCATAAAGAAGATTAGGTTTTATTTTTGCCAAAAGTTAGACAGCATTAGACATCATTTTCTCATGTAAGGTGCGTTGTGATTCGTCTAGATGGGCCTAAGTTCTTTAAATAGTGCAAAAGCTAACAAAAAGCCACAGAAGCTTGTCTTACCATGTCAATGATCTGGGATAAAGTGATGCGCAGGGTGACATTCAAAGCTTTATCTGTGTCCTCCACTGGCCGCAGTGCACTTGTGTAGTTGGCAAAGAGATCATTCAACAATTTGTGAGCATATTTCCCATGAGCACCACAGCAACCTGTAAGAGATACATATTTAAATGATTATACATCTGCATTTTTAGCATCTTTGTTTCAAATTCCTCATTCAATGCAAAGCCACGTTTGTACAATTTATTTTTCATACAAGCATTAATTAGATGGCCAATAACAGCAGCATCAGGCAAAGAAGGAAATAGTAGATTATTATTTGACTGTTTGTGTACATTACAAAGTTGTGGGAATATTTTTCAGGTTTTACGGCAACAATGCACACAATGAGCATTTAATTATTTAACAAGTGTTGCCTGGGAAAAATAGGAGTAAATAGAGTAGAGTAAAACAGCAGCCTCCATAAAGCATTATTGAAAGACAGACATTGTGAACGATAGGGGGCGCTCTCGCTCCCTTGAACCCCTGTCCACGACTCCAGACACCAGGTAAAAGTCCAAATGTTGACTTTATTTTTCTTCCACAGTGCACAAAGCACACTCTCCACCACAATACTCATATAAATCAACAATTCTCAAATAAACCAATCCTCCAGCTCCCAGACGCGTTGCCACCCTTCCACCCAGCTCAGCTCATTGTCTATGAGTTCCCATAGTCCTTTTATACCTCCTGACCCGGAAGTGTTTCTGCCCAATAGTCCACAAGTCCTTATTCCTTCCGGGTCAGGGTAAATAGTCCCTTTCTTCAACCCGGAAGTCCGTCGCTCTTCCTGTGACGAACCTCCGGGTCACAGGGCACGAAGAAGCCCTCGGTCCTCCCTGCAGCTCCCTCCTGTGGCCCCCACGGCATCCAGCAGGGCTTTGCATAAAAACTCCAATGTCCATGATGCCCTGCTGGTCTTCTGGGGATCTCCACGCTGCAAGGAGGGCTCCACCTGGCGGCTTGGGGGTATTGGCCGGGATAAATGGCCGGCCATCCTTCACAACATGTAGGATTTTATACATAACTGTCAAGCACAGATTAAGACCCCACAGACCCCTGGGTGATTTAGCTCTTTAACGAAGTGTTGCTCATTTAAAGCACCACTGCATTTCTTACTCTTGATTTCAGTACAATACACAATTGCTTGACCAAGCTTGGGTCCCCTTGGTTATTTTGACTCGCAGATACTGTAGCTGATTGTCTCATCAAGTGGTAGGGGGGTTCTTTTTGACCCAGAGACACTTGATTGTTTCATCAGGTTTGGTAAGTGACACTTACAATTTCTCATTTTAGCCCTACTCACAATGAAGGTATTATAATGCCAGCATTGATTTCCTCAAGATGGACATTAGTAATCAGTTCTCTGCCACTGTAATACTTTAAGCTGATGAGTCCCAGATTCATTCTTATTACAGTTTGTCAAGCACCAACATCTTCATTTTCCTCTAAATATTTCAATTATGACTCCCATTGTCTTTCCAACTCGTGTTCATTTTCAAACTGTGGTGTGTTCCATCTGGGGTTTCCCACGTTTCCCTGTCGTCAAACCAAATGAAGGCTGTTTGGCGGACTGAAACTGTTTTGATGTCCATGTGTGTACCTTGGTTATGTTGTCAGGTTAACATCAACTTGTGGTGTTGTATTGTTTGGTATTATATGACCGTCAATAGTCTATGGAAGACATTCAAGCAATAATTTCAATGAACTAAATATACAATTGACAGTAAACTTGAACATGATGGATTGGCATCCCATCGAGGAATTCTTCTGGCCTTCAGCCTTTGGCCTTTGGCTCCTTGTGACAGTATAATGGCAGTATTCGGAAGCAGTACAAGAAGCCATGTCATGTCATGTGTGTCATCTCGTTGCTTAGACCTATAAATCAAAAAAAGGCTGCAAGTTACTTACTCACCTTTTACTAACTGTTTGAATAAGATGAACTCAGTGAACCTCCTTGTACTCCAAATGCACCAAACACTTGTACTTGGACCCTGTGTTCACTATACAAAAAGTCACTAGCACTGCACAAAATAAATGTTTATTTGTTGGTTGCAGGAGCTGTATTATTTTATGAGTGTGTGCTTACTGAAAAAAAATTTGAAACCCTGCCTGCCAGTGATTCTTCCTATAATACAATTTTACAATAAGGGGGTCCAACCCACTACAGAACTGAAAACCCAAAAGTGTGCAGGGGCAAGCTGGCTCTCTTTATGTATTAATATTAATTAGATTTTGGTCCTCTTGCACAGATTGGGAGAATTATTAATCACTCCCTTTAGACAGGCTGTACTGCCTAGACCTTGAACAAAAGACAGTCATTTCAAAATCCTCCTTCAATTTAAGGGTGCATCACTCTGCTCTCATTTTAAAAGATATTCTCTGTGTGAATAACTGCAATCTTAGTCTACACATGTGATGGACTTGCAGCTGGTGCGGACTATAGGAAGGCACAATATGGAATAAAGGGTATTTGTCTGTGCAGCAGATGCATAAGAAATGAGAGAATTGTGACCCATTTTGGGGAATAATAGTGAACTCCTCTTGGTAACAAGAAACAGTAACCAAAACTTACAGAACTTGATAGGTGCGAGGGAGATGAGGATCCTACTGCTCAGATTTGAAGGAGATGAAGATCCTACTGCTCAGATTTGAAGGAGATGAAGATCCCACTGCTCAGGTCATTCTGACAATTTTTTTTAAATATACTGTACTGCAATGGTCAAGTGCCACAACCAGTATTGGTCACCATCTTGTGCCCATTTTTATTGTGAACCTAAGTGAATTAAGTGGATTACAATTGACAGATGGATGGTTCAGGGGTTCCATATAAACCCATGTGTATATTATTGGTTCAGACAAAGCTGGAGCTAGTCTTAGGTAAAAGACAGCACACTGGCACAAGCACTCAGACTCCTTTATGATAAGCCAGCTGAGAGAAGTCAATCCAACTAACAAAAGGTCTTTAAAGTGTGAGAGGAAATCCATGCAAAAAAAAATGAAACCAGGAAGTTATGTCTTCAAACAAGCATCGAAGAATCCCGGCCCTATGCCGAGAGAGAGACAAGCCATGGAGCGCTGTAAAGAAGCCAAGGTCTTCTAGGAAACAATAGAAGGAGAGTGGGAGCTGCTTGATAAGGTAGGCAAGTGGATGAGGCTCCCCACCAGATAGGAGTTTAAGCCTGTTTATTCCTTCAAATGAATTTTGTTATCTCCCCTTGTGTGGCCCTGCTTCACAATGTATGCCTTACTTTTGTGTCTCCTCTTGGTGGTAGTTTGAGCATTGCAAGAGGGCACAAAGGTGGCCCCTGTTGGAACAACAACTGTCCACTAATTTCTATGATTTAATAAAATATAACTGATGGAAAACAAAACAAAAATGATGGAACAAGACAAAGTACAGTGCAGTAAACATACTATATATACTTGACTATACTTAACTACAGAATCAAGAAAGAAGAGGGCAGATTGGATCTATCCCTCCATTTTCTGGCCACTGATTTTACAATAGTGTGTTGTGTTTGAAAAGGCAGGAACCATCTTTATATGGAATGCCAGACAATTGCAGGGGAACAATATGCAAATATATAACACCAGTAACGGCGCACTGCACGATAATGTGCAGTGAATACACTTGACTTGAGCATTCATAGCTTTCATCCTCTTTCTTTCTATGTACGTTTAACATTTGTTTGCTCAAAGGTTGATGCGCTTGCTGCTTACTGAGCAGCTCTTCTTTTCTCCACACTAGCGGCCCACTGCTTCTCTTCTTCCGTCAGCATCTTTTCGCGTTAAAACTGATTCAAGTTAGTCTTTGTGTTGCAATTACTTAGTACGTTTTTCTTAATTTCTCACTTAAGTTGGCACTTAAATCATTCTTGAGGCAGATTGAAGACTTAAGATATGAAGAGGCAGGGGAAGTGATAGCGAAGGTGGTAGGGAATGAGAACGGTGTACATACGCATGCGCCGCACGGTCGCCCTGCTGCAAACTGCCAAGAGTTGATTCTACAATAAAATAAAATAAAAATAAAAAGAGTAATAAAAATCATCACCATGAAAGCATATAGTAGATGTCACGTAGTAAAAGTGTGTCAAATTTCAAGTCAATAGGTCAAACGGTTTGCGAGCTACAGGTGATTTAAAATCTTGGACAGACAAACGAACAGCCACAGTAGCGTATTATATAAGAAGACTAGCAGAATACCCTCGCTTCGCAGCGGAGAAGTAGTGTGTTAAAGAAGTTATGAAAAAGAAAAGGAAAAGTTAAAAAAAATAACATAACATGATTGTTAATGTAATTGTTTTGTCATTGATATGAGTGTTGCTGTCATATATATATATATATATATATACACACACATATACATATATACATACATACAGATAAATATACTGTACATATATATACACACACACACACACACACACATTATATATATATATATATATATATATATATACCGTATATATATATATATATAGCAAAATACCCTCGCTTTGCAGCGGAGAAGTAGTGTGTTGAAGAAGTAATAAACAAGATAAGGAAACATTTTGAAAATAACGTAACATGATTGTCAATGTAATGAATGCAATTGTTTTGTCACTGTTATCTATATATATCTCTATATACAGTGGTGTGAAAAACTATTTGCCCCCTTCCTGATTTCTTATTCTTTTGCATGTTTGCCACACAAAATGTTTCTGATCATCAAACACATTTAACCATTAGTCAAATATAACACAAGTAAACACAAAATGCAGTTTTTAAATGATGGTTTTATTATTTAGGGAGAAAAAATCCAAACCTACATGGCCCTGTGTGAAAAGTAATTGCCCCCTAATACCTAATAACTGGTTGGGCCACCCTTAGCAGCAATCTGCAATCAACTGCAATCAAGCGTTTGCGATAACTTGCAATGAGTCTTTTACAGCGCTCTGGAGGAATTTTGGCCCACTCATCTTTGCAGAATTGTTGTAATTCAGCTTTATTTGAGGGTTTTCTAGCATGAACCGCCTTTTTAAGGTCTTGCCATAGCATCTCAATTGGATTCAGGTCAGGACTTTGACTAGGCCACTCCACAGTCTTCATCTTGTTTTTCTTCAGCCATTCAGAGGTGGATTTGCTGGTGTGTTTTGGGTCATTGTCCTGTTGCAGCACCCAAGATCGCTTCAGCTTGAGTTGACGAACAGATGGCCGGACATTCTCCTTCAGGATTTTTTGGTAGACAGTAGAATTCATGGTTCCATCTATCACAGCAAGCCTTCCAGGTCCTGAAGCAGCAAAACAACCCCAGACCATCACACTACCACCACCATATTTTACTGTTGGTATGATGTTCTTTTCTGAAATGCTGTGTTCCTTTTACGCCAGATGTAACGGACATTTGCCTTCCAAAAAGTTCAACTTTTGTCTCATCAGTCCACAAGGTATTTTCCCAAAAGTCTTGGCAATCATTGAGATGTTTCTTAGCAAAATTGAGACGAGCCCTAATGTTCTTTTGCTTAACAGTGGTTTGCGTCTTGGAAATCTGCCATGCAGGCTGTTTTGCCCAGTCTCTTTCTTATGGTGGAGTCGTGAACACTGACCTTAATTGAGGCAAGTGAGGCCTGCAGTTCTTTAGACGCGTTGTCCTGGGGTCTTTGTGACCTCTCGGATAAGTCGCCTCTGCGCTCTTGGGGTAATTTTGGTCGGCCGGCCACTCCTGGGAAGTTTCACCACTGTTCCATGTTTTTGCCATTTGTGGATAATGGCTCTCACTGTGGTTCGCTGGAGTCCCAAAGCTTTAGAAATGGCTTTATAACCTTTACCAGACTGATAGATCTCAATTACTTCATTTGTTCCTGAATTTCTTTGGATCTTGGCATGACTTCTAGCTTTTGAGGTGCTTTTGGTCTACTTCTCTGTGTCAGGCAGCTCCTATTTAAGTGATTTCTTGATTGAAACAGGTGTGGCAGTAATCAGGCCTGGGGGTGGCTACGGAAATTGAACTCAGGTGTGATACACCACAGTTAGGTTATTTTTTAACAAGGGGGGAATTACTTTTTCACACAGGGCCATGTAGGTTTGGATTTTTTTTCTCCCTAAATAATAAAAACCATCATTTAAAAACTGCATTTTGTGTTTACTTGTGTTATATTTGACTAATGGTTAAATGTGTTTGATGATCAGAAACATTTTGTGTGACAAACATGCAAAAGAATAAGAAATCAGGAAGGGGGCAATTAGTTTTTACACCACTGTATATCTATATATATATATCTATATCTATATATATATATATACAGTATATCTGTATCTATATATCTATATCTATACAGTATATCTATATTTATATATATCTCTATATCTATATCTATATATATCTATATATATATATATATATATATCTATATATATCTCTATATGCTATATATATCTATATCTCCTTTGGGGTGCGAGCAGCTGTTGCTGTGGGTGCCAGAATCCATCGAGGAAGAAAAATGAAAAACATTTGTTGTATATAATCTGAATTTATCTATCCATTCCTAAAAAATTAAAAGGGCAGGCTATATCATATCAGTGCAATGCGCTGCTTGTTAAAACGGATGACTCCTGCTCTTACGTGCACTTACTGTAGTGCTGCGTGGGTATTATGAAGTATTGTATCTGTTCAAATTCTATTTCAATTTTAAATATAAGTAATTTTTATTTAGTCGAGAGAAACATGTTTGGTAGGAATGAAAGGTAAATTTAGTCAGCATTGCATAAATTTTTCTTCACCATAGAAATTTAAAGAGTAAATTCAACTTACATTCCTACCAAAGTTATTTCTGTCGACTAAATAGAACCTGCTTATATCCAAATTCGAGCTATTGAGGTGTTGCCTGCCTGCCTGGATATGTCACTCTAGCTTTGCTCTTACTTTTTTACTGTTCATGTAATCATGGCTAGTCGCGAAAAAATTAGAACATGGAAGGAGGATTACACTGAGTATGGCTTTACCAAAATAATTATTGATGGGAAATAAAGTATCCATTATTCATAAAGCTTCAATTGGTGATCTGTTTTTCTGTGTTAATCTCATATTTTTTCATACTTCTTCTCAAACCAAGGGGGTGCAAGGGTAAAATGAATCGGGAAGTGCTGATTTATATATATTGAATATACTGAAATAGTTTCACTGTCAAATAATGCAAACAATACGCGGCACGTGTTTCACCCTAATTCTGGGCTCATCATGCGTACACACTCACTGCACCCACTCTTGGGAATCGAACCTCGGACGTCAGCGCCAGAGGCGAAGCCTTTCGTGTTGCACCACGGCGTGTGTTTCGTTTATTTGACAGTATGTAGATCGGGGTGTATGGCTGCTCGAGTTTTGCAGGGCAGGAGATGCCACTTTTTGCAGACACGTTCACGTGATCAAAAGTCTCTGCGCTCTTTGGAGGTCATTTATATATATATATATATATAAAATTGATCAGTCATTGGCATCGCTCACTGAGTGCAAGGGAAAAATATAAAATGTAGTCTATAAGCTATTAAACAGTAAAACATTAACATTTTAAGAAGTAAAGATACACTGAGCACCAGTGGAGTGGTTTCGGGTAAGCTACATTTTAAAGCCGGTATAACATAACAGGTAAGTAGTACTAACAGCAGCTAAAATGTATATGGATCATCTTTTGGTAGTTGATCCCTTTTGAAAGGCGCTACACGACGGCTGTGGTATAGAAATTACATTTTCTATGTGAACATCCAAATTTCTGCGTGTGGTAATGTGCCCTACCGGCATTATCAGCAATTAAAAGAAAATCATTTTTGTGTGCTCTGCAGTGTTAAGAGAGAAAGGCTTTCGTTGGGGATAAAAGGAAAAAAGGTTGTTAGAAAGGAAACTTGCCTTTTTCTTTAATATAGTGTAGAGAGAGGTCTTCGCTGACGATATGAGCGTCGCGGTGGGTCTCGTGTAGACTGGAGAGACGGCCCTGCCATTTACTTCTCCGGGATGGCACTGTCGGTCCTCCACTCCTGTGCGTGTCTTCATAATCCGACCTGATGACCTCATAATCGCATACGTGTAAAAGAAAGTGTGAAGCGCCTTAATATTAGTTTGCCGCGGTCTAGAAATGGGATCCCGTGTTTACAGTTGTCTGGGCTATAGCTCATGGGAAGGGGGAAAAAAATTAAAAATGTTTAGTTTCACTTAAGGCAGAAGTGCAGTCAGCGTGTCAGAGGCCGGCACAGCTATGCAGGCTTGCTTGCACGCCGCCGCCCAACTTTTGTACAAAGTATTTTTGCAGTGAAGGAAATGCCACTTTTTGCAGACACGTTTACTTTCACTTAAGGCAGAAGCTTAGTCAGCGTGTCAAAGGCCGGCACAGCACTGCGCTCATAGTCAGTTCACGTGAGCCGCTCGGAGTAAATGCATCGAAGCTTCTGAGCTGTGCCTGTGCTATCTAGTGCGATCTTGCGATGTCCACGGCGTTATTTAATGTTAGCTAAGACCCGGCACTTAAAAGTTTCTCCCTACAGCAAGTTTAACTCTGTTACAAAGTGATCCAAAGTCTCGTTTATACCTCGTGTCTTCTCATTAAAGTTGTATCTCGCGAATAAAGTATTCGGCGTTTTTCTTCAGGGGTCTTCCTTCTTTTCTAGGTACTGCGGTCACAGTCAGTTCACGTGATTACGTGGGAGGCCGTGATAATGTCACACGCAGCTCCGCCCCCCCACGGCCATCAGGCTAACACCCATTACAGTATACAGAGAAAAATAGGTTCCAGTTATGACCATTATACGTAGAATTTCAAAATGAAACCTGCCCAACTTTTGTAAGTAAGCTGTAAGGAATGAGCCTGCCAAATTTCAGCCTTCTACCTGCACGGGAACTTGGAGAATTAGTGATGAGTCAGTGAGTGAGTCAGTGAGTGAGTGAGTCAGTGAGGGTTTTATTAGTATAGATGATATAAAACAGAAACCAAACATGGACAGGGTGTCACTCATCAAAAAGTCTGGAAATAACCCAGGAGGTTTTTGTTAAAAGAAAAAAAGAAGAAATAAACTTTAACCAGAAATAGTTATTTGGGGAGGAAATGTCAAAACGATAAGTAGCAGGGCACTATTTTCAGCTTAACCCTTCAATAAAACCAAAATTCACTAAGAACAGTTTGCAGTGTGACCTAACTGTTAAGGCACTACGTTGGAAACATTTACATTACAGGTCCCATCCAAAGCACAATGAAAAATATGACAACATTCTCATAACCACATAATTTAAGTCAGGGTCACAGGGAACCAACCCTGGGCTAACTCCAGTACACACCTATGTGGGACCAGTTTAGAATCTCCAACTAAATCAACCTGCTTGTCTTTGAGAAATGAGAGGAGAACCAGTGAGAAAAAAGTCAGATGTGTGAATATTATGAAGACTACACAGACAGACACAAGACCTTAAAAAATTTGAAAAGTTATAATGAAGAACAGGCCATTCAGCTAAACAAAGCTTGATGATCCTGCCCACTTAATGCTTCCAAAATAACATTAAGCCCAGCTTTGAGGGTCCGTACTGTAAGTCCTGCTGTCTACCAAGCTACCTAGTAACTTATTACATATGTCTATAGCTCTCTGTATTAAGAAAGCTTCCCTATGCTGACTGCTTTTTAAAACACAATTTTTTTACCACGTTCCTCAGTCTTCTTCTTAATATTTCCATAATAAACATTACTTTTACTGGCCTATAGTTACTTGGATCTGTCCAGTCGCCCTTTGTATACAACAGGATAGCATCTGCCATTTTGCAGTCTTTTTCAGAATTTCCCCAGTGCTCAGTGACATTCTAAAAATATGCATCAAAAATATGACCCATTTGAACCATAAATTTTGGAATCATGAGGAAGCAACACTAGCTGCGTGCCACAATAAACTGCTTCAAATGCACCTTACAAAGGCATTTGTCAGGAAAGCTGCTATACAATATAAAGATATCTGTTTTTTCCAAAGCAATGGATGGCAGCCCATGACACCCCCTAAGCTGTCCCTGTCAGGAATGATTATCCAGACGTGCAATGTTCATTATTAATATGGCAGTAAGAAGAATTAAAAGGTGGAATGAACTTTATAACAGCTACCTTCTTTCATGCCAATTTGTTCTTTGTGCTGCTTGACAATTGCCAGCAGTCGAAAGTCACAAGGCCATAGGTTACAGTAATTAATGGTATCATATGCTAAACAACACCAATGAATCTTTCATGTGGAAAATGTCTTACTCATCAGGCGGCTAAACAACCCAGTGCTGCTGAAATTTTGGGCTAATAATCCATGCCAGCCATGTTTTTTGCCAGACTCTTCCTCACCGTCACTGAGCTTTAGCACCTCATCCACACTAAAATAACAGATTGGTGGGAATCTAGGGGCGACCGTCAGCAGTGTGTCACTCACGGTGTTCGAACTGCACTTACTTAATCCTGTCAAAGGACTGGGCATCTTGAATTTCATGCCTGTCAATCTCCTCCGCTTGCTTAGCAGTAAACCAAGCAGGAACGCTGATACGCCTAACGTCCGGTGAGTGTAGAATTTGCTGTCAGACAATGTCGTGTAAAACGATCAGGCCTCCCAAAGGACTGCTGCTAAGTGACAGTACAAGAGAGGACAGTGTGCTCAAGTGAAGGCCCTCATAAAATGGACTTTGGAACAACAATCTACAGTATCAGGATGTACATATAGGTTGGGATCACTGCTGACTAACAGGATTTGAGACCTGGGTTCAGTTCCCACCCATTAGCACTACTACCATACACTTACCAGGCACAGTAAACAAGTAGGTTGGCATTGCTAACGTTCACCTGCAGATTTATGCATTCAGTTCCTGCAGTACCTGTCTGGGTGGAGTATATCATGGGTGTAGAAGAAGACATGGTGGTACAGTAGTTAGCACTGCTGCCTCATATTATTTAACCTTGGCTCGGTTCCTGCCCATTTGTGTGCAATTTTGACATACAGTAGATATGGTGGCACAGTGGTTAGTATTATTGCATCATATCGGCAGGGACACAGCTTTGATTTCCATTTAGTCACTGTTATTGCAGAGTTTGGCTTGGGCCTAAAATCATGCATGATAGCATAGTTGTTAGGCCTACCACCTCACAAATCCAAGCATCTGGGTTCATTTCCCACCAAGTTACTCTCATTGAGGATAAGAGCATGCAGGGAAGCATAGTGGCACAGCGGTTAGAGATTTGTTTGTCAAATTTTGGCTTCCAGCTTCTACTCCTAATTAGTCAGCTTTTGTGGATTTTGACGTGGGCATATGAGGGGGCACGATGATGCAGTGGCTAGCACTGCTGCTTCATGCCTATGTGAGCCTTGGTTCTGCTCCTGCCCACACTGGTCTAATATGAACTTTGACTTGTGTATAGTGGCACAGTGGTTAGCATTGCTGTATCAGACTTCCATTACACCATCTAGTCATTTTTTTTATAAAGCTTGGCTAGGGTAGTTAAGTAGGCATAGTAGGACAGTAGTTTGGACTGCTGCCTCACAATTTCAGGGATCTGGGTTCCATTCCAATCCACTCATTATTAGTGTGGCGTTGGATATAGCAATATAGGTGGCATGATGCCACAGCAGGTAGTGCTGCAGCCTCACACATCCTTACATTTTGGTTCATTTCCTGACTGGTCATTCAGCATGTGGTGTTTAGAGCAGGTATAATGGCACAGTGGTTAATGTTATTGTCTTACACCCTGATTAACCCGAGTTACCATCCAACCAGCTTACTCTCATTTTAATTGTAACAGAGGCATATAGGCAGAGGCCTTTGTTCATTTCTTACTCAGTTACTGTCTTTATGGAGTTTAGCACAGGCATGGTGGCACAGTTGTTGCTACTGCTACTACACCCCTGCAGGGATAAGAATTGAAGTTATGCCAAGTTATTGTTAGTGTGACATTTGGTGCAACCATATGGGCAGCACAGTCACGTGGTGATATGTGCTGACTCTTACCTGTACCTGGGCTTGATACTCTTCCAGTCACACTTTTTATGGGGTTTGGTATAGTTACAGAGGTAGGTATAGTATCATGGTGTTCAGCACTTCCACCCCACACCTCCAGAGATGTGGGCATTGGCATGTAGGAAGGCAGAGTTAGGTGGCAGTTGGCACTGCTGCCTCACGATTACTTGCACCCAGGTGTAATACCTGCCCAGTGAGTCTTGATTGTAGATACTGACATTTGCCTATAGGCAGACATAGTGGCACAGTGGGTACTGTTGTCTCACAGTTCAAAGACCAGGGTTCAATTCCTCCCTTTAACTTTTGGTGCAGATTTTGTTGTACATGGTATGCTGTATATGACTGAGGGTGGGTGGTGCGTAAATGAACCCTTTAATGCACTGGGATCCCTCTCAGTGTTGATACCTGCCTTATACCTAGTGCTGTCAAAAACCCCCTGCAAATCTGTATGGAAAACACACTCAGTATGTAGAAGGATGGGTATTTGATATGTCCTAAAGTGCTATGACCTAGCAAGATGCCACGTCACCTCCAAAGACAATTTGTAGATCTGTAGTACTTGTCCCAGTCTGAGGTGGCATACATGCTGGAGCAGGTTTTCTTCAAAGGCCTCTCTGTATTTGGCTCTTTGGACTTTACAGATTGATGTTTGTCCGATGTGAATTGTGGGACCTCACATACAAGGGTGTATGTCTTTATAAATGATGTCCTATTAATTCAGTTTACCACCATCAAGTTTTAGACACATTTCAAGGATAATTAAAGCAACAGGATGCAAACGACCACAATCTGTAGTGCTATAGCAAACGATCTGAATACTTATATAAATGAGAGATTTCAGTTGTTGATTTTTACTAAATTTGCAAATCTTCATGAAAACATGTTTTCACTTTGTCATTTTGAGTTATTCAGTGTAGACTGATAGGCAAAATAGCAAGTTTCTAATCTAAGGGGCCTGAATCCACTGTAAAAATGTGCAGAGCAGACGCTCTTTTCTTGGGAGACTGCATTCCTTCAATGCTGGTAGAGACATCCTTTACACGTTCTGTAACTCTGTGATGGCCACTGTGATGTTCATCACTTCAAGACAGGCCCCCCACATTTAGAAGGCAGGCTCAGTTTTAGAGTTATGGGATGCTGGCTATACCTGGTAGAGGTAGCAGCGAAGGAAAGAGTGAAAACAAAACTGACAGGATTTATGAAAAATACTGCACATCCTCTATCTGACACACTAGCATGGCGTATTTTCAGTGAAACTATTTTATTCAGCATAAGCATGTCAAGAAATGTCAGAGGGATTTCTTAATACCTATAGCAATAATCAAAGTCAGACGTTTTATTCTTTTTGTAGTTCTTGTGTGTATTTGTTAATAATGATTGTTATGATATTCCTTGAGCTTCCATTAAAAGTTAAATTTCCTTCTTGGAATAAATATATTTTTATCTATCTATCTATCTATCTATCTATCTATCTATCTATCTATCTATCTATCTATCTATGTGTTTATCTATTAAGAAGGCAAACAGGAAGTTGTTTTATGGGGCATATTGTGTTGAGTATAAATGGAGGGGTTATTTTTAAAATAAATTACCCATTTGTGAGGTCTCATGTACAATATCAGGTGCAGTTCTTGGTATCCATACTACAAAAAAGATCCAAAATAGATGAAGAAAGACTCTGCTAATTCCAAGGCTGCCGAGTCAGAACTATGAGGAAATGACTGGAGACATTAAAAGATCTCAGTTTAAATGAACAGACAATTTGATAGAAATGCTTTAAATTATAACAGGAAAAACAAATTTAAAGCTTTTATTTTAAAATGATCTCTTCACCGAATCTCAGATACATACAGGAGATGAAAGGAGGTAAAAGATAAGGCAGTAAGGAGAAAACAGACAATGTAACGTATGACTGTGGTACCTTGTAGTCACCATTTATGTCAGGCATTCTACAAAGGAAAAGTAAAAAACTTTTTTTTTTGCCTGTCTTCTGTAGCAATAGTCATCCATCAGCCAATCCGCTCGCTATATCCTAACTACAGGGTCACGGGGGTCTGCTGGAGCCAATCCCAGCCAACACAGGGTGCAAGGCAGGAAACAAACCCCGGGCAGGACGCCAGCCCACAACAGGGCACACACACTAGGGACAATTTAGGATTGCCAATGCACCTAACCTGCATGTCCTTGGACTGTGGGAGGAAACCGGAGCACCCGGACAAAACCCAGGCAGACACGGGGAGAACATGCAAACTCCATGCAGGGAGGACCCGGGAATTGAACCCGGGTACTCCTAACAGCGAGGCAGCAGTGCTACCCATTGCGCCACCGTGCCGCCCATAGCAATAGTCATTATTCCCCAAAACCATATGAAAATTTGAAAATGTATTACTAGGGATGAGAAAATTAAAAATATGATGAACACTGATTTACAGAAATATTACCATACCACACCATTTTCTAAGCCTGTGCAATGCTGAGCACAGTGTCGGGGGGCTGGAACTTATCCCAGCAAGTATAAGGAGCAAGGCAAGATCAATCAGTGGAAAGGGTGCCAGTCTAATGCAGGGTGAACACACTCACATACACACCACGAACACGTTTGTGACAAAGATCCACACCTAACCCATGCAAACAAAGGGAGAACACACAAACTTCTCAAAGAGAGGACCTGGGATGTGAATCTTCGTCTCCTTACAGCAAGGCAGCAGCACTACCAGAAATTAAAAAAGAGATTGAAAAGTATATATATTAAAACAGATGCCTCCTACCCTGAACAGATCGAATTTATGAATAATGAAAGTGTCTCATCTGCCTCAATATAACATTAGGGTAGAGTATTCCAATTCGGCCTCAGCAGGATCTGCTTTCTGAACCTCAGTTGGTATTTACTCCAAACCGCATATATAATTAGTGGAGTGGGAACACAAACACCTAATTAAAATGTTAATGTTTAAAAAACAACAGTCAAAGATACCTAAAATAAATAGCAGAGAATAAGAGCAAGACAATCTCACAGATGTCTCTGATCCTTTGAGTCACTCGTGGCCAGACTACGTGCTCTCAGAGTCTCTGCCTATCCAACTCTTCAGATTTTTATGTCCTAATGTTGCTTCTTCCATTATGCACAGTCTGTGTCTGTCCCATCTTTCAGGCTCAGTTTATGCTGAGCTCATGCTTATGTCTTTTTTTTTCCTACAAGGGTTTTTTTGGGAGTTTTTCCTTGTCTTATGGAGAGTCTAGGCTGGGGGGCTGTCAAGAGGCAGGGCCTGTTAAAGCCCATTGCGGCACACCTTGTGTGATTTTGGGCTATACAAAAATAAATTGTATTGTATTTTATGTACATCAGCTAAACCCTCACGTATCAGTCTACCTCTAAACTCTAATATCATCCTTTGATTCCCCAAACCTCGGTCAACATCTGAGTCAATAAACACCCTTCTGAATTACTCCAAACTTGATTTTGACCATAAAGTAACACTCCTCAAAAACTGTGATGATGTTTGCCATTCTGCACTACTCCTCTTCATCTCACTGTTTCTTTTGCTACAATTGTTTTAAAAATATATTACAAGAAAGACTTTCCATTCTAAACATTTTTATTGCTTTCACTCACTCATATCTAAATTCTGTTTATTCCGACACGGTATCACATAGGGGTAAACCATATCTCAGCAGTATTGGGTCCAACGTAGGAAACAAATACCCCACAGTAACACACACAACAGGGTAATTCCACTTCACTAATTAACCTAAACTGTGTGTCTTTGAGACACAGAAGAAAACTGGAGTGTCCAAGAAAACCTACACAGAGAAGGGGTGAATTTGCAAATTCTACAAAGGCAGGATATGAACCCTGGATTCTGGAAGTGGTAGGTAGCAGGACCCTTGTCAAAACAAAGTCTTATTAAAATGAAAAACAACAGAGAGCTTCACACAAGGTCCAGACAAGCTTCCAGTGTCTCACTGTCCCTGTAGAATACATAACCTAAGAGTGAATAAACATCTCTAATTACTACCCTTTCTGCAGTATTTAGATCAGCAACGGCATTCAAATATTCAGTATTTTTCTGGATTTTTTCAATATGTAGAAAAATTACTTCAAGCATCCAATGTCTATAAAAGTGATAAAGTTTTACATTTTCCTCTCAACAATCAAACTAAAAAAAAAAAGAAAAGTTGGTGGTCTCGTCCGATGCGGGAGATGGACGTCTGAAGTGGAGCTCCGCTAGCAGTGGTGCTATTTTTCATATTATTTGCTTATTATTCTGAGATATCCTGTATTTATTCGACCCGAGAGGGACCGCTACAGTATATGTAAACACATATAAACATGGCCAACAAGAAGGGAACGAAAGAATCAAGACTAAAGCTACATCCAAGCTGCGATCAGCAAGCCCTAGCTCGAGATACGGCCTGTCAGAGACAGACCTGGATCAGATGGGCGAAAGTACAGACTCCTCGGGACCACGGTCCGCTACATCGTCGCCGGCTGAGAGCGAAAAGGGGAGCGAAGGTGCGATCGTGAGTGCAGATGTGGATAGCTCGCCGATTGGAGAGGATTACCTGAAACTGGAAAAGGCCGGGAGGTCCGCGGCTTCAGTTACGCAATTACGCTGGACTGGAGCAGGGGACACCGCTTCAGCAGAGTCTGCTGCTTCATCTACGCACAAGAAGGCACATTTGAGCTATCTGAACTGAAAGTGTTGCTAGCTGAGCTCACGCAAGATATAAAGGAAAGCGAGAAGGCTAATGAGAAAGCAACGGCAAAGGCACTTGAGAGACTGAAACAGGAATTAAAACAGGAGATGAAACAGGCCAATGAATGTCTGCGACAGGAAATCCAACAGGCAAATGAAAGGCTGCGACAGGAATTCCAACAGGCAAATGAAAGGCTGCGTCAAGAGGTACAACTTGAACTTCGACAGGTGCTGGGCAAAATTGAAGAGCGCATTGAGAAAAACTCGCTAAACTGAGCACGCTTGCTGATCGATTGGAGCATCTTAGTGAGACATTCACGAATCGGATCGAAATAGCCGAACATCTAGCTGCCAGTGCCGAGGAAAGAGCAGTAAATGCCAGTTCGAATGTAAAAACTCGGAGAAAAACTTGGAGACAGACTGGCTGCTTTAGAAGATGGGAATAGAAGGTATAATGTCAGAATTGAAGGCCTGCCGGAGAATCGAGAAAGTTTAAACCCGTGAAATTCGCAACTGAACTTTTTCTAAAATAATCGGGGCGACTTTAAAGCAGAATCTGAGATAGCAGCGGCTTACGCGCTGATCAAACACCGCCAGACCCGACCAAGATCTTTTATAGTTCGTTTTGAACGATTATCATTTAAGTTAGAGGTGATGGAACTCCTCAGGAAAAAAGGAAGATATTATATATGAAGATTGCCACATTCGCGTCTTCCCTGACTTCTCTCCAGCAACAGCTATTAAACGCGCGCCTTCTATAATATTAAACAGCTGCTACGGCAAGCCAATGTCAAATACGGCCTCCTGTATCCGCAAAACTGAAAGTGGAATGGCAGGGTCATTTCTATGTTTTCGCTAGCAAGGAGGAGGCAGAAAATGAGTTAAGAAAGCTGATCCCGGACTATTCTGATACATAATTGTGAGTCATGGCGGTAAATGATAAAGCTAGGATTAATAATCTACTGTCTGATCTATTTGTTTTAAAATACGGGTTTTTATCAGCATATATTCTCATATTCATTATTCTTATTATTATTATTACTTACTTATTACTTATTATTACTTAGTATTACTAGGGCTAAATGTTTATGTTTTATTGTGCTTAATTACGTTTTCCTCCACTTTTTTCTTTTCTAATTATTTCATGTGTACCCTAAATGAGACTGTTCAATATCATACCCTTGGTTTGCTGTTATTGCTATTACTGCATTAAGACTTGTTATGCTTGTTTTGGACACATCTTTAACACCATCACCTGGGTTTATTATCTGGGGATATCATCTTAATGCACTAAAATTGATGAAGATTATATGTATGTGTATGTGTATGTATATATATATGTATGTATATATGTATATATATATATATATGTATATATATGTATATATATATATATATATATATATATTAAGTGCAAAATTCTTTTTCTTTTTTTCTTTTTCCTATTTTAAAGACTATATTGGTAACAGATATCTCTATCTTTTAACCTTAAAGCGCCACTGCATGGGGGCTTGATGTGCTTTGGACGTGCTCTGTCTCTGGGTATGTCAGAGGACTGGGACTGCATGAAGTGGGTTTTAGCCTCACCTGGGGAGGCAAAAAGGGAGGGTGGGGGTTAAGGGGAAGAGAAAGAGAGCAGGCTTGATCTATATCTAATCTATCATCTCAATCTTTATAATTATAACTATCAACGTAATAATAAGCTGCATGGCAACAACTCTTGGGGGAATAGGAAATTAAGACCTAAACTATTTCACTTCCAGTTAAGACTATAAAATGACACCAAAAACTCAGAATCAGTGTCTCCATGATGGGACAGTTAACTTCGTAAGCTGGAATGTTAAAGGCCTGAATCACGAATTAAAGAGAAAGAAAGTACTTTCTCACCTAACAGGTCTAAATGCTAAAATAGTATTTTTACAGGAAACCCACTTACTAAGTAAGGATCAGTTCCGCTGCAAAAGACTGGACTGGCCAAATGTTCCATTCTAGTTTTACAAAGAAAACTAGAGGGGTAGGAATTCTCATACATAGAACAGTACCATTTGTAGCATCAGATGTAGTATTGGATCCTGAAGGGAGATATGTGATGGTCATGGGAGACTTATCTAACTGTAAAATGATTTTGATAAATGTTTATGCACCTAATGTTGATGATAAGGAATTTATACAAAATTTATTTGCATCCATTCCCAATCTGAACACTCATAAACTTATAATGGCTGGGGACTTTAATTGTGTTCTAAATCCACTTTTAGATAAGACTTCCTCCACAGGGGAACGCAACTAACACCGCAAAGATAATTACAAAGTTTATAACTGATCACAACTTATCAGATCCCTGGAGGTTTTAAACCCAAATTCAAGAACATATTCTTTCTACTCACCAGTACATCATTGCTACTCAAGGATTGATTACTTCTTTATAGATAATAACTTCTTGCCTAAGATTAAATCTTGTAAATACGATGCTATTGTTATTTCAGACCATGCTCCGATGATCTTGGAGCTGAAATTACTAAGCCCCATACACTCACCCGCAGATGGCCTCAATCCGCTTCTATTAGCTGACGAGAATTGTACTGAATTTATATCCAAACAAATTGAATTCTTTCTAGAGACAAATACATCCCCTGAGATCTCTGCAGGAATACTCTGGGAAACTCTTAAGGCCTTCTTAAGAGGACAGATTATCTCATATCTTTCCCACAGAAATAAATCCGAGCGAAGAAAGTAGCAGAGATAAAAAGAAATTACTAAAATAGATGAAGAACATGCCAGACTACCAAGCGAGACTCTACATAAGAGGAGGCAGGCTCTACATTCAGAATTAAACCTCTTGACAACTAAAGAAACCGAACAACTAATTTACAAATCCAGACATCATTATTATGAACATGGAGAGAAAGCTAATAAGCTTTTAGCGCAACAAATTCACAAGCAAGATGTAGCGCAACGCAATCTCGTAATTACTAACACGAATGGAGATAAAATCATCGAACACAAAAATATAATGTACACTTTTAGAGACTACTATAAATCCCTATATACTACTGAGTTTAAAGAAGACAATATACAATCTAATGCATTTCTGGATAAATTACAGATACCACAAATTGACGCTTTTAGTGTGGAGGAACTCGATAAACCTCTGTCATTATCAGAATTACTGGATGCTATAAAGTCACTCCAAGGTGGAAAAGCAGCAGGCCCTGACGGCTACCCTGCAGAGTTTTACAAGAAATTCTCCGCTCAGCTAGCTCCCTCCTATTAGCAACATTTACAGAAGCCAGAGATAACCAATCTCTTCCACAAACCTTTCGCCAAGCACTAATCACTGTCTTTCCAAAACAAAATAAGGACTTATTACAATGTGCATCATACAGACCAATTTCACTTCTGAATAACGACGTTAAAATACTCTCTAAAATCATAGCTAGAAGGATGGAGAAAGTGCTCCCTCAGTAATATCACAAGACCAAACTGGATTTATTAGGGGCCGACACTTATCTTCAAATCTTCGACGCCTGTTTAATGTAATATACTCACCAACTAAATCAAACACCCCAGAAATATTATTATCATTGGATGCAGAAAAAGCATTCGACATGATTGAATGGAAATACCTTTTACTATTTTGGAGAAGTTTGGGTTTGGCCCAACATTTGTGCATGGATTAAATTACTGTATACTAACCCAGAAGCTTCAGTTTGCATCAATAACATTTGCTCAGACTACTTTAAACTAGAACGTGGCACAAGACAAGGATGCCCTTTGTCACCACTGCTGTTTGCAATTGCCATTGAACCACTGGCAATACATTGTCGAAATACTGATCAGATAAAGGGGATTAGCAGAGAAGGACTGGAACAGAAAATCTCATTATATGCAGATGACATGGTACTGTATATATCGGACCCAGAAAATTCTGTGCCTGCAGTCTTAGCAGCACTCACAGAATTTCAAAAGCTCTCTGGTCTCAGAATTAATCTGAATAAAAGTGTACTCTTTCCGTGAATTCGCAAGCATATAATATTAGATTAGACACCCTTCCTTTTATCATTGCAGAACAGTTTAAATACCTCGGGTAAACATCACAAGTAAACATAAAGCTCTTTATCAACAAAATTTCGTGCCTGTATGGAAAAAATTAAACAAGACTTGCATAGATGGTCAACCCTTCATCTCACACTAGCTGGAAGAATTAACACTGTTAAGATGAATATTCTTCCTAAGCTCCTTTTTATTTCAAAACATACCAATATACATTAATAAATCGTTCTTTAAGCAATTAGATTCAACAATAACCTCATTTATTTGGAATTCTAAACATCCACGCATCAAAAGAGCGACCCTACAAAGACAAAAGGCAGAAGGTGGCATGGCTCTACCTAACTTCCAGTTTTATTACTGGGGCAAATATACAGTCGATAAGAACCTGGACACAAATAGAAGAACATACACAGGCATGGACCGCAATAGAAGTAAAATCCTGCAGTACTTCTTTGTATTCCTTGCTTTGTGCTCCAATAAACACACGCTATCGGCAATACACTAATAACCCAATTGTGCTCCACTCACTTAGAATCTGGAACCAATGTAGAAAGCATTTTAAGACGGAGAAGCTTCTTTCTGTGGCACCCTGCAAAAGAACCACCTCTTTCAACCCTCACAAACATATGCAGTTTTAATATCTGGAAAAATTTGGAATTAACTTGCTTAGAGATCTTTATATAGACAACGCCTTTGCATCCTATGAACAATTACATTCCAAATTTAACATTCCAGCTACAAATTTCTTTCACTATCTTCAAATCAGGAACTTTGTTAAACAGAACCTTCCAGATTTTCCTCATCTTGCACCCTCATCCACGCTGGAAAAATTATTGCTCAATTTCAAGGAGTTAGACTCCATCTCTACAATATATAAAATCCTTTTACAATCCCTTCCTTTCAAAGATCCAAGAGGACACTGGGAAAATGACCTCTCAATTAATATATCAGAAAAGGAGTGGAAAGTAGCAATGCAGAGAATTCACTCAAGCTCCATATGCGCAAAGCATACAATTATACAACTCAAAATTATATATCGAGCACATCTGTCTCGACTAAAACTCTCCAAAATGTTTCCAGGGCATGATCCAACCTGCGAACGTTGCAACCAAGCCCCAGCCTCACTAGGTCACATGTTCTGGGCCTGCACCAAATTAACATTATTCTGGACAAAAATTTTAATTACCTCTCAGACAGTCTTGGACTCACAATCCCTCCTAACCCATTAACAGCTGTGTTTGGGGTTCTTCCAGAGGGTCTTAAGGTGGAGAAAGACAAACAAATTGTGATTGCATTCACTACACTGTTGGCACGCAGACTTATTCTGATAAACTGGAAGAACCCAAACTCTCCTCTTTAAGTCAGTGGGAAACCGAT
Source organism: Polypterus senegalus (assembly GCF_016835505.1). Taxonomy (NCBI): domain Eukaryota; kingdom Metazoa; phylum Chordata; class Cladistia; order Polypteriformes; family Polypteridae; genus Polypterus; species Polypterus senegalus. Next base: position 284,020,392 of record NC_053155.1, on the reverse strand, counting down.
GTGTTATATTATTTAAAATTGGAAAAATCAAATACTCAGTTAGAGGATCTGTGCAGACTTTTTTCAAAACATGGCAGGATCTAATCAGTAATATTTAGAAATGAGTTTATAAAGCACAGAGAATTTGTTGATTTAGGTATTTTTTACAAGCCTTAAATTTTACACCATTTGGCTTGCTCTCTCTCTCAAGGGTGGGGATCGATCTGTGCTTAGCATAATTCTTTTTTTTGTAAAAACTTGATTACTATGTATTGATTATAATAAAATTAATAAAAAAAAAAAAAAAAAAGTTATGCCACTTCCCATTTTTTAAATAAGGTATACTTTCAAAAACTCTTGCCTACCAGTCACCAGGTTATCCATCCATTATCCAACCGCTATATCCTAAATACAAGGTCACTGGGGGCTGCTGGAGCCGATCCCAGCCAACACATGGCACAAGGCAGGAAACAAATCCCGGGCAGGGCACACGCACACACACCCAAACACCAAGCACACACTAGGGACAATTTAGAATCGCCAATACACCTAACAAATAACTTACAAAATAAAATTGAAGCTCAAAGACCACAAGAAGAAGCATTAAATGATCTATTTAGAAGAGGTTTTTATCCCCTTTTTCTAAGATTAAGTCTCTAACTAATATGATCAAAAGGACAACTGGCACGTCTGAGATGGAGTGGAGCTAAAGTCAAAGTGGAATGGCAAAGATTTTAAAAGGAGTTACCTTTTGTTACAAGGTAAAAGAATCGTCAAGTCATTGGCAGAGTCATTGCATAAAATTTCTCTCTTATCTTTCACCATATTACTAGGACTAAACCAAACTATCTAACTATTCAAAGCTATTAATATTTTCAATACAACTTTGCTTGCTTTATATGATCAAGTGCTACATCTTTCATGTACAGTAGGTCTGGGTTGCTTAGTCAAACCTGTCATTTCTTGCAACATGTGCAGCATTCTTAAATAATTGGAATCATGGCAACATCATGAGCCACACTGCATATTGGGAGCCCAAGGCAAAGCAAACACTCGAAAATATTGTTCTGATACCATCACAAGCAAAATGGTAAAAACAGAAATAAGAACAGATTTGAGATCACAAATCTGTATATGTATGATCATCAAGAGGTGTGCCAGTTTCTGATGTTACATTCCCTCTATGGATATACACTAGTACAGTTAAATTTTCCATCATGTCATTTGGGATGGGGGCACTGGGGATCGGTTGGGTGAAGAGTCCCCCATGAAGTCTTCAATGCATCAGAGAGCAAAAGAATGAAGAGCTGAGCACAAGATGTTTTAAAGCTACTTTTTAATTCCGGTACCAAAAGTACTAAACTGCTAGTACCATACCATTTTAAAAATTATTTTGTATATACAGTACTGTTTATTTTTGGTAATGGTATACCGTGTTACCCTAGACAACACTATCTATCACCTTTTCAGAATGGTAACATTAACTTGTGACCCACAGTTGTAAAAATGTACAAAGATTCACATACTTCAGCAGCAGCATACTGATAAAATAAACATAAAGGTAAACATAGTTAATATAATAATTGCTCAAAAAAAAAAATACAAAACTAATCTTTGGGTTATGGATAAGCATTCCAAGAGTTGCTCTTGTTATACCAGAATCTGATATGTAGGACTACCAATAACAAACAGATACAAACAGATGTATAAAGTGGGTCTAATGGTGAATCCACTTCTATATTGTGTGTAACCTTTTATTTCCCTCAATGTCCTTTGTTTGGTGTGCTGCTCTTCAGGATCTCCATGCTTCCACTGAGGTACTTTTGCTGAAGACTACTTTAATTCCTTCCAAAATGAACATTAGAAGATTAGAAAATTTTGGAAAAGAACAAGCCATTCAGACCAACAAAGCTCACTAATTCTATTCTCCAAATCTCTCTAAAACATTAAGTTGGATTTTAAATATCCCTACTCTTAATCATTATTCTGCTCTCTACTACAATACTTGGAAATTTATTTCATGTGTCTATGGTTCTCTGTGTGAAGAAAGATATAATGCTTATGCAAAATGTACCATTAAGAGGTTTATAACTGTGCCCCTGTGTTCATATTGAACTCCTTTTAAAGTTATAGCTTGGATCCACTAAACTACTTCCTTTCATAACATGGTGGTTAGATGATTGTAAAAGAATCAAAGTGAAAACTGAGTCCCTAAACAATGTGCTTACCATGTCTAAATTATTTGGAGTAAATAGACAGGTTTCTTTTATAATTTTTTAATCCAAAGCAAGGATATTTGAGCAAGTCTGCCACCATCTTAAATAGTGATGATGTTGCTTGTAGCACTGCTAATAGTCACAGGGTAGCAACAGGACATTGCTGTCTATGACAATATAGCAGCAACAATGAGAAGACAGTGCAAAGTGGTAGACTGATAGAAAAATAAACAAATAAAAAATAGCATAACAATGATGTAAAAATCAACTTATATAAATGAATTAGAAAGTCATACACAAGATAATAGTGCAAAATCAAACATCGAAGCAAGTATATGCAAAGAATATTAATAACACTTTAGAATAAAAATCATTACACCAAGAGAAAACCCCTCAGAGTCATGACAGCAGCACCTAACCCAGCAGCATTGTGTGCAAGGAAGGATTCAACCCTAAATAGGGCACCAATCAATCAAAGTTCATATTCATAATTTAGAATCCCCAGTAGCCTAACTTCACATTTTTAAGTTGAAAACTGGAGTACAGAAAGAAAAGCACACATGGGAAAAGCATTCAAATTTCACACAGGTAACAAGCAGGCATGGAAACCATTAAGAAATTGCATTAACCACTGCATAAAGCAGTTTAACTTTTCAGGCAATTTGTGGAACTGGGAAATTATTAATAATAGGTGTGGCTGAGCCTTGGGTGGTACTTCTGAATTGAGAGACTTGGACTTAAAATGTGTCTAAAATGTAATGTTCAGACAAAATACTTAAAAACAATAATGTGTTATAATTTGAAGACTACCAGAGGGCTGAACTTGCAATGATACACCCGTGAAGTACTTTGCCTCCTGTACCATATTATGCAGGAGCTCTGAAGATCAGGCTTCACGATGGTATCAGATTTACACACATTTAAGAAAAAGAGACATTGTACCAAGTGAGGCGCATACAGAATTAATTTAAGTTCAAGCACAGTTCAGTATTTCATTGATGTGGCTTATATTGAACATTGTGTTGTAAGTTCTGACTCAATAAGGTAGCAATTTGACAGGGCCATGTAGGTTTGGATTTTTTTTCTCCCTAAATAATAAAAACCATCATTTAAAAACTGCATTTTGTGTTTACTTGTGTTATATTTGACTAATGGTTAAATGTGTTTGATGATCAGAAACATTTTGTGTGACAAACATGCAAAAAAATAAGAAATCGGGAAGGGGGCAAATAGTTTTTCACACCACTGTAAATTTACCTAGGGGTTCAACAGCACTCCATTCATTCATTTACTGGTGTGACGCCTATTTCAGTAACAGACATGCACAGTGTGGGTGAGAAGAGGGACTGATTGATGTGAATCAATCGATTGATTATTTTATTAGCAGTTTAGCTTATAGCAATGCCAATAATTAATTAGAGAAATTGGCAAGGCTCCTACTTATATTTTCCTTACTTTCTGGTCATTATATCAAAGTGACAAAATCACTCTTACTTTAAGGAAAAAAAACAATTTATTGATAAATACAGGGTGGTCCAGATCTAATTATGCAGATCCAGATCGTCTGGATGACTTTGATTTATGCAGGGACGATCCTTCATGTCATCAGTTCGCACACTTCTAGATGGTCCAGAATTTTTCGGGTGATTTTCTATGTAATAAACTTAATAAGTTATATCGTAATGACAATTACATAATTAGAACTGGACCACCCTATACAAGCATAAAATAAAATATGATAAGTGCTTACACGTCGACACAAAAAACAAGAATGTAAAACAGATGAGGCAGAAAAACATACAACACAACAGTCTGGCTTGAGGAGTTTATTGGCATAAATGCACAGCTTACAGAGCTTTAATACCTTTAAAGATGATGTATGTGTCTTTGCTCCAAGTGTTACTGGAGAAATTTACATGCTGTGAAGTACACCCTGTCTTTGCTGTGTGGTCCTTTGTGTGTGGTGTGATGTTGTCCTCCACAGTTCACTTTTAGGCTTTTTGCTGTGTCCTCTACTACTTCACTGGAAAAAGTGTTACTCTTTATATAATGAGAGTTTAAACACTTAAATTCTCTTCTTGAAGTGAGGTTGCTTGACACTATTGGACTTGACACCAGATTGGGCTCAAAACACTTGGATCAAGCTCAAGCTTAGAAGGGCAGATCTTAAAGCTTGTGCAGGGCATCCAACCCAAATGATATACAGAGTGTAGTCACCAGGCCCAAAGAAAGTGCTTTATTTCTCCCTAGAAAGAGGGACAGCTTCCTGCGCCAAAAAAGCATAACATATTCATGCACCTACAGTTGAGTCCATAAGTATTTGGACAGTGACACAATTTTCATAATTTTGGCTCTGTACACCACTACAATGGATTGGAAACAAAGCAATCAAGATGTGATTGAATTATAGACCTTTAGCTTCAATTCAAGGGGTTTAACTAAATTATTGTATGAGCTATTTAGAAAAGACAGACATTTTTACACATGGCCCCCTGTTTTGAGGGGCTCAAAAGTATTCGGAGAATCAAACATAATCATAAATATAATGTCCATTTTCAATATTTGATTGAAAATCCTTCATAGCCAATTCTGCCTGAAGTCTGGAACCCATGGCCATCTCCAAGTGCCGGATTTCCACTCTAGTGATGTCCCAGTCCTTTACTCCACCTGTCTTTAGTTGCTGTTTGTTTGTTGGACTTTCTGTCATCAGTTTTGTCTTCACCAAGTGTATCTCAAATTGGACCGAGCTCAGTTGATTGACTTGGCCATTGAAGAATATTCTACTTCTTTGCGTTGACAAGCTCTTGGTTTACATTTGGCTCATTCACCATCAATACTGTGAAGCGTCGTCCTATCAGTTTTGCAAGATTTGGCTGATTGTGAGCAGATAGTATAACCCTATATGTTCCAGAATTCATCCTGCTACTTCTGCCAGCAGTCATCAATAAACACCAGTGACTGTGTTTATCGATCATGCCATAAAACTGCCTCCACCATGTTTCACAGATGTGGTATTCATCATATCGTGAGTCATTTCTTCTTTTCTCCATACTTTTCACTTTCCACTTTCCAACATTCTAGTATATATTGATCTTAGTTTCCATTGCCCAAAGAAATCATTACCAGAAAACATTTTAAAAGACTCTGCAAAAGTCTAATCTGTCCTTCCTATGCTTGAGGTTTACCAGTGGTTTGCATCTTGTGGTGAACCCTCTGTCTTTACTTTCATGAAGTCTTTTCTTGATTGTAGACTATGGCAATGGTAGGTCAGGTCTAGCACCCAGAGAGTGTGCTTGGTTTGGCTAAATGTTGTGAAAGTGTTCTTTTTCACCAAGGAAAGAATTCTGCAATCATCTAGCACAGTTTTCTTCTGTGTCTTCATGTTTCTGATATCTCTCTAATGCAGGGGTGCCCACACTTTTTCGGTTTGCGAGGTACTTTTAAAATGACCAGGTCGAAATGATCTACCTACATTAAAAATGTTATATTATATATATATATATATATATATATATATATATATATATATATATATATATATATATATATATACTATACTTTATATATATACTATACTTTATACATAAAGTATACTTTATACATAAAATGTATGTTGTCGTACCTTGCATAACTGAATAACCTTCATGGCACAATAACAATTCAATACATTTATGGTCACTACAGTATTTGGATATAATAATCTTCATGTAGGAAAAGGCTGACTTGCATAAATAAGTAGAGCTGAATAATGCAGTCAAGGAGCTTTTGAATTCAGCCGAGTGAAAAATGATGGCTGTCTGATTAACTGCGATTTTAGTTCCCTCTCCTTTCTCTTTCTTGGATCGCATTTTGGAATAGCAATGATAGATTGACAGATCAGATAAACGCAATTCGATTGTGACATTGTCAGAAAAAAATCCTCTTCCAGTTCCACATCCAGTCCATACCCTCCCCAAACATTTTTTTTTAATCCCTTCTTTAGTTGATATAAATTGGAAGGCTAACTAGATCACAGCCAAAGTTTTGCAGTAGCTTGCGAGTTTGATTGTGCGTGCAGGATGACCAGTGTGTTAGAAGTAAAGAGATCTCAGACTGTCCGCCCTTAATGTCAATCAAGTGGCAAATGCCATAGGGAGGATATATGATAGAGTAACGTTTAAAAAAATTTTTTTGAATGCAACGTGATCTACCTGCACTACCTTTGCGATCTACTGGTCAATCACGATCAACGCATTGGGCACCCCTACTCTAAAGGGTTCGTTTTGTTTTCTCATCCTAATGATGGAATCTCTGGACCTTATATTGAGAGTTTACATTGACAGCTTCCAAATGTAAATTCCACACTTAGAATCAATTCCAGACCATTGACCTGCTTGTAGTTAATGAAATAATGAGCTATCTGCTCATACCTGGCTATGGAACAGCTTATCAGTCAAATGTCCCTATACTTTTGAGCCCATGGAAATGGGGAGGGGGGAGCTATGCAGAAAAATAGCTGTCATTCCTAAACGCTTCATGCAATATTTTTGATAAACTCCTTGTATTAAAGCTGAAAGTGTACACTTCAGTCACATGATTGCTTTATTTCAGTTCCATTGTGGTGGCATACAGAGCCAAATACATACAGACCTGGCTGTACTTTCAAAAGCAGGTTTAGACACTGGTGATTTAAACACCTTCCCTCCCAGTTAAAAATCCAGTCCCTGGTTATAGGTACATTTTTTTGCCCATCAGAGTGGGAAAGGCTAGGCTTGTTGTCACAAGCTTAAAGTGAATTGTTACTTTATGCACTGTTTTGTCTGAAAGGATGCCTGTAGACAAGACAGCTCATCTTTGATTAATACTTCTTGTTACCATTTTAAACTGAGAAAGCATACTGATCAAGGGTTGGTAGAGAAGCTGTTTTGCTGTTGTCACACACGCGCAATTAGGGGTAAGTGTGCACAAATCATGCCAGGAAATGTAAACCTACAGCATTACTGAATAGACAGAATGCTTCAGTGTTGGAGTCCAACATCATTCAGATGTGTAATCTGAAGAGAACAATGTTAGAAATGATTCATCTGACCATATCACATTCATGATCGCACCAAACATGCATTGCATTGCATAGGTGTAATCATTGGATTTTGTACTGCATACTGCAGCCTAGCTGTAGACAGGTCTTGGAAGACCATTGATGAATCTTCCAGTCTACTCCATCAATTAAAAGGTGCAATCAGTTCATCTTGAGTGAAACGCCTGTATAGCTTTGAATCTTGAACTAATGCAAAGACTTCACAAGCCAGGGGTGTGCACTTACAACTGTGGTAGTGCAGGGTTGATGATGCCCTGGTTGACATCACCTTAAACTTATGAAATTTAAGCAATCTAAGCTGTATTCATCACTAAAGATCCAATTATTGCAAGATTTACACTGTCTGCTTTTCAGCCCAGATTTTCCATTTGCAAACACATTTTTGAGATTGGCCACAAAATCCCCAGATCAGAGCTAAATCACGATGCACACCTATCACTGGCACACAGTAAGTAGGAATAGTGGTATGCCTGAGTAAAATTGTAAGCCATCACAGATTTTATGAAGTTTTCAAGCATATCTTAGGATATTTATGACAAGTTTTAAGAGCAGTGATGAGCAATAACCAATGACAGTGCGAGAAGAAATGAGTTGTGTGAGGCGTTAACCAGAACCATGTTCAAAATTATGTCAACTGAAGCCTCTAAACAGTATATGTGGACCCAGGAAATGAACTCTGACAAGATGCTGCCTTTATCTCCCCAAACATTTTCTCCTCCATAATTTCTGTTTTGTCTTCTTCTTTCTTCTATTTGAACACATGAGAGCACAGATAATTTGTACTTCTGGCTTCTCTTCCAGCTCCATTTTGGAAAAAGAAAAAGTTGCATCTCAAGCGTGTAGACGAGTTTCAGAATAAGACATTCTTTGTAGTCTTATCTGTGCGTGACTGTGGAGTGTGCAAACCACTACAACATGTGATTACAAGAAACAAAATGACGCAGTGTCAACATTTCAGAAGTTGTGGAAAGTTGAAAGTTATGTAGTGCGAGTCCTGTATAAATAGGTCCCAATAATAACTATTCTTTCTAAGTCGCTGTGGTCATGTCTGCAAGCTAGATACTATGCTCTATCCACCATTTTTATACATCATCATATGAATGCTGGAATGTTAGTTGCTTACTTAGCTCAGGAAGCAGATGCATACAAGCAGAGACTTCACTCAGTATACATGTGTCCCACATTTACCATTGAGCTTTTGTCCATTATGTAAATATTGTCTCATCAAAATGTCCATGGCATGTTAAATTGTGTCAGTTTGTTAAGCACGATAACTAAAGTTTGGAGATCAGAAAAGAAGAACAAAACGTATAGAAAATATTATTTTAGAAAAAAATGACATGTTTCTCTTATGCAACACTAAAACCTAATATTTAAAAAGATTGATGATCCCTGTCAAAGTATAAATCTAAATAAAGGGAGACACAAAACCTGGCCAAGGTTGCTGTGGTGTACATGGCAGGATTAAGCAGAGCCAGATGTTGCTACTGTCCTCCATACTAATTCTAATTTATTAAAAAACAAAGGAAATGCATTCTATTGGATTTCAAAAATAATAGAGGCAGCTGCGAGGATCAAAATAAAAGCTGGCTTAAACCATTCAGTTTAATCACCCAAAGACCAGCTTTGAGACATAATGCCATCATTCATGATGCCAGTGACCCTGTATTTGAGAAAGTGGGCAAAGAAAATGAACTTATTCAATGGAGTACTGAGATCTCAAATGTATAATTGCTTGCACAATTATGCAGGTGACAGACTGATTCTGTATTTCACAATTATTAAGCTAAATGGGTAAAATGGAGTAGGCACAGGATGAAGATCAATTAATAGAATTGTCAGCAATTTGGAGAACTCTTTCTTTGACGTTGACAGACTGAGTTGCTTTTACCTAATGTGCTCAGAGCCCAGCATTTGATGCCCACTATACTATATTGCATCCATATCCACCTGAAACTTCAGTGTTGTTCATTCACTCTCAAATCTGCAGCCAATAACCTTTGAGTAATGGCATTGCTGGTTCAGTTTCAATTGTGATGTGCTGTGTAACTTTAAACAAGTTACTTAATCTTCTTTTTATAGAAAGGTTCCTAAAAATGAAGCTTGTTTGAACTTTTCATGCACTCTTACTTGCACAATCCCTTGGTAATACTATCTTGCCACAGATGTACAAGTTAATTACATGGGAAGAGCAAGTAAGCAAGAAAATTTATTTAAAAAGCACATTTTAAAACAGCATTGTGTTTACAAATGTTCTGTACATCTCTATTATAAAAAAAAAATCCTAGGAGGGAGACTAGGGAGACAAGACATGATCTTCTCAGAAGATAATTTGACGTCCCGTGAGAGACACTTTAATGTCACGTGAGACAAGGCAGTGAGACAACATTTAAAACAAGTTCACGGACATATAACCAAGCAGTTGTTGGAATGCCTTTGACAGACAAACATCATGTGCCCCCAGCTCTTAAAACAATGACAAGCAGAACATGCAGTTTGCCAGCAGCAGCAGGAAGAGTGCAGATGATCTGATGGCATCTCCTTAGCGTGTGTTCAGCCGCGCCCCCCCGGCTTCACAACATGAGCAGCGTTATACGTCCTGCGAGGAAGTTGTAATCACGCCCAGCCGGAATTAAAGGGCAAGTATTGTTTTTACAAGAATTTTAAAGTAAAAGTGAAAATAATGCATATGTAACAATTGAAAATAACAATCTCTTTAAATTGTATATCCGGTAAACCAAACCCGGGGGTGGGCGAGCGAAGTGAGCAGGGGGCGGAGCCCCCTAGTATTAATAATAAATAAGGTGAGGAAAGGTACAACAAAAGTCACAAACCATATGATCATTGGTAAAGAGAAATTAAGACATAAAACAAAAGCAAAGTATGTAGAAAGACTCAAAGGCTAATGGAACAAGTGTGCTTGAAGTCTATATTTGCAGTGGATTCAAAAACATCCTTCACTTTCTGTACATTTTATTGTGTTACAGATTAAGTTTTACAATAAATACATTTGCCACTTTTTCCCATCAATCTACACTCAATATCTCATAATGACAAGGTGAAAACATGTTTTCAGAAACTGAAACCTCTCATTCATGTAAAGTATTCAGACCCTGAATTCAGTACTTTGTAGAAGCTCAGCTCCTCTTGGGTATACGCTACAAGCTTTGCAAACCTGGATTTGGGCAGTTTATCCTATTCTTCCTGGCAGAGACCAATGAGACTGGATGAGAAGCATCCGTAAACTGCCATCTTCAGGTCTCTCCACAGATGTTCTATGGGTTTACATCTGGGATTTGGCCAGAGATTCTCCAAAGCCAGTGTTGTCTTGGCTGTATGCTTGGGGTCATTGTTGTGCCGAAAGGTCAACATTCGCCCCCAGTCAGAAGGTTGCATGCAGGTTTTCTTCAAGGACTCATCTGTATTTAGATGCATTCATCCTCCCCTCAACTCTGACCAGTTTCCCTGTCCCTGCTGCTAAGAAGCACCCTTATAGCATGATACCACCACCACCATACTTCACCGTAGGGATGATTTTAGGCAGGTGATAAGCAGCTCCTGTTTTTCACCAGACACAGTGCTTGAAGTGCTTCCCAAAGAAGTAAATTTTTGTCTCATCGGACCAAAGAATTTCTATTCCTCATGTTCTCAGAGCCCTTTAAATGCCATCTTATGGCTTTTACTCAAGAACCACTCTATCAAAAATGCCTGATTGGTGGATAGCTGATGAGATGTTTGTCTTTCCAGCAGGTTTACCCATCCCAGCAAGGGACTTCTGAAGCTCTGTTAAAGTGACGATTAGACTCTTTTTCACCTCCCTGACCAAGGTTGCAATCCTTTCTGAAAATATGTTTTCACTTATGGGTTATTGAGTGTAGATTGACTGGCAAGAATGGCAAATTTATCCATTCAAAATTAAATCTATAACATGTTGAAGAGTGCAGGAAGTGAAGGGATCTGAATACTTTGAGTCTCCTGTAAAAATAGTAATGGAAGGAACAGCTATAAAAGTGAAGGACAGACTGATCCACAATCTCAGAGCAGCTACGGTTAATGCACAGTTTTAATCAGGATCATCCATCCATCCATTTTCTAACCCGCTGAATCCGAATACAGGGTCACGGGGGTCTGCTGGAGATCAGGATCAAGGTGCATCTAATAATTGTTGCCATGACGATCTTAAAGACCTAGTGGTGGAGAGAGGAGCCAAACCATATAACAAAGAGCAGGTAAATTCCCTAAAGGAATGGATGAAACTTAATTTTGAGGAACTCCCACATCAACAGAAACAAATTATATGGAGACAATGGTGATCATTGCATAAGCAGATCATTTGCTCTGCCCAGCATTTTTATGAATATCTGTAATGGTTCTGGACTTTTTAATGCAAAAACACTTACACATATTCATCAGACAACTGTAGAAAGCCCTGAATTATTTAGCAACCGACCATTAAAGTGACAACATTTCATTCATCCCATTTTCAAATTGAAAGTGCTGTAAGCATCATGGTTGACAAAGTGTTGCTGTAACGACACAGGTACCACTTCCTTAAACAGAATTGTTACAAGACGCCACTGAGAGAAACTGACTTTAATAACTAATTAATCAAGATGGTGTCAAAATACAGCCTTTGAGAAGTGTAAAATACTAGAGCTCAGATTTATAAAAGTGGCAAGCAAAAAACAATAATTCCACAGAGTGTAATAAGACAACATTAAACCTTGAAAAAGTTGTCATAAAAATACTACTTACAAAAACGGCTACTCACCTGCTCTGTTCAATTGTTATGTTCATTAAGAACGATGCAAATTTTTCATCCATGAAATTCCTCCATTAAAATTCCTGAACCCAATTCATGAACCACAGAGTTGCCTGGAGCTGGCACAAGGCAAGAATCTGCCCTAGAGCGGGTGCCAATCCTCTCTCTTTCCTGGCACATTCACTAACACCTGAGCCAAATTAGGCTCACCTGTTAACTTAATGCACAAATCCTTGAGATGTGGGAAGTAACTGGAGCACCCAGAGGAGAACTCACATGGACATGGGAAACACACTCAGCATCATCTTTATGTTAGACCTACAAGGGCCATTGTTTGAATAATAAGACAATCCTGCGAAAGATTAGAAGTTAATGGCAAGGCAGGCAGCAGGATATTATTAAAAGAACACAAACTCTTTAATGAGATGTTGTTAACATTAGAACATTAGAACAATTGACACAAGAAAAGACCATTCAACCCAACAAGCTCCTCCATCATATTCACCTAAAGATTGCTCATAATAAGATGAAGTTGAGATTTGAAGGTCCCTAGGGTCATACTGTTCATCATAATACTTGGTACATTATTCCATGTGTCTCCAATTCTTTGTGTGAAGAGAAACCTTGTAATATTTGTGAGAAGTCTGCCCTTAACAAGTAACAACACATTGACTTACTGAATTCAAAAATGTACATCTTTGAGAATATTTCATTCATCCATCTATTATCCAACCCACTATATCCTAACTGAAGCGTCATGGGGGTCTGCTGGAGCCAATCCCAGCCAGCACAGAGCACAAGGCAGGAGCAAATCCCGGGCAGGGCGCCAGCCCACCGCAGGGCACACACACACACACCAAGCACACACTAGGGACAATTTAAGATCGCCAGTGCACCTAACCTGCATGTCTTTGAACTGTGGGAGGAAACCCACGCAGACACGGGGAGAACATGCAAACTCCACGCAGGGAGGATCTGGGAAGTGAAACTAACTGCGAGGCAGCAGCGCTACCACTGTGCCACCATGCCACCCATCTTCTTAAAGGTTCAATGTATTAATTAAAAAGAGTAAATACATAGCTTTCAAATCAAGTACTTAGGCTGTTGATACTCAGATTAATAAATTCAATTATGGAAATTGTAAAAAAAAAGTAAAACAGATACTGAGGAGGCAGGCAGTATGGATGGGTAAATACAGTATAAGATCAGCGTAGCTTTAATAGTTTAAGAGCACCAGCTTCATGGAACAGAGTGAGTTAGCAAATTAATAATAATAATAATTCTTTACATTTATATAGCACTTTTCTCACTACTCAAAGCACTATCCACAAGGGGGATCCCAGGAAGCAAACCCACCAGTCTCCTTACTGGAAAGTAACAGCACTACCACTGCATCACCAGCATGGATTGATGGATAGAAGTTTGTCCTCTATAGATTTTACTGTTGATTTGTTAAATAAAATTGGTTCTCAACACAAGGATCTTTGACTTTAAAATTGTGCTTATGGTTTATAAAGCCTTAAATAATCTCACCCCATCGTATATATCGGAATGTCTGACACCTTATATTCCAAATCGTAACCTCAGATCCTCAAATGAGTGTCTCCTTAGAATTCCAAGAACAAAACTTAAAAGAAGTGGTGAGGCGGCCTTCTGCTGCTATGCACCTAAAATCTGGAATAGCCTGCCAATAGGAATTTGCCAGGCTGATACAGTAGAGCACTTTAAAACACTGCTGAAAACACATTACTTTAACATGGCCTTTTTATAACTTCATTTTAATCTTAATTTAACTTAATCCTGGTACTCTATATGTTCAATTTCCTCAAAATAACTATTCATGGTGGCTCTAAAATCGGTACTGACCCCTACTCTCTTTTCTGTTTCTTTTTCCGGTTTCTTTGTGGTGGTGGTGGCACCACCTACTCAAAGCTTCATGATGCTCCAACAATGATGGACGGATTAAAAGGCAGAAGTCTACGTGACCATCATCATCATCAAGCCCTTCCGTGAGAATCCTAAATCCAAAGAGGACTGTTTCATTTATGTTAGGTAGAATGCCCAGAGGGGACTGGGTGGTCTCATCGTCTGGAATCCCTACATATTTTATTTTTTCTCCAGCCGTCTGGAGTTTTTTTTGTTTTTTCTGTCCCCCCTGGCCATTGAACCTTACTCTTATTCGATGTTAATGTTGATTTATTTTGTTTTCTTACTGTGTCTTTCATTTTTCTATTCTTTAATATGTAAAGCACTTTGAGCTACTGTTTGTATGAAAATGTGCTATATAAATAAATGTTGTTGTTGTTGTTGTTTGTAATCAGTTGTAAAATACAAAAGAGTTCTCATTGGATCTCAGTGTGACACGACAAAGGAAATGTTCTTATTACCACTGGTTGACAGTAACACAAAAATCTCTTTAGGAAAAGCACACATTAGCAACATAGAAACTTTCAGTGAATGTTTTGATATACAGTAATCACTTTTATTACCATGGCATAACTGAAAAATAACGTAATATGCCATTCTCAAAACCTCTTAATCCAGTTCAGAAAATGGGGTGGGGGGCAAAAATAATCCCAGCAGCACTGAGCACCTTGCAGAAAGCCACCCTAAGAAGAGGAGTACCAGCACATCACAGCATCTACTCAATGTACACACACACACATCCATGATCACCGCCCTCATAGGTGCAAACTTGGAATCACCAGCTCAGCAAACTTGCATATCTTTGGGGATGGGAGGAAGAAGACCAGCATGTATGGAGAAAAACCAATGCAAACAGAAAGAACATACAAACTCAAATAAACAATGAAAACACGCAGGTTTATAACCCACAAAGCTGAATGGGTAGAACTATGAGACAGTACACATCCCAGACAGGATAACATTACCTGGCCTGGATACCACGCCAGGAGGTCTTCAGCTGGGGAAGCATGTGGAAGGTAGGAAGGAAAGCAGAAGTATTCACCACAACTACCCTATTTCACTTTTTTGACAATAATCAACATAAAAAGACTCTTTAAAATAGAGCGAAAATAGCTTTGTGCAAAGTGGGCTAAATGTTTTATGAACTAAGGGGCTTCGCCCCCTGCTCACTTCGCTCGCCAACCTCCCGGCCTGCATTATGCGCTAGCCTCTTTCAGGTTCTGCCGCTCACGTATGGGGATGCGGATGTACAATTTAAACAGATTGTTATTTTCATGGGAATTGTTACATACTGTATGCATCAACACAACGTATAACTGCCAGTGATTGAATTTCGTTTCTTTCTATCTATTAAATAAAATGACTTTTTCGAATGTTTGGCTCTGAGATGTGTTAATTGTCTTTGCAAAAGCTATTTTAACAGGAAACTGTTAACGTTTTAATACGAGTGGCATATCAAGGTCTCCTTTGTTGTCTAATGCTATCCACGGAAGATGTACATTACCTTTCTCAGATACATCCTTCTTTTTACAGTAATTCGTGCGTTGTAAGACCGGACATTGTTAACAGTTGTAGATATTCTTCATGATATTGTAAGTTGTTGTTTTCATCTTCCACACGACCACCACCAACTGTTCCAGCATAGTCTATTGATACGCATTTAACCAATTTGCCATGTAACCAATCGACATTTTTAGCGTTAATTCATTTTGACTTCCTCACTTCTCGGTACTGGGATTGCGCACGTACTCATTTTTTTATTTATTTATTAATTTTATTACAATCAATACATAGCAATCAAGTTTTACAAAAAAAAAGAATTATGCTAAGAACAGATCGATCCCCACCCTTGAGAGAGAGAGCAAGCCAAACGGTGTAAAATTTAAGGCTTTTAAAAATACCTAAATCAACAAATTCTCTGTGCTTTATAAAATCATTTCAAAATATTACTGATTAGATCCTGCCATGTTTTGAAAAAGTCTGCACAGATCCTCTAACTGAGTATTTGATTTTTCCAATTTTAAATAATATAACACATCAGTTTCCCACTGACTTAAAGAGGAGAGTTTGGGTTCTTCCAGTTTATCAGAATAAGTCTGCGTGCCAACAGTGTAGTGAATGCAATCACAGTTTGTTTGTCTTTCTCCACTTTAAGACCCTCTGGAAGAACCCCAAACACAGCTGTTAATGGGTTAGGAGGGATTGTGAGTCCAAGACTGTCTGAGAGGTAATTAAAAATTTTTGTCCAGAATAATGTTAATTTGGAGCAGGCCCAGAACATGTGACCTAGTGAGGCTGGGGCTTGGTTGCAACGTTCGCAGGTTGGATCATGCCCTGGAAACATTTTGAGAGTTTTAGTCGAGACAGATGTGCTCGATATATAATTTTGAGTTGTATAATTGTATGCTTTGCATATGGAGCTTGAGTGAATTCTCTGCATTGCTACTTTCCACTCCTTTTCTGATATATTAATTGAGAGGTCATTTTCCCAGTGTCCTCTTGGATCTTTGAAAGGAAGGGATTGTAAAAGGATTTTATATATTGTAGAGATGGAGTCTAACTCCTTGAAATTGAGCAATAATTTTTCCAGCGTGGATGAGGGTGCAAGATGAGGAAAATCTGGAAGGTTCTGTTTAACAAAGTTCCTGATTTGAAGATAGTGAAAGAAATTTGTAGCTGGAATGTTAAATTTGGAACGTAATTGTTCATAGGATGCAAAGACGTTGTCTATATAAAGGTCTCTAAGCAAGTTAATTCCAAATTTTTCCAGATATTAAAACTGCATATGTTTGTGAGGGTTGAAAGAGGTGGTTCTTTTGCAGGGGTGCCACAGAAAGAAGCTTCTCCGTCTTAAAATGCTTTCTACATTGGTTCCAGATTCTAAGTGAGTGGAGCACAATTGGGTTATTAGTGTATTGCCGATAACGTGTGTTTATTGGAGCACAAAGCAAGGAATACAAAGAAGTACTGCAGGATTTTACTTCTATTGCGGTCCATGCCTGTGTATGTTCTTCTATTTGTGTCCAGGTTCTTATCGACTGTATATTTGCCCAGTAATAAAACTGGAAGTTAGGTAGAGCCATGCCGCCTTCTGCCTTTTGTCTTTGTAGGGTCGCTCTTTTGATGCGTGGATGTTTAGAATTCCAAATAAATGAGGTTATTGTTGAATCTAATTGCTTAAAGAACGATTTATTAATGTATATTGGTATGTTTTGAAATAAAAAGGAGCTTAGGAAGAATATTCATCTTAACAGTGTTAATTCTTCCAGCTAGTGTGAGATGAAGGGTTGACCATCTATGCAAGTCTTGTTTAATTTTTTCCATACAGACACGAAATTTTTTGATAAAGAGCTTTATGTTTACTTGTGATGTTTACCCGAGGTATTTAAACTGTTCTGCAATGATAAAAGGAAGGGTGTCTAATCTAATATTATATGCTTGCGAATTCACGGAAAGAGTACACTTTTATTCAGATTAATTCTGAGACCAGAGAGCTTTTGAAATTCTGTGAGTGCTGCTAAGACTGCAGGCACAGAATTTTCTGGGTCCGATATATACAGTACCATGTCATCTGCATATAATGAGATTTTCTGTTCCAGTCCTTCTCTGCTAATCCCCTTTATCTGATCAGTATTTCGACAATGTATTGCCAGTGGTTCAATGGCAATTGCAAACAGCAGTGGTGACAAAGGGCATCCTTGTCTTGTGCCACGTTCTAGTTTAAAGTAGTCTGAGCAAATGTTATTGATGCAAACTGAAGCTTCTGGGTTAGTATACAGTAATTTAATCCATGCACAAATGTTCGGGCCAAACCCAAACTTCTCCAAAATAGTAAAAGGTATTTCCATTCAATCATGTCGAATGCTTTTCTGCATCCAATGATAATAATATTTCTGGGGTGTTTGATTTAGTTGGTGAGTATATTACATTAAACAGGCGTCGAAGATTTGAAGATAAGTGTCGGCCCCTAATAAATCCAGTTTGGTCTTGTGATATTATTGAGGGGAGCACTTTCTCCATCCTTCTAGCTATGATTTTAGAGAGTATTTTAACGTCGTTATTCAGAAGTGAAATTGGTCTGTATGATGCACATTGTAATAAGTCCTTATTTTGTTTTGGAAAGACAGTGATTAGTGCTTGGCGAAAGGTTTGTGGAAGAGATTGGTTATCTCTGGCTTCTGTAAATGTTGCTAATAGGAGGGAGCTAGCTGAGCGGAGAATTTCTTGTAAAACTCTGCAGGGTAGCCATCAGGGCCTGCTGCTTTTCCACCTTGGAGTGACTTTATAGCATCCAGTAATTCTGATAATGACAGAGGTTTATCGAGCTCCTCCACACTAATAGCGTCAATTTGTGGTATCTGTAATTTATCCAGAAATGCATTAGATTGTATATTGTCTTCTTTAAACTCAGTAGTATATAGGGATTTATAGTAGTCTCTAAAAGTGCACATTATATTTTTGTGTTCGATGATTTTATCTCCATTCGTGTTAGTAATTACGAGATTGCGTTGCACTTCTTGCTTGTGAATTTGTTGCGCTAAAAGCTTATTAGCTTTCTCCATGTTCATAATAATGATGTCTGGATTTGTAAATTAGTTGTTCGGTTTCTTTAGTTGTCAAGAGGTTTAATTCTGAATGTAGAGCCTGCCTCCTCTTATGTAGAGTCTCGCTTGGTAGTCTGGCATGTTCTTCATCTATTTTAGTAATTTCGCTTTTATCTCTGCTACTTTCTTCGCTCGGATTTATTTCTGTGGGAAAGATATGAGATAATCTGTCCTCTTAAGAAGGCCTTAAGAGTTTCCCAGAGTGTTCCTGCAGAGATCTCAGGGGATGTATTTGTCTCTAGAAAGAATTCAATTTGTTTGGATATAAATTCAGTACAATTCTCGTCAGCTAATAGAAGCGGATTGAGACGCCATCTGCGGGTGAGTGTATGGGGCTTAGTAATTTCAGCTCCAAGATCATCGGAGCATGGTCTGAAATAACAATAGCATCGTATTTACAAGATTTAATCTTAGGCAAGAAGTTATTATCTATAAAGAAGTAATCAATCCTTGAGTAGCAATGATGTACTGGTGAGTAGAAAGAATATGTTCTTGAATTTGGGTTTAAAAACCTCCAGGGATCTGATAAGTTGTGATCAGTTATAAACTTTGTAATTATCTTTGCGGTGTTAGTTGCCGTTCCCCCTGTGGAGGAAGTCTTATCTAAAAGTGGATTTAGAACACAATTAAAGTCCCCAGCCATTATAAGTTTATGAGTGTTCAGATTGGGAATGGATGCAAATAAATTTTGTATAAATTCCTTATCATCAACATTAGGTGCATAAACATTTATCAAAATCATTTTACAGTTAGATAAGTCTCCCATGACCATCACATATCTCCCTTCAGGATCCAATACTACATCTGATGCTACAAATGGTACTGTTCTATGTATGAGAATTCCCACCCCTCTAGTTTTCTTTGTAAAACTAGAATGGAACATTTGGCCAGTCCAGTCTTTTGCAGCGGAACTGATCCTTACTTAGTAAGTGGGTTTCCTGTAAAAATACTATTTTAGCATTTAGACCTGTTAGGTGAGAAAGTACTTTCTTTCTCTTTAATTCGTGATTCAGGCCTTTAACATTCCAGCTTACGAAGTTAACTGTCCCATCATGGAGACACTGATTCTGAGTTTTGGTGTCATATTATAGTCTTAACTGGAAGTGAAATAGTTTAGGTCTTAATTTCCTATTTCCCCAAGAGTTGTTGCCATGCAGCTTATTATTACGTTGATAGTTATAATTATAAAGATTGAGATGATAGATTAGATATAGATCAAGCCTGCTCTCTTTCTCTTCCCCTTAACCCCCACCCTCCCTTTTTGCCTCCCCAGGTGAGGCTAAAACCCACTTCATGCAGTCCCAGTCCTCTGACATACCCAGAGACAGAGCACGTCCAAAGCACATCAAGCCCCCATGCAGTGGCGCTTTAAGGTTAAAAGATAGAGATATCTGTTACCAATATAGTCTTTAAAAGAGGAAAAAGAAAGAAAAGAATTTTGCACTTATATATATATATATATATATACATATACACATATACATATATATATATATATATACATACATACATACATATAATCTTCATCAATTTTAGTGCATTAAGATGATATCCCCAGATAATAAACCCAGGTGATGGTGTTAAAGATGTGTCCAAAACAAGCATAACAAGTCTTAATGCAGTAATAGCAATAACAGCAAACCAAGGGTATGATATTGAACAGTCTCATTTAGGGTACACATGAAATAATTAGAAAAGAAAAAAAAAGAGGAGGAAAACGTAATTAAGCACAATAAAACACAAACATTTAGCCCTAGTAATACTAAGTAATGATAAGTAATAAGTAAGTAATAATAATATAAGAATATGAGAATATATGCTGATAAAAACCCGTATTTTAAAACAAATAGATCAGACAGTAGATTATTAATCCTAGCTTTATCATTTACCGCCATGACTCACAATTATGTATCAGAATAGTCCGGGATCAGCTTTCTTAACTCATTTTCTGCCTCCTCCTTGCTAGCGAAAACATAGAAATGCCCTGCCATTCCACTTTCAGTTTTGCGGATACAGGAGGCCGTATTTGACATTGGCTTGCCGTAGCCGCTGTTTAATATTATAGAAGGCGGCGTTTGATAGCTGTTGCTGGAGAGAAGTCAGGGAAGACGAATGTGGCAATCTTCATATATAATATCTTCCTTTTTTTCCTGAGGAGTTCCATCACCTCTAACTTAAATGATAATCGTTCAAAACGGACTATAAAAGATCTTGGTCGGGGTCTGACGGTGTTTGATCAGCGTCGCGTAAGCGCTGCTATCTCAGATTCTGCTTTAAAGTCGCCCGATTATTTTAGAAAAAGTTCAGTTGCGAATTTCACCGGGTTTAAACTTTCTCGATTCTCCGGCAAGCCTTCAATTCTGACATTATACCTTCTATTCCCATCTTCTAAAGCAGCCAGTCTGTCTCCAAGTTTTTCTCCGAGTTTTTACATTCGAACTGACATTTACTGCTCTTTCCTCGGCACTGGCAGCTAGATGTTCGCTATTTCGATCCGATTCGTGAATGTCTCACTAAGATGCTCCAATCGATCAGCAAGCGTGCTCAGTTTAGCGAGTTTTTCTCAATGCGCTCTTCAATTTTACCCAGCACCTGTCGAAGTTCAAGCTGTACCTCTTGACGAAGCCTTTCATTTGCCTGTTGGATTTCCTGTCGCAGACATTCATTGGCCTGTTTCATCTCCTGTTTCCATTCCTGTTTCAGTCTCTCATGTGCCTTTGCCGTTGCTTTCTCATTAGCCTTCTCGCTTTTCTTTATATCTTGCCTGAGGTCAGCGAGCAACACTTTCAGTTCAGATAGCTCAAATGTGCCTTCTTGTACCGTAGATGAAGCAGCAGACTCTGCTGAAGCGGTGTCCCGCTGCTCCAGTCCCGCGTGATTGCGTAACTGAAGCCGCGGACCTCCCGCCTTTTCCAGTTTCAGGTAATCCTCTCCAATCGGGAGCTATCCACATCTGCACTCACGATCGCACCTTCGCCCCCCTTGTCGCTCTCAGCAGCCGGCGATGTAGCGGACCGTGGTCCCGAGGAGTCTGTACTTTCGCCCATCTGATCCAGGTCTGTCTCTGAGAGGCCGTATCTCGAACTAGGGCTTGCTGATCGCAGCTTGGATGTAGCTTTAGTCTTGATTCTTTGGACCCCCTTCTTGTTGGCCATGTTTATATGTGTTTACATATACTGTAGCGGTCCCTCTCGGGTTGAATAAATACAGGATATCTCAGAATAATAAGCAAATAATATGAAAAATAGCACCACTGCTAGCGGAGCTCCACTTCAGACGTCCATCTCTCGATCGGACGAGACCAAACTCCGTGTACTCATTTTTATGTTCATAACCCTTTGTGATTAAATTCTTCAATAAGATTTGGACATAATACGCCTTCTTTACTTGGGAACTTAAAGTGAGGAAAACGTTAAAGCGTATAAGAGCTGAGAGCGCAGGAAGTGTGTCTGACAAAAGCATTCACATGAATGAGAGCTGAGAGGACCGTGGTCTTGTTTGAAAATGTTTGAGAGGAGGCGTGACTTGAAAAAATGTCAACACAAAAGTCTCGTCTTGTCGGACTTGAAAACATCGCTCTTCCAAAAAGTCTTGTTGCGTCAAAGGATTTTTTTATACAATAGAGAGATATAAACTACAAAATGGATGTTTGTATAAATATTCAACCCCTTTAAAATAATATACCAAAATCATCACTGGCATCTCCAATTAGTTTTGCAAGTCACACAAGTGGTTCAAAGGAGATCATCTGTCTAAAGTTTAAAGACTGTAGTCTACATGGACCTTATATTAAAGGTTCAGTTTAAGGGAAGTCAGTATGATGGTCTAACCTACACAATAAAGACAAAAGAACACTCCAAGTAACTCCATGAAAAGGTCAATGAATAGCATGTGAAGGAGACACAGACAAGAAAACATCTAAGTCACCAAGTATGATTTAGCACACCCCTTTACTCAAGACAACACTCAATGGTTACACTCTTCTGGTTTTTTAATTGGAGCACAGGCAGGAGAACTGACTTGCCCATAGCCACACCGTGCCAGTGGGATTATAAGCCATGTCCTCCAGATCTGAAGTCCAAAGCCTTAACCACTACACCACACTGCCTTGACAGCTAAGACCCCAAATAAAACAATCAGAAATTGAAACAGAATGGCACAGCTGTAAATCTACTTAGACCAGGCTGTCCACAAAAACTGAGTGATAGTGCAAGAAGACGACTAGTGAGGGAGCCAACCAAGAGACCTGTGAGAACTCTGAAGGAGTTACGAGCTACAGCAGATAAGACTGAACAGACTCTGCAGACAAACCCATATGCTTCACAAGTTGCAAAAGTGACAGCCACACGTTAAAATAAGTGGGACATCTCTCCTACTGATTGTCAACTTACACATGGGAGACCCTGAATTTAGCCAGAAGATAGTTTTATGGTATAATGAGACCAAGACTGAGCTTTGGGGTCATCAGACTAAATGCCATGTTTGGTCTAACCCTAACACTGCATATTATTAATAGTGCACTATCCCCACCATGAAGAATGGTGGTGGCAGCATCATGATGTGGAGTTGCATCTCTGTGCCAAGGCCTGTAAGACTTTTGAAGGTAGACAGTAACATGAACGCAACAAAATATGGGGAAATCCTGAAGGAAGACATAATACAGTCTGCAAGAAACCTGCTTCTGGGGAGACAATTTGTTTTCCAGGAAGACCACAGCTGCACAGAAATGACTTTAAAAACAACAATGAAAATGTCCTGCAGTATCCAATTTAGAGATCACATCTCAATCCAATTGATAACTTGTGACGGGACTTGAAAAAGGCTCTTCACTCGTGATTCCCATGTAACCCCACAGAGCTTGAGTTGTTTTGCAAAGATCAGATGTGAAAAACTGGTCGAGACTTCTGCACACGAACTAAAGGCTGTTATGGCACATCTAGTAAATACTGACTTAGATAGATAGATAGATAGATAGATAGATAGATAGATAGATAGATAGATAGATAGATAGATAGATAGATAGATAGATAGATAGATAGATAGATATGAAAGGCACAATATAATATTAAATTAAAGAGTGATAAAAATGCAGGTATAGCAGACAATAACTTTGTATAATGTTAACGTTTACCCCACTGGGTGGAATTGCACAGTCTGATAGTGTGGGGAGGAACGTTTTCCTCAGTCTGTAGTGGAGCAGGACGATGACAGCAGTCTGTCGCTGAAGCTGCTCCTCTGTCTGGAGATGATCCTGTTCAGTGGATGCAGTGGATTCTCCATGATTGACAGGAGCCTGCTCAGCGCCCGTCGCTCTGCCACAGATGTCAAACTGTTCAGCTTTGTGCCTATAATACATCCTGCCTTCCTCACCAGTTTGTCCAGGTGTGAGGCGTCCCTCTTCTTTATGCTGCCTCCTCAGCACACCACCGCATAGAAGAGGGCACTCACTACAACCGTCTGGTAGAACAACTGCAGCATCTTATTGCAGATGTTGAAGGACGCAAATGTTCTAAGGAAGTATAGTCTTGACTTGAAGGTTTGAACACTTATGCAATCATTTATTCTGTGTTTCATGTTTGTACTTAGGGGTGCCATGGTGGCACAGAGGTAGCACTGCTGTCTTGACCCATGTGGGTCTCTTCTGGGTACTCTATTCCAGGGCTGTGGAGTCGGAGTCGGAGTCGAGGAGTCGGAGTCAGAGACAATTTTGGGTACCTGGAGTCAGAGTCGGAGTCGGCATTTAAATGGGAATTAAAAAAGTAAGTTGAAATGTCCCAATTCACAAACAGTCATAATGAACTACTTTTCTGCTGTAAGAATAAAGCCCAATGCTTGCAGTGCATAATGTTACCACAAAACGAACATGTCAAGTAACCATGAAGCATGCTTTTCATTGACTGAATGCGTCACTATATGGAATGTAATGCACAGGTAAGGTGCAGCACCGCTTTCCATTGTGTCGTGTTCCACTGTTACAGGGAACTGTGAACCTAGCCTAAAGCCCCCCATACATTTACAGATGCACTGCCGATTTTTCGGCCGTTCAACGAGTCATCACGCGTCAAACGCCTGAAAAATCATCTGGTGTGTTCTCAGCTCCGTCGGCTCCCCTTCGCTATGCGCTAGTGTAGGGGCAAGGAGCCGAGAACACAGATCTCCCTACCTGTCTCCAGCAGAGGCTCGTTCTGCTGATCAGCTGGCCGGTGAGTGACACAATGCACTAAACTTCCGGCTGGCTGACAGAGGAGACAACCACTGCAGCAGACAGAGGCATCACAGTACTTTGGATGGGGGCGGTGGTCGAGATTTTCGGCAAGCTGGATCTGCCCGTCCATGTCGACACCCGCAATCTGCGCCGCCAATCAATTGTGTTTGTCTTTAATCTGGCATTATAGTAGAGTGTTGGCTTCCTAGCCAGTAGTTCTGTGGTGAAATGACATGTATGTTGCCTTCCTTTCCTTCAATGGATGTAGAAAATACATTAGCATAGTATATACATACAGAGGAGTCGGAGTCGGAGTCGAAAGATTTAGAAACTGAGGAGTCGGAGTCGGAGCATTTACCTACCGACTCCACAGCCCTGCTCTATTCTCCTTCCATAGTCTAAAGACATGCAGGTTACAGTATTGGCAATACAAAATTTTCGAGTGGTGGCTCTGAGGATAAGGATCTGCGCTGGTATCTGGAAGGCTGCAGGTTCGAATGTCCATTACTGCCAACAGAGATCCTACTCTGCTGGGCCATTGGACCTTTAATTGCTCCAGGGGCGCTGAACAATGGCTGACCCTGTGCTCTGGTGTGCAAAAACTAACAAATTCCTAATACAAGAAGTTGTATATGGTGAAATAAAGAACAAACTGTTTCCTTTGGAGGCATTAGCTCTCCGGAAATGTGTTCTTTTGAAATTGCGGCATATTAAGTAATTAAACAATATAGTAATATGACAGAAAAGGTGATATCCCTCCCATTGTGATTATGACGGTATAAGAATCACATGAGAAAAATATACTTTAGCTTATATTTACTGATGGTTTACGAGGTTACAAATGGGAAGCTGATGACAGACTAATCAAGGTGGGAGTCTTGATCTACGTAGGCTGCCATTTTTCGTTACCACGCTGAGAGGATTTTCGGACGGAGGTCCGAACAGCTTCAAAGGGTTTGGCTGTTGTCCAAGCCTTTTATACTGTCTGCTTCACATGCTGGTCTTCTCTGGTCTCCAAACAAGGACAGTAAAGACGTAACCCCACCTCCACAATGCTCACACTGCAGTTCTCATTCTCCCAACAAGGAAAGAAGATTTTGTGCTGACAGAAGACAGAAATATACTATTCTGTGTTTAGGCTGACGATACAATCCTCCAGTTGTCTTTGGCTATCTAATCCAATGCTTGGTTGGCAATTCTAAATGCTGAGCCCCTGTGTACCATACTTGGCCTGCCTGTATCAATCAATACATACCAGTGTGCATAGAAACAGTGACATAAAACTTAATCTTATAACACAAACACAAGCTGGCCCCTGATGTGTTTGTGTGTTCACCCTGCGGTGGCACGCTGTACAGGTGTTATTCCTGCTTTGCATCCTATGCTTGCTGGGAGAAGCTCCAGCTTCCTCATGATCCTGCTCTGGCTACAGCAGCTTTAGAAAATGGATGGATGGATATTTGAAATTAACTTAGATGTGCAAAGATCTGTTTCCACTTTGGAAGGGTTTCTCCTGATCTGTGCCAAAATAGTCAAATAAAATGTACTGTAATTGAATTCTGTATAACAATAAAATGTGAAAACTTTCATGAGGTTGAATGATTCTTATAGGAAATGCAAACAGATATCAGAAAACGACTCTAAACTACAGGTGCAAACATAATGGTGACTCTGCTGGTAGATCACAGGAAATACACAAATTACATAAAAATCGACGTTTTTCAAAACAAGACACCAAAAATGGCAACACCTAGGCTTTTCAGGTTTTCTCCCAACAGCGTGTGATAGTGGTAAGGAATCCAATGGCCGAGTGACGGCCACCAGCATTTAACAATCCGTAAGATGAGACAACCCTCAGAAACAAAGTCGCAGTTGGAATAAAATTCAACCCTGTGGATAATTGTATTCTTTGCCGAGTAATAAATATTTGATCTGCTTTACACATGAAACATTTTACAACTCGAGTAGGTCAACGCTATCATTTTAAGTTTGGCAAGTAAATAATAATTTGATGAAATTCCAGAAAAATACAAACAAGGCTGATAAGCTTTCCGATGAGCGCGCTATGATCGTCCTACCTTGCACAAGGCTTACGAACACAAGGTACTTCAAGTATGCTTTTCCGCCCCATAGTTTCATCTTGCTGCGGAGGTTCAGGCAGTTGTCACGAATGAAGTTCAGGCGAAGCTTCTGATTTTTGCCCAGAAGTGAAGCTTGCAGTCCGGTCAGCCTGACGCGCAGCGTTCGTCCACCTGTCACAAGTGGCGCGCCCCTTGTGAGCTCTGGCAGTGCGCAGGACACCCCTGGCGGGTCCCGTAATCCACACAGAGCTGTGCACAATGCGGCCACTCACCCAACCTGCGGATTAGCCCCTCGCTCTCGGGCCATGCCCTCTGTCAGCAGCATACCTCCACGGACGGCCAGGTGACGTGTGCACCTGCTCGAAGGGAATTACAGAGTGGGGTGAGCCATCGCAGTGCACGCAAACTTGGCCACTGAAGCAAGGGCTGGATTTGTTCCAGATGAAGGGGCTGCAGTAAGGCTAGGAAAGGAAAGAGTACGGAATGGATTGAAATTAATAAATGTTCAGGGTTATTTGTTGAAGGGGCTCAAGCTAAATATTTTAAACGCCCCGTCATAGAGAAACAAGCTACCAGGACTGACGGGTGTCGAGGCTATTCTTTCAAGGCTGTAAATAATGGACACTGGAGAAGGGTCATTTGAATAATTTAGCAAGAGAACGTACTGGTGTCCGCAAAGTCTGACTTGACCCAAAAATCTACATAAAAAACAATGAAATTAGGACATTATTAAATGCAATGCGTTCTGGTGATTAAATTATACAAAACTTGCGAAATGCTCTACTGCAATGTGAGTTCTTGTTAACATGTTGCTGTTTCTACAGCATTACGAAAAATCCGTTTTCTCGAAGCTTGAATTTTCGCCTTCTTGGCCTCTTTGTATGAACTTGGAAGGTGAATGGATATGCATTAGGCGACAACGAGAAAGTCGAGGATTCCTTACTAAAGAAAATAAACCGAAGAAATGCATTTTGATGTAGAAGGGACTTTCTGAAAGGGAGATCGCATCGCCGTGGAAACTAAACAGTATTAGTATCAAGATGCAAGGAGTGCATTAAAAAGCAAATACGTTTTTTTTTCACGCCCGCGCCGTCAAAATTCAGACGATGTTACAATAATACGCGTTTTAAATTAAAATGTCATCACATCGGTACATTTATCGATAATGTTTGACGCAAACTTTTCTCCTAAAAGCAACGGATGGTGTGGAGTCTCCGTTGTCATCTGAGATTTCCTGATAGAATGACACCCGACCCTTACTAAGACGGATAGACAATAAGGCTTGATAAAATCTATCATGTATTCTGTTGCTTTCAATTGAAACGCACTACGTGATGCTGATCTTTGTAAAATAGCCTATTAAATATTAAAGATTTATTTCACAGATTGATAAAGAGGGGCGGCCCCCCAGCTCCAGAATCCCTTCTGGCGTTTACTTGCGCTCCCTGTCCGTGTGTTGGCATCTTAAAACTGCAAGAGCGAGGCTCGGTAGACTGGCAGCTCTTAAACTGGTATCGTGTCCGATGTGTATTTCGTCAGAATTACTTTGAGGCCATCTTGAAATAAATATTGTTCCTCGTTTATCGCTGACCTTTAGTTCAGCTCTCTGTAACGCATTTCTAGTTACAGTGCATCTCTTGTGCCTGCCCTGTAATGAACTGACGCCGCGTAAAAGTTTTGCGCCAACTGACCCTGAAGGCAGTGGCGTAGCTCAGGTTCTTACAAGGGCAGACATCTGTACCCCAGGCGCAGCATCCGTGGGCGACAAATTAATGTTACGAAATTTCACAGTGAAATGTTTTCCATTCTTAAATGCACTAAAAAGTAAATAAAAAACATTCGCATACTCAGTCCATCACTATGAGGATATCTTTTTCCAGTGTTTTTTGTCTCTTTCTGATTTCGAAGCACGTATTAGTTCTATATGCCCAACATACAAGAGTTTATCCCTTCCACTACTCTAACATGCTTGACTCCCACCCAGAAACATTTTTGACTTTATTAAACAGGTCACGCGACTGACATGAGGCATTAGTGTATCATTGTCTAAGTTGTTGCAAACACCATTTCTGTGCGCCAAGTGATTTGTGTTTAAGTGTTTGTTAGAAAATTGATTGGGCTGTGGTGAAGTATTCTAGTCGATTGCTGCAAAAGTCTAGACGTTTCCCCATCATATTTTCGTATGAATAAATTGTAAGTAATGCAGTTTTTATAAATATATACAGTAATTATTTTGCTTTATAATTTGCTATATACTTTCTGTAAAATCATTTTTAAATGCGGAAAACGAAGGATTTAGATTTTAAAGAACACGAGGCGGCGTTATCATTTTCGGAGACTTATATGACATTTTTTTCTTAAAATACTACTATTTTAAATATTTTTTTAAATTTTCTTTCCATTCCCCATTGCATTTTGGCAAACAGGAGGGGGCGCAAAATCTTCAGTTCTCCCCGGGCGCTGAAAACCCTAGCTACGCCTCTGCCTGAAGGAATCGGTTCCGACCTATCTCGAAGAACCTCGATTGTAATTGGACGGATTCAAAAAAACAATAAACGGAAGTATTATTATTGTAGCAACCTCAACGTGACAGGAAAAAAAACAGACAACTGGACAAAGAAGAGAACATCCGTAACCCACCTCACGGATCTAGTTCAACTCCCCCTCTACAGTAGCTGTTCTTCGAACCTGCCTCAGTTCCCCACCCCTCCCATCAGGGCGCCGCCCCTTTTTTTCCTTTACTGTCAATCAAACGCACATGACGTCAGGCCTCCGCGCCGTTCTCCGCCCTTCCCTCTCAACCCAACAGTCAGTCACTTTCCCTCCGGGTTTCGCCCCGTCCGGGATGCTACATTATTATTATGCGTGGCTAAGAGTGTTACGAGGTGTGGCAGAAAAGTAATGAGACTGATTTTTTATTTACCAAAGTTTTTATTTTTTTCTAACATCAATGTTATCCCCTTCAAAGTTAGTTCCCTTGGGCAGCTACACACCGATGGAGACGTTGTTCCCACTGTTGGTAGCAGCGCTAGAAGTCTTCAATCGGTATGGTCTTCAGCATGTCCGTTACACTCTTTTGGATGTTTTCTAAAGTCCCGAAATGACGTTCTTTGAGGACATTTTTCAGTTTAGGAAAAGGAAAAAGTCACACACAGACTGAGGTCAGGTGAATAAGGGGGCTGGGGAACCACAGGAATGCGTTTTTTCGATTGTCCTTCTGCTCAATTGTGAGGTTTTTCGGCACCATTTTGGCACAGACCTTTCGCATGTGCAAATGTTCAGTCAAAATTTGATGAACGGTAAATCTGTTCAAATTTCATTGTACACTCAACATTCTTAATGTTAAACGATGGTCTGATCTCACAAGAGTGTTCACACGTTCGATGTTTTCATTGGTTTTCGAAGTTGAAGGCCTCCCTGAAAAACTTGAGCTCGGGATAAAGAATATTCCCCATAGGCCTGTTTTAACTTTTCAAACGTCACACTTGCTGATTCTCCAAGCTTAACACAAAATTTAATGGCACAACGTTGCTCCAAATTCCGCTGTTCCATTTTGCGTGACGCACAACCAAAAACACAACTTCGCTAATAGCAGTCACAAAAATCACGTAGTTAACGGAAGGAGTTGAAACTCGCACTGAGCTATGGGAGGGTACTGATACACGTGCTCTATCAAGGACAACAGCGCAGCGTTGCCAGATCGCTTGTAGTGTTGCCAGTCTCATTACTTTTCTGCCACACCTCGTATGTGATTATGAGGTAGCATGGTGGCGCAGAGGGTAGCCCTGCTGCTTCATGGATCATGTCCTGAGATAAACGGGCAGTGGCATCCAATCCACGACCTCAACCAAGGAAGACTACATCTCCGGTCCATAAGCGACAGAGTAGGCTCGGATGATGAGTGCACTCTTTAAAAAACTGTTTTTCCAAATGCCATTTACTGGGTTTTCGTGTTCTTTACCATTCCTTGACAAAGAACCAGTTCATTCTGAAAAGAGTTCTTTGCATATGAAATGAGTTCTTCAGGCTTTAAAATGGTTCCTAATATGCAGACAGACAAAACAAAGAAAATCTTTAATGTATAGTAGGCTACCTAATATGCTACTAACAGATCAAGCAAATCTAAAATTAGTCTGCGCTATTGTATGCGGCAAGAGTCCTTTTAACATCAGAAACCCATCAGTGTCTGTTGTCTTCTGCCCATTGTTTTTTATGGAGCCTGTTACAATCTGAATAAACAAAGGTTCTTTCTGGAACCTTCATGTGGATGGTTCTTTTGGATTCCTCAATGGCTCACCCTGAAACAGTCTCAAAGCTTTATTTTTAAGAGTGCTAATGGTTATAAGATATGAACCCAGGGCCATGTGAAAGGGTGGGAAGGGTGGAACTGGATGGGATTTGTGTGTGGAGGGGTGCCAGCTGGAAGTAGCACTGAGGTAAAGAAATAGCTGCAGTGAAACCTATGCTGACCTCTTCCTTTTCTGCAAAGGTACGTTAAAAAATAATGCACCTTTAATGGCGCTTTGTGGTTCTTTACTGGGTTGTATGGTTCCTCAAAGAACTGTTGCTTGACAAACCACCATTTCATTCTGAGAAGGGTTCTTTGCATATAAAGGTGGTTCTTTGTGCTTTGAAAAACCTCC
This sequence comes from Polypterus senegalus, assembly GCF_016835505.1. NCBI lineage: Eukaryota > Metazoa > Chordata > Cladistia > Polypteriformes > Polypteridae > Polypterus > Polypterus senegalus. The sequence continues at coordinate 283,988,899 of NC_053155.1, read as the reverse complement.
TAATATGTGAAAAATTTGAAATCTTTAATGTATGGTAGGCTACCTAGCAGGACACTAACAGTCAGTCAGTCATCATCCAACCTGCTATATCCTAACACAGGGTCACAGAGGGGTCAATCCCAGCCCACCACAGGGCACACACACACCAGGGACAATTTAGGATTGCCAATGTGCTTAACCTGCATGTCTTTGGACTGTGGGCGTAAACCAGAGCACCTGGAGGAAACCTATACAGACATGGGGAGAGCATGCAAACTCCACACAGGGAGGACCTGGGAGGTGAACCTGGGCCTCCTAACTGCGAGGCAGCAGCGCTACCCACTGCGCCACCGTGCCACCCCTATCTAAAACCAGTAAAGTCATAACATCTACCCTGAGAGCTGATATCTCCCATTGTCCATTAAAGCTGGCATGTTTCTGGATTACTGCTCTTCATACTGCTTCTCAGGACTTCAGGACTACTGCTTGATAAACTGGGGCCAAAACATGAATAAAGGACCTCTGTCTCATTAATGCCTTTACATTATATACTGTACATAGACATATACTCAGGATGGGGCGAGTATATGGAAGCCCTTGTGCTCAAGTAAACATTTATATAAAGGGTAATTGTGACCTTGTCATTTGTGATATGTGATCAAAGAGTTTTCTAAATCAAACTTGTTGTTCTTTGCTTTGAATTTATGTATGGTGGTATGATGTGCATGTTGGCAGGGAGTGGCATAGCTTGTGGGCTGAAATCCCTCTACTGACACTGAGTGACTGTGAGCAAGTCAATTCACCTGCCTGTGCAACCAAAAGAAAAGAAAAACAGAAATGTAACCAGTTGTGTCTCAAATGCTGCAAGCTGCCTTGGATAAAGGTGTGAATCTAATCTCTCAATTATAAAAAAAAAAAAAAAAAAACGGGGACGAGACGAGACTTTTTGGGCGACGAGACGTGATCTTTTGAAAGAGAGACAGAGAGGCACTTCAGAAAGACATTTTCACGGTCAAGTCACGTGATACTGACATCCACGTCAGACAGATTTGAAGTGAGACAGAGAGACACTTTCACGTCCCACGACACGAATAACCGTAGAACAAAGAGCAGCTTAAAAAAATGACAAGTTAAAGATGACACGTCCATGACTAAGTGAAGCAGGAAGAGCAGCGCGACGAAAAGAAACACAAAAGCGATGGAGAGAAAAACAATGCAAATTCAGAAAAAAAGGAAATGTAATCAAAGACTTATTTTATCCCAAAGGATTATCAACAGAAGAAATGAGTACACGGGCAATCCTAGCAGTGAGAAACAATGAAGTCAAACGAATTAACGCGAAAATAAGACGATCAGTTACACGGCAAATTGGTTAAATGCGTATCAATAGACTGTGCTGAAACAGTTGGTGGTGAGGGTGTGGAATATGAAAACATCAACTTACAATATCATGAAGAATATCTACAACCGTTAACACCGTCCGGTCTCCCATCGGCCAAATTACTGTTGAAAGAAAGATGTATTGTGATGTTATTGCGTAATTTATGTATGAGTGATGGGCTGTGCAATGGGACAAGATTAGTCGTATTGAAAATTGGTCAAACAATTCTAACATGTAAAATGTTAACAGGCGACAAGAAAGGTAATGTTCCGTGGATAACATTAGACACCAAAAGAGATGCCATTCGTATTAAAACGTTACAGTTTCCTGTGAGAATAGCTTTGGCAATGACAATTAACAAATCAAAGGGACAAGCATTCGACAAAACCCCGTTTTATTTATAAGAGAGAAAGAAACGATATTCACTCACGGCCAGTTATACGTTGGATTATCACGATGTAAGACCACACAAGGAATCAAAATTCAATGCGACCTTGAAGAAAAGTTAATTCCAAAAATTGTTTTTACTGAAGTTTTAAAGTAAATGTGAACGTAATGCATAGGTAACAATTACCAAGAAAAAAATAATCTCTTTTGGTGCGTGAAGCGAGCAGGGGGCGGAGCCTTCTAGTAATACTACTAATAATAAATACAGCTGGTCTGGGATGACTGGGATGGCTTATTATTACTTGAAAAAATAACACAGTGGCATACCAAAGTAGTTTGCTTCATTATTAAATTCTAAGGAAGGCCACACAAAATACTGACTTTTTACTTTTTACCGTGCCAATGTTTACTTTTATTTATATTTATGTTCTATAGCAGGGGTCCCAAACTCCGGTCCTGGAGGACCACAATGGGTGCAGGTGTTCATTCTAACCCTTTTCTTACTTAGTGACCTGTTTTTGCTGCTAATTAAGTTCTTTTGAATTATTTTGTAGTTGACTTGTTTTTTTTTTTTTTTTTTTGATTTGTTCAACTCAATTTCTTCCTCGCTCCTCTGCTTCATTTCTTTTCCTTAAATGGCACTCAAACAGAAATGAAATGTGAAGTGAGGGAGCCAACAGAAGACCAACTAAGTCAGGGCCAGTTTGTTTGCCTGCAAATTAAGGAAAAATAAACAATAAAGGGATCTGAGTCTTCAAGAGCAAATCAATTAAAGTGAATTTTAAAAAAAGTTAACTAGCAGCACAAACAGGTCACTTATTAAGAAAAGGCTTTGAATGAAAACCTGCAACCACTGCAGTCCTCCAGGACCGGAGTTTGGGACCCCTGTTACATAATATTTTCACTAGTGCAAAATTTATTTTCCTGGGGGGTGTGAGACTTTTGCACTATACAAAATGACAATAAAGAAAATGAGGAAGACTCGGTATTACCAGTAATAATGTCGAAATCGAATGTGATTATGACTGTCATACATGATGAAGTTGTAACCAGAAAGTTAAATAAATGACTATTCACTTGAGTGTGTGCGACTGTCGCAGCTTACTGTATGCCACACTGCTGTGCTTTCTGGTGTAACCCGTCTTTATAATGCAAGCACTCAGTACCTAAAAAAAGTGAGTCATGTTTAGTAGCGTCTTCATGGTGATTTTAAAGACTTTTAACAGACAGGCTGACAGACACACTCGGCCGTTTCAGCTATCAAGCCTTCTGTTTTCTGAAGTCAGTCCAGTTTTCAGTCTGACAGATGGCGTATGTGTCCATCTGTGTGAGAGCTGCTTTGAGACAGCTGTTGTAGTTCTCCATTTATCATCCAGCTTAATAAAAGGAAAAATATCTCTCTGTGTGTGTCTGTGTGTCCGTCTGGTTGTCACGTCCCTGTTATATGCCATTCGGTGTGGGATTTGTAAAAGCAGTGCTTTATGTTTTTATGGCCTCATTCGTTACAAAACACATTCCAATGGTAGGTGCAGTGCAGACGTTAGCTCGGACTCTGCTGAGCTCTTCATAGCTTACTTAGATTTTAAGCTGTCTTAGGCGGGTGGCACAGCTAGACTAATCAGAAATACACCGTGGGTGCATCATGGCAGGCTAATTAGTGCTGCAGCCGCACTTCTCCAGAGCTCTGGGTATAAGTGAGTTTTTCTCCTGGTAGTTTTGTCCTCTCTACATCCTAAAGGTTAATTAGCAACTTTTAAGTTGGCCCTGTATGAGTGTTGGCATTGTGTGTGCCCTGTGATGGCAGTGACGCTAGGGAGGCTTTGGACCCTGCAGTGAAAAACTGGGCAAGGTGGGCTCAGTTATGGATGCACGGCGTTCTTTACAATATTATTTAAAACCTCAGCTACATGCATCGTATCCAGTGCTCTATACAATATTTGGATCAAAGACCCATTTTTCCTTGATTTTACCCCTCTGCTCAGAAGTTCAAAATTTTAAATCAAACAGTTCATACATTGTGATTAAAGTGCACAATGCGGACTTTCATTTAAGGATATTTGCATGCATTTCAGTCACACCATGTTGAAATGACAACACGTCTTCTACACGGTCCCACCTTTTTAGGGCTCCATAATGTTTGTGACAATTGGCATCACAGGTGTTTCTGATGCCTCAGTTGTGTTTCATGGCTTCATAAGACACCTTGGCCTGCTTTTTTGGGTCTGTAGTTGCCATTGTTCAAAGTGAGGACAAGGGCTGTGCTAATTAAAGTCAAAGAGGCCATTATGTGGCTAAAAAAACAAGAATAGAACCATTTGAGACATCAGAAAAACCTTAGGATTATCTAAATCAACTGTCTGTAGTGTCATCAAGGAGAAAGAACACGATGGTGAGCTCAGTAATCACAAAGGCACTGGTAGGCCAAGGAAGACCTCCACTCTGATAAAAAAATAAAAAGCCTGCCCAACAGATCATAAACGTGTCAGAGACGACTATCAGCAGTAGACTTCATGAACAGAAGCCCACAGGCCACAGTGCAAGATGCAATCCACTAATGAGCCACAAGAACAGGATGGACTGATTAGTTTGTGAAGAAGTTCTTAGAAGAGCCTGCAGAATTCTGGAAGAACGTCATGTGAACAGACATGTGGGGATGAGACAGTGGAGAGGAGGCAAGTGGAGAAGTTATTTTCATGATGCAGTAAGAATCATCTCCAACTTAACATTAGCAAAACCAAGGAACTGGTTATTGACTTTCGCCACACCAAACAGCTTCTATGTCAGGTCACTATTCAAGGAATAGATGTAGAAGTGGTCCACTCCTACAGGTACCTGGGGGTCCACATCAGCGGCAGGTTGCTTGTAACACAGAACTAGAGAGTGTTTCATGAAGTACAAAGTTTTTAAAAATGCAATAAATCAGCCAAAATCAAAGCAAAATTCAAAATTTTTATTTATTTCATTCAACATATTCTTTGATTTAATAATGAAAAATGATATCAAGTATATGTCCACCTCCACTTTCTCTGCAGGCAGTCATCTGATCGTTAAATTAACGATGTAAAATTAACGTCGATTTCGCTGATTACCCGTTGAAGTTCCCTCTTCAGTTCGGCAATCATTTGAGGTTTGTTCACGTAAACTTGTGACTTCACATATCCCCATAAAAAGAAGTCACAAGGTGAATTTTTCACAAAGCAAGGTGATTGTCTCTCGGGAAGTATGGCAGGTAGCCTCGTCCTTCTGAAACCATATTTCATCAATTCTATCATCCTCCATTTCTTCTGGAGAAGGCCACAAAAAGTTAGTGATCATGTCCCGATAATGGTTGCCATTTACAGTAACTGAATTTCCGTTACCATTTTTAAAAAAGAAGGGGCCAATCATGCCTCCTGCCTAAAAACCACACCAAACCGCGGCTCGTAGGGGATGCATTTTGTGCTCTTGGATCACTCTACGGTTTTTGTCACCCAAACTGCGGCAATTTTGTTTGTTGACATACCCCGAGAGATGGAAATGTGCCTTGTCACTGAAAATTATTCTTTTTGAAAAATTGTCGTCCTCTTGTTCCAAAATCCAATCAGCGAATCGTCGCCGTTTTGCATAATCCTCTTGTGTCAACTGAATCTTGTAGGGGTGCATAAGAAGATCTTTTTTCAGTATTCAATACACCGAAGGTGGTGACATACCCAGCTGTTGTGACTGACGGCAAAGCGACGTCATAGGGCTCACATTCACACTGTCTTGCACTACCGCAATGTTTTGTTGCGTTCGAACATTACGGATTCAGCCAGGTGATTTTCTGGTTGCAACTGACCCAGATTCTTTGAATTTCTGTACCGACCTCGAAACTGTTGTTGTGGTAGGGGCATTGTCACGTCCAAAGATCGCACGAAGTATACAGACAGTCTGTACGTAGCACTCCCCGTTTTTGTAAGGAGTTTTCACAATAAGAATGCGTTGCTCGATACTGAACCGCTTCACGGCTACTAAATGGAAAAACAACAAATGGTCTTCTAATTGGAGTGATAATAGATAACGAAAATGATAGGAACAGTGCTGACAACCTTCAAGCAAAAAAAAAAATCCCACACAATTCAAAAACTGTATACTTTATGAGACCCTTTTATATGAAAAATGTCAGAACAGGTGTTTTTTTTTTTTTCTTAAGAGACTGCATTCCTTTAATGTGATTTGTGACATCCATCACATCTTCTACAACTCTGCAATTGGAAATTCAATTTTCTACAGAATATGCCATGGGGTGCTGGGCTGGTAATATCACTTCAAGAAAGGTGCACAGGATCAACAAAATAATTGAAAGGGCAAGCTCAGCTATAGGATACGCTCTGGATTGCCCTGGAGGTCGCCACGAAGGAAAGAAGGAAAACAAAACCGAGTGCCATAATGAACAATGCTGCACATCCTCTCCAACAGCTTCTGTCTCTTCCAAGACAAGTCATTGCCAGGACGATCCTAGCAAGGATTAAAACAGCCACTGACACTAAGCTAAGAGAGGAACAGATGGGGTTCTGAGCTGGGTGATCTTGTCTGGATTACATAAGTAACCTTTCACACCATCATAGAACAGTTGCTGGAGTGGCAGTCATCACTTTACATCAGCTTCCTCGATTTCAAGATGACATTCAATATGGTGGATAAGATAGTGGTCATAAGTAGAGACTTAGGCATTATGGCACCCTTCAGAAGATCATCAATGTGATACCTCTACAAACACGAGTGGTTGAGTAATCCATAACACTGATCTGTCAGAACCATTCAGTGTAAACACTGGAGCCAAGCAAGGCTGACTCCTATTATCAACCATTATCATCATGATTTATTTGGTAATGAGGACAACAATGGATCAGCCTAGGGGACAGATAGTGGACCTTGACCCAGTTAAACACAAGAACCTGGACTTTTCTGATGACATCTAAATATCGCTGCATGTCCATCAGCAGAAGGCAAAGACAAACTCACTCCACAGTGTTACTGGGGCCACAGAACTGAAGATCAGCTTCATAAAGAGCAAGAGCCTGCAAGAAAACTCTACCAACCACCAATTGGCAGACCCCTGAAGATGTGGATTGCTTTTACATACTTGGGCAGACAAATAAGTGAGCACCCAGATCACTAAAGCACACCACTTTTGTTGCTCCGAGACCACTATGGAGAAATAAGAACCTCAGTCTTCATAACAAGTTGAAGGTGTTTAAATAAGACAAATGTGAAATTTGTGTTCTTGTGTTGGGCAGAGACCTGGAGACATACAAAGCATCTTGACCACAAGCTGCAATTGTTCATTAACACCTGCCTACGACACATCCAACACATCAGGTGGCCACAGCTGATTTTCAACTAGGACCTCTGGCAGCAGTCCATCGTTGATACCATCTGAACAAGGAAATGGAAGTGGAATAGGCAGACCTCGTGCAGAGAGCAGACAAGGATTCCATACCATACCTTGGAACTATGCGGGGGAAAAAAGAAAAACGGTCAATGCTGACATGAAGAATAGTACAGTCAGAACTCAAAGCCAACAGTATATCCTGGGGAGAGATAAAGCAAGACAGCCCAAGATAGGGAGAAATGGAATGAAGAGGAATAACTTTCTTATAAGAGTACCACTATTTACTGAAATTCATGAAGAAAACAAACCATAATGAAACACCTTTTCTTATACATAGCCCAAACATTTTCCCCAGACAAAAGCCTTTTTTTAAAAGCAGAGCAAAGAGATATTTCTTTGTAAGACAATAAAATGCTAACAAGCAAAGTCATTGGGCTTCACTTGTTGGTCCTCCGAGGCTCTCTGTTGCTCATGTTCCCAACAAACATCATGTACAAAAATGACTGGAGAGTATCACTGATTGGAACTGTGCACTTCAATTAGCTTTTCCTGGACTATGAGTGTTTAAACACATTAAGTATCTGCAAGTATTCATACAGTTGTTTGTATTTTTCAATTATTATGATTTAACGGAAAGTCAGACTGACCACATCATCACATGCACTTGTGGAAAAAAACGAGTAATTTCAAAGGGCTTACCAATTACTTCTCACAACTGTACATTTCTCTCATAGGCTCTCTTCAGTTTAAACATTTATATATATATATATATATATATATATATATATATATATATATATATATATATAAACACACACACACACATACATACATACATACAGTGGTGTGAAAAACTATTTGCCCCCTTCCTGATTTCTTATTCTTTTGCATGTTTGTCACACAAAATGTTTCTGATCATCAAACACATTTAACCATTAGTCAAATATAACACAAGTAAACACAAAATGCAGTTTTTAAATGATGGTTTTATTATTTAGGGAGAAAAAATCCAAACCTATATGGCCCTGTGTGAAAAAGTAATTGCCCCCTGAACCTAATAACTGGTTGGGCCACCATTAGCAGCAATAACTGCAATCAAGCGCTTGCGATAACTTGCAATGAGTCTTTTACAGCGCTCTGGAGGAATTTTGGCCCACTCATCTTTGCAGAATTGTTGTAATTCAGCTTTTTTTTTTTGAGGGTTTTCTAGCATGAACCGCCTTTTTAAGGACATGCCATAGCATCTCAATTGGATTCAGGTCAGGACTTTGACTAGGCCACTCCAAAGTCTTCATTTTGTTTTTCTTCAGCCATTCAGAGGTGGATTTGCTGGTGTGTTTTGGGTCATTGTCCTGTTGCAGCACCCAAGATCGCTTCAGCTTGAGTTGACGAACAGATGGCCGGACATTCTCCTTCAGGATTTTTGGTAGACAGTAGAATTCATGGTTCCATCTATCACAGCAAGCCTTCCAGGTCCTGAAGCAGCAAAACAACCCCAGACCATCACACTACCACCACCATATTTTACTGTTGGTATGATGTTCTTTTTCTGAAATGCTGTTCCTTTTACGCCAAATGTAACGGGACATTTGCCTTCCAAAAAGTTCAACTTTTGTCTCATCAGTCCACAAGGTATTTTCCCCAAAAGTCTTGGCAATCATTGAGATGTTTCTTAGCAAAATTGAGATAAGCCCTGATGTTCTTTTTGCTTAACAGCGGTTTGTGTCCTAGAAATCTGCCATGCAGGCCGTTTTTGCCCAGTCTCTTTCTTATGGTGGAGTCGTGAACACTGACCTTAATTGAGGCAAGTGAGGCCTGCAGTTCTTTAGACATTGTCCTGGAGTCTTTTGTGACCTCTTGGATGAGTCGTCTCTGCGCTCTTGGGGTAATTTTGGTCGGCCGGCCACTCCTGGGAAGGTTCACCACTGTTCCATGTTTTTGCAATTTGTGGATAATGGCTCTCACTGTGGTTCGCTGGAGTCCCAAAGCTTTAGAAATGGCTCTATAACCTTTACCAGACTGATAGATCTCAATTACTTCTGTTCTCATTTGTTCCTGAATTTCTTTGGATCTTGGCATGATGTCTAGCTTTTGAGGTGCTTTTGGTCTACTTCTCTGTGTCAGGCAGCTCCTATTTAAGTGTTTTCTTGATTGAAACAGGTGTGGCAGTAATCAGGCCTGGGGGTGGCTACGGAAATTGAACTCAGGTGTGACACACCACAGTTAGGTTATTTTTTAACAAGGGGGAATTACTTTTTCACACAGGGCCATGTAGGTTTGGATTTTTTTTCTCCCTAAATAATAAAAACCATCATTTAAAAACTGCATTTTGTGTTTACTTGTGTTATATTTGACTAATGGTTAAATGTGTTTGATGATCAGAAACATTTTGTGTGACAAAATGCAAAAGAATAAGAAATCAGGAAGGGGCAAATAGTTTTTCACACCACTGTGTGTATATATATATATATATATATATATATATATATATATATATATATATATATATATATACATACACATATATACTGCTCAAAAAAATTAAAGCAACACTTTGAAAACACATCAGATCTCAATGGGAAAAAGAAATCCTCCTGGATATCTATACTGATATAGACTGGGTAATGTGTTAGGAACGAAAGGATGCCACATCGTTTGATGGAAATGAAAATGATCAACCTACAGAGCCCTGAATTTAAAGACGCCCCAAAAATCAGAGTGGAAAAATTATGTGGCAGGCTAGTCCATTTTGCCAAAATTTAATTGCAGCAACTCAAAATTGTACGCAGCACTTTGTATGGCCCCTGTGTTCTTGTATACATGCCTGACATCAGTGCATGCTTCTAATGAGATGACAGATGGTGTTGTGGGGGATCTCCTCCCAGATCTGGACCAGGGCGTCACTGAGCTCCTGGACAGTCTGAGGTGCAACCTGGTGGCATTGGATGGACCAAAACATAATGTCCCAGAGGTGTTCTATTGGATTTAGGTCAGGAAAGTGTGGTGGCCAGTCAATGGTATCAATTCCTTCATCCTCCAGGAACTGCCTGCATACTCTCACCATATGAGGCCAGGAATTGTCGTGCACCAGGAGCCACTGTACCAGCATAGGGTCTGACAATGGGTCCAAGGATTTCATCCTGATACCTAATGGCAGCCAAGGTGCTTTGTCAAGCCTGTAGCAGTCTGTGTGACCCTCCATGGATATGCCTCCCCAGACAATCATTAACCCACCACCAAACTGCTCATGCTGAATGATGTTACAGGCAGCATAATGTTCTCCATGGCTTCTCCAGACCCTTTCACTTCTGTCACGTGCTCAGGGTGAACCTGCTCTCATTTGTAAAAAGCACAGGGCACCAGTGGTGCATCTGCCAATTCTGGTATTCTATTGCGAATGCCAATCGAGCTGCATGCTGCTGGGCAGTGAGCTCAGGGCCCATTAGAGGACATGGGGCCCTTGGGTTACCCTCATGAAGTCTTTCTGGTTGTTTGGTCAGAGACATTCACACCAGTGGCCTGCTGGAGGTCATTTTGTAGGGCTCTGGCAGTGCTCATCCTGTTCCTCCTTGCCCAAAGGAGCAGATGCCGGTCCTGCTGATGGGTTATGGACCTTCTATGGCCCTCTCCAGCTCTCCTAGAATCTCCTCCATGCCCTTGAGACTGTGCAGGGAGACACAGCAAACCTTCTGGCAATGACACATATTGATGTGCCATCCTGGAGAAGTTGGACTACCTGTGCAACCTCTGTAGGGTCCAGGTATCGCCTCATGCTACCAGTAGTGACACTGACTGTAGCCAAATGCAAAACTAGTGAAGAAACAGTCAGAAAAGATGAGGAGGGAAAAATGTCAGTGGCCTCCACCTGTTAAACCATTCCTGTTTTGGGGTTATCTCATTGTTGCCCTCTAGTGCATCTGTTAGTTTCATTAACACCACAGCAGCTGAAACTGATTAACAACCCCCTCTGCTACTTAACTGACCAGATTAATATCCCATAAGTTTCACTGACTTTATGCTATACTCTGATTAAAAAGTGTTCCTTTAATTCTTTTGAGCAGTGTGTATATATATATATATATATATATATATATATATATATATATATATATATATATATATATATATATATATTTTTTTTTCAACAGTGCTATATTTGGTAAAATGGCTTACCTGCTGTATGCTACTTTGAAATGTAACTGAAGTATGCGAGAATTCACACATGCTTGTTGACAACTGAGGGCAAACTAACGAAAAACAGTAAACACAGTGAAAACTTCCGGGTGTATAGATTTCTCAGGGACAAATGACAACTGTCAGATGTGCCGAGAAGTCCTTGGTAATGTCTGTTAATGCAAGTCAGACATGACCTTCAAGTGAAAGATCCCCACATTTCAAACTGTTCTGCATTTGTTATAAACACTGTAAAACAAACAATTTCTCAGGAAGCCAAACATTCAGCCACCTTTCTTTCCATCTGAGGAATAAGGATTAAAATTAAGGAATAAAAAAGTTTTACTAACCATGAATCTAACTAGTATGCAAAGGCACAAATGGAAATGCATGTAAGACCCACACTAGTGTGTTTTCATTTAAAAACCACAGACCTGTGTCTCAAGTCTTCTCATTTCCTCCACAACACCCTGACATTTACAACTGACAAAATGTAGTACTTTGAAAATAGCAGTGAGGAGTTTCAGAGTAGGCAGGTGAAAACAAAGACTTCTGAAAACAGACTCCATCACAAACTGGTTGGTTCATGCTTATTATGTAGTTCTTCCCATATTGGATTCTGCTCATTACAACATCTCATTCTCTGATAGTTTACCCTTCACTAAAGGAAAAACGTTCCAACACAGCTCAGAGCTGCTATCCATGGAGCTTGTTGTGTTGCTTACCTGAATGCATCTAACTTATGTTTTGTGCAGTTTTTGGAAGCTGCCAGTTTTACATGTGCTCAAACTGCTTGAGCACATTGAATCCAACTGACTTGTCATGACATGGATGCTCTGGCTATATATGTAAAATTTGTTTTGAGATACCAAAATACTGGCCTGTGAGATGGCTTGCAGTATAAGAAAAGACTGAAATTTATAATATGACAGAAATTCTTCAAATCTGACTGTAAAGCATGGCAAAAATTGCACAGTGAATGCTTGGTTTAAGATGTCTATGCTGCACATGCCCGGTGTATGCAGACCATTACGTTATATACATTTTTGGTTGTTTGGATGAAAATATTTTCAATGTGAAAATGCAAGCAAGGGAATTGATTATTTTCACCATTTTTTAATAACAGTAGTATGAGTGTAGCCTAACACTGAAGCCAGGAAACGCTTCTTTAATCAGAGTGGTACAAATCTGGAACAAACTACCAAGACATGTAGTTGAAGCAGAAACTTGGACAACTTTTAAAAAGTATCTGGATGAGATTTTGGGACAACTTAGCTATTAGCAAAACAAACAAGCTTTATGTATTGAGAGTCTCTTCTACTCTGTCAAACTTCACATGCTATAACAAACACACATTCAATAATTATTCAACAGGCAATGCTATACACTTCAACACTGGACTCAAAAACTAATTCCAAAAAAATTTAGTACACTACACAAATAATAAAAGATCCAGGCCAAGCAGCCGAAAAAGACAACTTTTACATTTCCCCTCCTCTGTCAACATTCTGGAAAGCCAACAGTCTCAGAACAGTTATATATATTGCAAGTCAGGAAATCTCATGGAAGAGGTAAACAGGAACAATCCATGCACCAGATGTCTACTGGCAAATGCTTGAGTGCTATATACTGCAGGCTGGCACAAATAAATGCCCATTTTGAACATCATAAGATGAAGATTAAAAAAAAAAAAATCTGCATTGAATGTTTTAGGCCACAAAATATAACACACACTGCCTGCAACTCAAAAAAAAAAAAAAAAAATCATAAAATGGGGCCCACTGAAGATTTTACTGTGAAGTTTGGTAACAAAATCAAAATTTTACATCTATCCATTTTCTGACAGCACTTATTCCAATCCATGGTTACAAGGAGCTCGAGACTTTCTTTGCAAATTGAGGCTTTATGGCAGTTACATTAATAACATTCTAGAATTAACAAATTTTAAATATAATGAAGTTTTTGTGCTTAATGGGAAGCGAATACATCTTGTACATACTATCTTATATGGAGGTCCTTCCATGAAAACCCTAAATATAAAGAGGACTGTTTCATTTATGTTAGGTAGATTGCCCAGAGGGGACTCTTGGTAATGACACGTATTGGTCTGGAACCCCTACAGATTTTTTTTTTTTCTCCAGCTTTGAGTTTTTTTTTTTTGTTTGTTTTTTCTGTCCACCCTGGCGATCGGACCTTACTTATTCTATGTTAATTAATGTTGACTTATGTTTATTTTTTATTGTGTCTTCTATTTTTCTATTCTTTATTTTGTAAAGCACTTTGAGCTACATTTTTCTGTATGAAAATGTGCTATATAAATAAATGTTGATTGATTGATTGATTGACAGTTTGTTTTGCTACAGAATGACAAATGTACCACTTTTTTTTTTTTTTTTTAAGGTAGAAAATGACAGAAGCCTTTGGGGCCGTGCAGGAAAAACCTGCATTGATCTGTGTTTGATTTGGCAAGAAATTTAAGATTTTTTTCAGTCAAAAGTATGTTTAATACTCAAGAGAAAAAAATAACTCTTAAAAAGTAAAGTTATTACAGAAGATTTAAGCTTAGTACAGTGCAAGGAAGAATTTTAGAGTAAATAAAAAAAAAAAAAAAAAAACAAATAGAAGACACTCAGTCATTTATTCCAAAATGCATTCATAGTAAAACATCAAAACATAATCATGCACACAGCAGACAATACTCCCAAAATAACAGCACCAGACCCTTCTCCTAGAAGGCACAAAAACAAGAGGATACTCCTCTAGTGACAGATTAGGGCAACAGACTTAAATACAATATGTACATTTGGAAATATCTAACAATGCTTTTCTAGGAGTCAACTTTCAAGTCAAGGACTTGGGGTCATGGGATGCAGAGACTGTGCTCCTTTAAAGGACGCATTTTATAGTATAATTTACTTAAAATACATAAACAAAACTTATGTTTACACCCGACAGCTGTTTCAACATAACTGAATCAGTGCCATAACATACATAAACTGTGACAGAACATAAATGAAAATTTAACAATTTGGAAAGCTTAATTTGCATCAAAAATATTGCATCACAGTGGAAGCAAAAAGAAAAAAAAGTTTTGAGTAAAAGTTGTTCACTCAAACATAAAAGGTGCACCTGAATAGATTTTATTGATAATTACATACTACTTTTAGAATTACAGGCATCTACTGACTAACTGTTAAAAATATGTATTTATGATGTTGTAGTTCTTGGTGAGGTGAGCTACTTTTGTGCATGTGGGAGTACAGACTAGTATCAAGCATATTTTGCAAGATCATGACATTAAGTGTAAATGTACTTGCAAAAGAAAAAAGGTAACATTACTTAAGAAAAACTCTTAGAAACTCCAATTTAATAAGCTCTTTTATAAAACTTCCAAAATCTTTAGGATCTGCTAGTAGAAAATATGAACGTTTATATGCTTTTTGCTTCAATTTAAGTTGACAAGACTTGCTTTTCTGTATGCTATAGGAAATAAGCTGAAATTACAAAAGAATAAAAAATGTCTACAAAATGCTTTGACATACTTGCCTCTTTACAGGGGAAAAAAAAAAACACTGTCAAAATACTATTTTTTTCACATCACAAAATATTAATATTGTTTAAGTTCAAAAAGCATCTCAGTCTTTAATTAAAAATGAAGGGCACCAACATTACACTGTAACCAATAATAATGGGAATTAAAAAAAAAAAAAAATTCCAATGCTGTCACATTAGTTGTCTAATGATAATGACTTAAGAATTTAAACTTCCAGCATTACCAAAATATAAACATAGTTACAGAAGATGGTAAATAACATACCATTTTTTCCAAGAATGGTAACTAACATAGGTGTAACTACTAATGAATGGATTAAAGTATAAAAATGTTTGTTTAAGATATCAAAAGCATTATACTAAAGGAAGACATAAATCATGTGTGTGCCCCTCACTGCATGAAATTTTATCCATCTTTCAAACATCTTTACATTACATAATGGCATCCGAGTGAATAATTAAAATTATAACTTATCGGGGTAACAGGAAAAACAGTTAGAATATTTTAAAAACCAAGAGGGACAGAATTTTGATTTTAGGACTATATAACAGTTTGATGGGGAATGGAAGCCTCACTGACTGCAACCAGAGGTTATGGTACATGTTTCTGGAATGAGTAAATAACCCTCGCATAACTTGTGCAGGTTAAATTTATGTTGCACTTTCTTGTAAAGAAAATTAGCAACAAAACCCCTTTTACACAGGGAAATTCTTAAGTGTCTGTAATAGTTTAATTATTAAACATCTGAAATTATCAGCACAGCCATACTCTCATTCTAGAATGTCTTGCTGCAAAAGCAGTTTCTAAAGTATCTTTCTTCTTTGACACCAGATAGCTTCTTACTGGATGACAAGCTCTTGCAGGTATGATCTTGTGAGGTTGCGAAGTTCTTCCAATGCATAATCCTCAGGCATCGGTAAGCGGCCGATATGTGGTGCAAGGTAGTGAAGGGGTATGTGCAGAGAGTCTGGAGCACCCTCACCTCCTCGCTGAAGACTCAAAACAATACGCAAAATATTCGCCACTCGCTTTGCCATCTCTGTCAAAAAAAATAAAAATTATTATCAGTAACGCAAAAAAAATGAGTACAAAATAATCAGTGCTTTTAAATGTGAAGGGTCACAAGTATAAATTAAAAATTAAACATGTCGGCAACTTGTTTTCCAAAACAAGCGATTTCAAATTGTAGTAATTGCACTCTCCTAAACAGAAGCTGGCTAGTAATGAACAAAAAGTTTCACTATCATATTTCCAAACTGTAATTTTTGTCATCTAAGGAGGCGTTAAAAAATACTGACATATTAGGGGTAACAAAATGTTAAGCATTTTTTTTTTCATTTCAAATGAACTACATATAAATTATAATTGTAACATTATTATTAAAATGACACTGTTTTAGTTTGTTTACTCTCAAAGTTGTATTTACTAATCTTTAATTCAAATGTTGAGCAATAAAATATGTAAATTTGGCCAAGGGTCTCCAAACTTTTGCATGGAACAGTTGCAGCCATAGGGTATTTTTTCTTAAGTCATGTTTTATTTGCTTGTGCATTAGGCTGCAACAATGACAAAATTGGTGGGTGAAACAAATATTGAATAAGTAGATAGTGAATTGATTACAGGTGGATCTATGTTAGCAATAACTTCTGCAATCAGCTTCCAGTTAAATGCAATTAATAAGGAACACTTTAGGACACTGCTGTACTGCATAGCTTTAAATGCAGAAAGTTATAGTGTGGGTAATGTGTTCATATAAAAAAAAAAAATCACATAGATTTCTTCTATAGCATCCAGTACAGTAATTGGTCAGCTTAAATTGAAATAAAAGGCTTGTTTCCAAATCATGCACATTTTTAGCTGATGCAATCTTTCTGAGATCTGGACAACATGCTCAGTATTAACACAGGCTGGCACAGAAGCTAAGTTTAAGTTCTTTCGATATATTTTTTACTGTTATATACCATTACCAGTGAATACCAATTTCTTAGCAGCTGCCACAAGTTATTCAGTGACAAGTATAATGCAGACAAAGGTGACTTTTTAGATGTGAACAAAAGGTATCACGCTGATCTTCTAGAAGGAAATGGGTCAGAGTAGCATATTTAGTGCACCTGTATAACAGTTTTGCATTCATATTAACCACTGTCCATTTTTTCATTTAATTATAGAAGGAGCCTAAAAATACAGCAGTCAGCACACAGAATAAAAGGGACATCTCATTACAAAAACAGTGTACTAGAGTAATCTGTAATCATATATATATTGATCTGAACACATTTTATCTACTTAATTATAAATAAGGATTTGCAAGCATTTTAATCAGACTGAGCTGTAGCTTGCAATGATGATCAAAGTATTTAACTATGTCATAAATAAGGATTGATCAAACAGTCTTAGTCAATTACATAACAACACTTTTAAAGTTGTTAAAAACTTTGACAGCACTTGGGAAATAAAAGTCTAATAAATTATCATCTGATCTTCATCCTAAAACAGTTATGACTGAACTAACAGCACCCAAAACATTGCAAACTGACATAACTATATGGCCCACACTGACAATTGAAGAGCTCACCAGTTTCTGACTCTGAAAGTCTACATACATTTCTCCAACCTTGAACCTGAATATTTAAACAATATGCTCAATAAAAATCAACATTTTGAAAATTATGTCCTATCTGTTTAAACCACCAGTCTTTACAAGTTAAGAGACCAGACCAGATTACAATTTAGGAACAATTCATTCAGGAACTCAGAAAATTCAAGTGGTTGGAAACCTTTTATTTAAAAACAATTTGACATGTGCTGTACATTTATTGTTAAGCACTTTCTGCAGATTGTTTATGTGCGGATGAATTTTAAAACCATGTAGAAAACGCACAATGCACTGTTGCAACCGGCAATGCAAACATCCATTTCAAACAGCTGCAAAATATACACAACAAACCTGATTGTGCAAGTCTATCTTTTGCTGTAAAGCACTGAATAAGCTGTATCCTTCCACAAAGGGATGTCACTTCAGTATGAAGTTGTTCAAGCTCATAACCTTGACTGTCCAGCTACAAAAACAAAATTAGAAATGTAAAGAATGAGATTGAAGTTTTAAAAACACTCTACTACAAAATTCAAAGAAACAAAATATTAAATTATAAAAACAAAGCCAAAATTACCCCAACTACTCAATTTTAACATGTACAGAGCATCTGGTATAGGAATCTCTGCAGCAGTTCTAACATTTTTTGTGTACCATCTGTTTGAACTTCTTATGCATGTACCAATAACATGTATTGCAAATTATACACTAAAAGAATAAAAGTACCTGCTCCATTCTTTGTAGTGTCTGTAATACTCTTATATAATCAAGAAAAACTTTTCCTGAGGAATCCCAGTCTTGGATGAGGACACTTCTTTCAGGGGGTGCAAGACCTTCCAAGAAACTCAAAAGGTAGTCATGGCTTTCATTGATGATTGCATCTATTTAAAAAGATTTAAAAAAAAACAGTAAAAGAAATAAAAGCACAAGACAAAATACAAAAGGCTTCAAAATTACCATAGCAACACAAATATCACAACTTTAGGAGAGCTTCTACAAACTTATTCCTTGTTTTTTCAGGTTGGGGAAGTAGATTTAATAATAAAAAAGGCAGTCAAGTTTGCCTTTTAAGTAACTAATACTAATGTATTGATGCTGTACAACCAAGTGCACCATTAAATTGTATTAGTCACTCAAAGTAATGGATTACTATTCTAATCAGGGCTGAATTTTTATCTTAAATGTGACATCGCCAGGACAGAGTCAGACGATTCATTGCCCTCAAAACAAAACCCCCCCCCGGCTAATACAGCGGCGCACTTTAAAAAGCTGCTGAAAACACATTACTTTAACATGACTTTCTCATAACTTCATCTTATTTTAATCCTGATGCTCTGTATATTCAATTATCATTATTCTTCATGGTATTCATATTCAAAATCCATACTAACCCCTACTTTCTCTTCTATTCTTTTTACGGTTTTCTGGGGTGGCGACCTGTGCCACCACCACCTGATCAAAGCACCGTAATGTCCCTACATTGATGGATTAAATGCCAGAAGTCCACATGATCATCATCATCAAGTTCTTCCATGAAAACCCTGAATACCATGAGGACTGATTGAGGTCATTTATGTTCAGTAGAATGCCTAGAGGGGGTTGGGCAGTCTCTTATTTGTATGAAAATGTGCTATATAAATAAATGTTGTTGTTGTAACATGCCACAATTACAAAATAACTTTTTCCAACAAAGGAGCTAGTGCCCCCTGCTGGATACACTGGTTGATGTACAGTGTAATTCCACGCATTAAACTTAAAATTCAAGCCAAAAAGTTCCACTTTAGGGTGAAGAATGTATCCTCTTAAATTATTTGAGAATGGGTGACCAGTCTATTTCGTGCATAGACGGAGGCCATGAACTAACTGGGCAATCTGGTAAGGTAACACACTGCACTTGAGGAAAACTAGCCTTATAATTACGAGAGTAAAATTTTCTTTTTTAAAATCTCACAATTTAAATTTTCCTTTCAGACATTTGTTGAAAGGTTTTCAGTAAAACAGCTTAGAACAGCTGTGACGAGAAGAGGCCAAATCAGCCCAGTTTTCTACTTAGATTTATCATGATATACACTACTACAGAGAATGTCCTTTGCCTGCACTTTAATAGGGCATATGGAACATGTTTTCAGGTAGGCTTCTTGATTTTGTTGTCACTTATTTAAAAACTTTACTTTTAAAGAAAAAGAATCCAGTTTTTATACTGCTTCAAAACAGTAAAACTAGAGATATTACTTGTAGATATTTCATAACATTTTCTGGTAAAACCTTTACTGAATTTTGCAACTTATTCTACTGTAACACATGTACAACATAACAATTCTGTAAGAAAAATGCATTCTCTTTATATAGAGGAGTAGAACGTGACTACTGAGTGAAGAAAGGAGAAGTTATAGCTTGATAAATCAAAGTAGCAGGAAATGGACAAAAATGAGGCAGAGTTTATAAAGGGTTAGGAAACAATATGCAAAAGTCAATAACGTAATGCTCAGCACTTTGATTTTCTACAACTTATTCTGAATATTAAATAAAAATATGCAAAATCTCAAGTCCTCCCCACAAGCATAACTGTGTGTGCCTGGAGGAGTTCTTAGAAGAGGACAAGTTTAACAAGTAGGATTAGCTCTGCTGTTTGGAAATGGTTTAGCTTTACTAGGTACGACAGTTCAAGCAGTCAAATACCGTACCTAAACATAAAATACATCACAACATATGAAGAGGCCATCCAGGCAGGTGGGAGGGCATGCTGCAGGTGTCACATCTTCCCCTGAAATATGGGCCCCTTTAAGCACAGTTCCATAAAATGTTCACTGTTTTGCTGAATACTGTATGAGCAGACAAGGAGAAGTTCGAAGGAGGAGCACAAGTCCTCATCCATCTATTTTACATGGTCTCAGTGCTTATACTTAAATGCTACAAATGAATAAAACCAGCAGCCTTCAGTTTTTTTTCTTTTTTTGTAAATTAGTTGATGACTTTGTATGTGGAAAACTACATTACTGGCTATTTTAATTTTGAGTTTGCATTTAAATTTGGGAATTTAGCAGGTGAATTGAACTTTCTAATTACAACAGTGCATATTCACCATATAGCACATTTATTTTGCATTAGCATTTATAAATACATTGTCCTGATGATTTTTAAATCTGTTAAGATGGAGGAGGTCAAATATATTTATATTACTTCGTGAGCAGAGGTTAGTAATTGGATAAAAAAATGAATAAAATAAAAATATCTGTGTGGTTTTTATAATGTCAAAAGGCATTATTCAGTGTTCAATGGGACTAAAATTGAGTTTTGCTGAATACTGCAGTTGAAACAGCTCCACTTTCACCTAAATATCACGACCCTCCATATAATTTCAACTGTCCTCTTACAGATTCTTCCCTCGGAATGAATAGTTGTGTGTGTAAAGTGTGGATCTATGCCATAGAGACGGCAACTAATTGTACAGACTTACTGACAAAATAAATCACGTATATGCAAATATATAATTTCCCTTTATATATATATATATATATATATATATATATATATATATATATATATATATATGAGAGAGAGAGAGAGAGAGAGAGAGAGAGAGAGAGAGAGAGAGAGAGAGAGAGAGGACGCGTAATATTTTATGACTAATCAACAGAGACAGATGCAAGCAAGGTGTTAAACCAATAACATGCAATAGAAACCCAAGAAAAGCAGGATACTGTCTGAGGCACATCTTTTCGTATAACAGTTACACTTTGAAAGAAAAAAAAACTGCTTCCTTTGCTAATACAGTATTCATATTATTACAAAAAAATCTGGAATAAGAAACATGTATATACATGTCTATATAGTGCTGATCACCAATCTTTCAAGTGTTTTGAGAGCACATCGAATACTGCATTTTGGAGTGAAACAATCACAAAAGCAAAAATATTGTTCAACTCTGCACTATTCCTAAATTTAATACATTACATATGCTAGATTCTACAGCATGGCACTGAGAAGTTACCTGAAGCCAAATGCTGGATGACTAGCTTGTGACACTGGTTCCAGTGACGTGCCTTAAATAAGTGAAGTGCTTGTTTATGTTTGTTGCCTTCTTGACAAGCACGAATAGCTTTGGCCTCATGGATCCACTGCACTGGAATGAGTAACTTTTCAGTAAGAAAACGTTCCTTCTTGGAGGATTCATCTGCTTCCATCAGAGAACAATGTAGTCTGAGCATCTCTTTAACAGCCCTTTCTCGCGCACTTGAAGGATTATTTAAGAAGAAGAAAAAAAAAAGTCAAAATTCCTTTTCACTATTGTCATTTTTTCATATAAAACTACTAAGTATTGTAGACATGTTAAAAATACAATATTCAAAATAAAATGTACAAAGAACGGTTAATACAGCATCCACAAAGATCATCATATTCAAAATTAAATTTAATACTGCTTTTCCATGGCCCAGATTTTGTCTTGAACTTAAGGCAACCTGTTTCAATTTTTCCCTTTAATCAAAGATTAACTAATACAACTAGCATTCATAGGTATCTTGCAATTTAAAAAGCAACAAGTTGGGTAATATCAAAGTGAGATTTATAAACAATCCCTGCTCTCAAGTAAATCTAGGACATGCTGTTTGGATGGGGATAGAGAATTTTTGTCAACTCTCCTGCAGAGAGATTCGTTCAAGATATATTCATAATAAAACAGGACACATCTACACTTTAGAACTACAATTCAGGAAAGAAGGATAGCCGTATTTGAGTTTTGGTAATGCCACACTATACCAATGCCAAGATACAGATTGAAAGAAAAAAAAAAAAAAAAGAACAAACCATCAGATCATGTTACTGTTTTTACTTGCACCAATTTAAATCAAAGAAACCAATCTACAATCTCAAATGACTAAGCAATTTGCACTTAATATTTATATAGTAATGTTCCAAATGGAAAAAGGTTGCAACTGAAAAATTAAAGTCGACATAAAAATCATTAACACTACAAACAAATTGTGTTGAAGGGTGGTATGGTTTTAAACCTTGCTCTGTACGTTTGTGTTCCTTCTACATTAAAAAATGCATACCCATCACACCCCCATTAAGTTAGCTCAATGATTACAAATATTTTTAAAAATAAAAAAACTAAGGCTCTTTGCATGTTTAGTCTGACATTTTCAGAAACAAATGTGTCTTCTGTGCATATATACTCACTGTGCATCACTAATGTGAAGTAAAACAAAAACTGCCTTTTCCCAAAGTCCTCTGCTCTCCAGTTGAGCTGCGTAACTTGCATGCAACAACCCCTGCTGTTGGCTGGATAAATGTGAATATTTTAAGGCTTGAAGCACATTCCAAAGGTGCCAGCTTAATCGGTAATCCAACCTATCGGGAGTGACAGTGCAGGGATCAAGCAACTCCTGTAGGTCATAATGCCTAAAATTAAACAAACCAACATATGAAATCAGAATGTTGGAAATCAATTTGTTACTCTTTAAAACTGGTTAAAGAGATTTACATAACAGTATTATATATAATCCATAATGTAATAAATTAAAAATGCAACACCATGAAGATATATTACAAGTCACTAAACTACTATATTTGAAAAGTCCATTCAAATTTACAAGCCAAAAAACTACTCATACTTGCTTACCTGTCACTATAGAGTTTCAGCAAATGAAAACAAATATCATAAAGTGGCTTTTTTGATTTTCCTGTATCCTCAGGTTCCTGATGCTCAATTCCAATATCCTCCAGATAAGGAGGAAGAGGTGCACAGGCATATTTCTGAGTGTCTCCCTAAAAGAGATAAAATATTTCTAATTTGTGAATGCTAAAAACAGGTGCATCAATTAATTCATTTTAAAAATAAGAATACTTTTAACTTTGTTAGGACAAAAAAAAATTGGGGAGGGGAGCTTTTTCCATAAATGTCCTCTTAACCAATGTAGCCAGTGTAACATCAGGCAATAAATGTACCTATTACACCTTTGACAGCGCCTGTTAATTTGCTAGTAAAGGTTTGCTATAGTAAAAAGTTTTGAAAAAAAAATGTGATCTCTTGGAGAAAGTGAGCTAAGGAAATTATTGTAAAAAAGCAAAACACCATGAAGAGGTTGCTGTCAAATTTTATAGCTAGGCTTTGTCCTGCCAGCTATAGCTATTCTGAAACTAATACAACCCCAAAGTCAGAGTTAATCCTTATTCCTCTATCAACATCTGAGAGAATAAAATTAGTCAACATTTAGAATCAAGTGATATTGATAGTAATATTTGGAAAAACCAAAGCCACCTAATGCAGGGATGACAATTGTCTATAAATCTATGGTCCTGAAAGGGGTTTTTTTGGGGGTTTGTTAAGACCACTGACAACATGACTCCTAACAGAATGACAATTACAAGAAAGGTTGCATCTTTTTGGTTTTGCGTCTAGACTCTGTTAAAAAGTCACTGCTGTCTGAGAATAAACACCTATCACAGAAAGCAGCTTTCAGCAGAGTTTGTGAAGTTTGATGCAGAATGCTTAAGCACAGTTGTGTGGAGTGATGAAAAAATGTTTGATGCTTCAGAGAGATGTTTTAAAAGATTATGTGAGAAACAGAATGTTGAGAGCTTCTCAACCACAATTAGGCATGGAGGAAAATGTATCTGTTCAGTTACTGGTACTGTGAGGTACTTCACTATGAAAACCTGATTAATGCTATCGAGTACAGGGGAATATTTCAGTAAGAATTACTTCCTACATCTTGAGAAGATGTTTTCAGAGGAGGAAGTTAATTTTTCAACAAGATAATATTCTGGCACACAAAACGTTGCCGGAGAACAAGTCTATCAGTTCCATGTTTGACTCTTGTCGAAATTGAGTCTTAATCCCTATAGAGAATATTTGGCCTTACACTAAACACAAAACTAGCCAAGAGACATTTATTCAGAGGTAATTAATTGTTTGAAGTCATCAAAACTTCTGCAGCAGAATAGCTTTATCCTGTATGTTTATAATAAAAAAAACCAAAAAAAAAACAAAAAAAACACTATCTAGAAGTTTGCCCAATGGGTTAAATTTATTAAAATTTTTATTTCATTTCAGTTATTTTATATTTTGTAGTTTTTTGAAAATTGCACTATACAATAAAACAGGTTGACTGGTGATAAAGAAGTTTTATTATCTGTATGTTCCAGGATATTTGCCTTATTTTCAACTATAATTCTTGCTTACTAGGTAAAATGAGCAACTTCTATCCAAGAAGCAGAAAATGTTCACATCAATTTCTGTAATTAACGTACTAGTTAGTATTCAGTTTTAATTATTTTAAAACAATTATAACTGGTAGAGGTTATCGTGAGATAAAGGGATAGGAAAATGCCAATATTCTGTATCATCAATCTCAGATTTTTTTTTTTTTTGAATAAGTTAAAAGGCAACAAGATTAAAACAGAGACAAATAGAAATTTGTACTTTGGCAAACCTCTTCGTTATCATAGGAAGGTAGTTAGAACAGAGAGGATTTGAGTAGCTACAAATGCACCTAAAAAATATAATTTTAAGGTCATGGACATTTTCCATAAACCAATTACCAAATAAAAAGCTCTTTTCTCATCTCTTTATCACATATTAACCTCCAAATTAATTAAACAATACTATACCAAATAAAACCGTATTTACCAGAAAAGCTTCTTCATACTTGCAGAGGGCATCAGCTATAGAAGCAGTAGGTGATAACATATACCAGAGATGTATGGCAACACATCGCTTCCAATCCAGTCCAGAGCACACATTAATAAAGCCATCTGAAGACTGCCATACCTTAAAATAAAAGCAAAACACAATTATGCATAGCCATTATTTGACATTTTTTATTCTGACTTTACATTTTACACAGAGAGTGGGTGTAACCAACTGAAAACATCCTTTTCTACATTTTTTACCTCTGTAAAGAATCGCCATAATGGTCTGTGAACATAACTAAACAGGCTATATAAGTTAAACATATGTACTTTGGAAAGTAAAAAAACAAACTTTCTGCATAAAAAGTAAAACAGAAATAATTGTAGAGTGTCTTTAAGACCTTTAAAACTGATATTACAATTATCAAATCAGCACCTTTATTTATAGCCATACGTTATGTAAATTCAGATTAAAGCCATAATTGTTTATAATGTTCCTCAAGGGACACATACACCGGTATATTTTGGAATGGATTAACAAAGCTATCCCTTCACTGGAATGAAAAAGTTCTAAGGGGCAATGTTACTTTGCCAAACCACTTAAATAAATCTTAATGTTACGGGGAACGTTTTGTGTAAACAGGGCTCCTTATGACATGCTGACCTTTGGAAATTGTGGCATGCTGCCAGTCACTACTGACTAATCCCGTGAAACCTGAGAATGGTCAGAACCACATTTATTGCTAGTTTGTGTACTTATATGCAACTTTACAACAGAGGAATCCAGGTACTTTTGATTTAACATGCAATTTCATAGATGACACTTACAACTGTAATATTTCAAAATAGTAAACAATGTTTTTATTAATATCTATACACACCGGTTTTCCAGAAAGCAACGTGTATACTCTTAGTCTCTCCTCCTGTATATGAGAATCAATCTGAAGATTACACCAATCCACTAGCTGCATAGAAAGCAATTCTCTGATGCCCTGACTCCCTGCTGCTTGTGACAGCAGTAAAGAAAGTCGATGATCAACTGAAGAGAAAAAAAAAATTGCAATAAATCTTATTTATTTTTACACCTATACATGACAATAGTTCTACCATTAGAATTTGCCTAAACTCAAAATCATCCCTGACAAACAATCTATCCATTAAAGATCCATTTTAAACCAGGTTACCTTACTTTTTAGCCAACCCAGGAGCACTAATCTCAAGGCAAACACCAACCTGTTACAAAACCTTGGACCTTTACAGTGAACAATCACACACACAGAATCTATTTAGGGATAACAGATAATTTTATCAAAACACATTTTCGGGATATGGGGTAAAACAAGCTAGCTGAAATATTTGCATTTGGTTATAAAGAACAAAAGGAAAATTTGCAAACCCGGATTGTAACATTAGGATTCAAATCCAGGACATATGGATAAAGACACAGTAGTACTTATCAGTAAGGTACCCCACCAAAATATTTTTTATAAAAGCTAAGATAAAACTGAAAAATGTCCTCAGATATCATTTCTGTTTAAATAAACAGCCTCAAATACAAATTCCGAAGCATTGGAGAATATTAAATCATCATCTTCTCTTGCCTACTGCAGTTAGGGGTCGCCACAGCAGATCATCTTCCATATCTTTCTGTCCTCTGCATCTTATTTTACAGCATTAACCTGAATGTCCTCTCTCACCACATCCATAAACCTTCTCTTAGGCCTTCCTCTTTTTCTCTTCCCTGCAGCTCTATCCTTAGCATCCTTCTCCCAATATACTCAGCATCTCTCCTCTGCACATGTCCAAACCAATGCAATTTCGCCTCTCTGACTTTGTCTCCCAATCATCCAAATTGAGCCGACCCTCTAATGTACTCATTTCTAATCCTATCCATCCTTGTCACACCCAATGCATATATTAGCATCTTTAACTCTGCTACCTCAAGCTCTGTCTCATGCTTTCTGGTCAGTGTCACTGTCTCCAACCCATATAACATAGCTGGTCTCACTACCATCCTGTAGACCTTCCCTTTCACTCTTGCTGATATCCGTCTGTCACAAATCACTCCTGACACTCTTCTCCACCTCTCTTCCACAATCCCCATTACTCTGTACTGTTGATCCCAAGTATTTAAACTCATCCACCTTCGCCAAATGTACTCCCTGCATCCACACCATTCCACTGCCCTCCCTCTCATTTACACACAAGTATTTGGTCTTGTTCCTATTGACCTTTATTCCGGTCCTCTCCAGAGTATATCTCCACCTCTCCAGGGTCTCCTGAACCTGCTCACTACTATTGCTACAGATCACAATGTCATCAGCAAACATCATAGTCCACAGGGACTCCTGTCTAATCGCGTCTGTCAACCAGTCCATCACCATTGCAAATAAGAAAGGGCTCAGAGCTGATCCCTAATGTAATTCCACCTCCACGTTGAATGCATCCATCGCTCCTACCGCAGACCTCACCACTGTCACACTTCCTTTGTACATATCCTGTACAACTCTTACGTACTTCTCTGCCACTTCCGACTTCCTCATACAATACCACAGCTCCTATCAAAGCACCCTGTCCTATGCTTTCTCCAGGTCCACAAAGACGC
The DNA here is from genome assembly GCF_016835505.1 of Polypterus senegalus. Taxonomy (NCBI): domain Eukaryota; kingdom Metazoa; phylum Chordata; class Cladistia; order Polypteriformes; family Polypteridae; genus Polypterus; species Polypterus senegalus. Next base: position 283,961,240 of record NC_053155.1, on the reverse strand, counting down.
AATGCAACTTCTTCTGGCCTTCTCTATATACTTCATCAACGTCCTCAGAGAAAACATTGCATCTGTGGTGCTCTTTCATGGCATGAAACCATACTGCTGCTCACTAATCATCACCTCACTTCTTAACCTAGCTTCCACTATTCTTTCCCATAACTTCCTGCTGTGGCTTATCAATTTTATTCCCCTGTAGTTACTGTAGTCCTGCACATCCCCCTTATTCTTAAATATCGGCAGCAGTACACTACTTCTCCACTCCACAGGCATCCTCCCACTTTCCAAGATTCCAGTAAACAATCTGGTGAAAAACTCCATTGCCATCTCTCCTAAACACTTCCATGCTTCCATAGGTATGTCATCTGGACCAACAGCCTTTCCATTTTTCATCCTCTTCATAGCTATCCTTACTTCCTCCTTGCTAATCCGTTGCACTTCCTGATTCACTATCTCCAGATCATCCAACTTCTTCCCTCTCTTGTTTTCTTCATTCATCAGCCTCTCAAAGTACTCTTTCCATTCGCTCAACACACTCTCCTCACTTGCGAGTACGTTTCCATCTTTATCCCCCTAACCTGCTGCACATCTTTCCCAGCTCGGTCCCTCTGTCTAGCCAATCGGTACAGGTCCTTTTCTCCCTCCTTAGTGTCCAACCTCATACAACTCATCATACGCCTTTTCTTTAGCCTTCACCATGTCGCTCTTCACCAAGCAGAAAGTAGACAAGAGTACATGGAGATAAGGAGCATCTCTCTGACTGTCCCAATTCTTCTTTGCCATCCTCTTCCTCTGTATACTTTCTTGTATTTCCTCATTCCTCTATCCGGTTTCCTTTTCCTCCTTCCTCTTTCCAGATGTCACACAAAGCACCCTTCTTGCGGTCACCCTTACTACATCTGCTGTAGTTTCCCAGCTGTCTGGTAACTCTTCACTGCCACCCAATGCCTGTCTCACTGCCTCCCTAAACTCAACCTTGCAGTCCTCCTTTTTCAATTTCCACCATTTGATCCTCGGCTCTGCCCTCACTCTCTTCCTCTTCTTGATCTCCAACGTCATCCTACAGACCACCATCCTATGCTGCTTAGCTACACTTTTCCCTGCCACCACTTTGCAGTCTTCAATCTCCTTCAGATCAACTCTTCTGCATAGGATGTAATCTTCCTCCACTCTTGTACGTAACCTTATGTTCCTCCCCTCTTCTTAAAATATGTATTCACCACAGCCATGTCCATCCTTTTGGCAAAATCCACTATCCTCTGACCTTCTTCATTCCTCTCCTTAACACCATACCTACCCATCATTGTTGTCCATATATTGATTTGGCAAACTTTTACACCAGATGTCTAAGAATATAACATATGGGACAAAAAAAAAAAAAAAAAGGAAGTTGCAGGCAAAAACATTTCAGGCAAAATTGTTCTTCAAATTTTCAAGGTATTATGAAATTCACTGAAATCTCCAACTTACCTATTATATTTATGTACTTATTTTCTTACTTTTTGCAATGTGTTAAAAGATAAATGTGTTATTACTTTACCATTGACAGACAAAGTTTGGTATTTTGGAATTTGAAGTTATGCTTCACTTAAGATCACTTTGCTCTGATGAATTAGTGCATAGCATAACTGTGGAAAAAATAACCGATTTGAAACATACCAAACTAACTATTAGAATAATAATCGTTTCATGTCTTAGTAGCAGGCCACATTTGTAGTAAATGTAAAGTAGGCAACAAGTCTTTTCTATTTGTAACAACACTTTTTGCAAACTAGCCTACATTAAAAATTGTGCAAAGCTATTGAAGACGTATAAACCACCACTTCTTCAGCCTATAAATTCAAAGTCTTATAAGATCTTCACATTTTATTGCTTACCACATTGTTGTGCCAGTTTACAAGCCTCACTAATGTGATTTCCAGTCAAGTAGCTGTAGATTGCATCCAAATGATTCTCCTTTTTAGAAAGTGCTACTTCTTCCTCAATTTTGTGCTTCACACTTTGTGATAACCAATTGGAGAAAGCTCTCCTGCGTTCCAAATGTTCAGCATATTTACTTTGAACCTCAATATCAGGAGCACAAAGACGCCCCCAGAGAGCTTCACACAAGGTCCAGACAAGCTTCCAGCATCTCACCGTCCCTGTAGAACACATAATCTAAGAGTAAATAAACATCTCTAATTACTACAATTTCTGCAGTATTTTGTATTTTTCTGGATTTTTTCAATATGTAGAAAAATTAGTTCAAGCATCCAATGTCTATAAAAGTGACAAAGTTTTACAGTTTTCCCTCAACTATCAAAAAAAAAAAAAGAAACAGTTATGCCACTTGCCATTTTTTAAATAAAGGTATACTTTCCAAAACTCTTGCCTACTAGTTACCAGGTTAAGGTCACATCATTCTTCTTGATAATCATACAGACACAGTAACAGAGTATTTTAAACTTTTTTAGATCTGTGGATTCCATTTTGGTTTCTTTGGTATTTATTTTCGCTAATTGAGATTTTTATGTTTTCATTTGCTGTTGCATGAAAATTAAATGGTATAATATTGGTTCAAGGAGAAAAAAAACCTTTTGGGTTTATTTTTTAAACAGTTTCACTGAAGTTGGAAGTAAAAAAAAAAATCCAAAGCAATTGGGAAACAATGACAACATTTTCCAACTTAGTTAATTTAAATTTTACATAAAGAATTAAATTAACTAATGTATATTTATGAAACATTTACAGTATGGTTAAAAGCATACTTCTAAGACTAAACAAATGTAAACATTTTCAACTTTACCAAAAATCTAATCTAAAGATTAATTTAATTTTAATTAATTTAAATTAAAACTATGTAAACATAAGCCTGCTTAGAGACACATTTATATATACATAATAGTCAAATACTATTTGTTTTTTCCATGAGGAACTCTTTTCAGCAAGCAGTGTGTTATATTTACTGAAACTCCACTTGGCATTAACTGAAAAAAAAGTAATATTTAATGAAGATACTCTGTATTTAATTTTCTGAAGCAGAATATTGGATTAAACACAAACTGCATCAAAATTTTCCACAAACTTGTATTTGAAATCCCTAGTTCTAAGTACTTATGATTGTGGTTTAACGAGCTGCAGAATTTGCCAAAAACGGTCTTTGTTCTTTGTTTCTGAGATGTACCCAAGACATAAGGTGGGCATTACATGTGGCCTTACAGGTCCAGTCAATAATTGCCAAATAAGTAAATGTGATGCCATTCTTGGCAGTGTAGTGCATAAGGGTTGGGACTACAAACACCCGAGTTTGTTGGTTCTAATCCCGCTACTAGCATTTTGTGACAATGAGCAAATCACTTCGCCTGACTATGCTCCAAATGGAAAAATAAAAGAAATGTAACCAATTGTACCTCAATTGTTGCAAGCGGACTTCAACATAGGCAATAACCACATAATTAAATGTAATGTTAGCAGGTTTTGCAGATTAAGTGGCCATCTGATGAGCCCTATATTCTAGCTCTCAGTGTAGAAATTATTTTTTCCCCTAGACGGATACCACATATCCCTGCAGCCTTTGTGAACTTCCCTGTGAACTTCTCCAGGCTGTTGGTAAGGCTGTCCTCCTGGCATTGCAAGCAATCATTGCTTCCATTTGGGAGACTGGCATAATCCCAACTGACTGGAAAATAGGACTTGTTCACCCTTCCATTTCCAGATAGGGACATCGGCTGGATTGCAGCACCTACAGGGGGATAACACTGCAGGGTAAGGTCCTTGGCTAGGGTCGTCCACAATAGGATCTGTGATCACTTGCTCACCTACCATCGACTGGAACAGTCTGGTTTTATGCCTAAGAAGTCTACCATCGACCGCATCCTGCCGCTGAGGGTTCTCATGGAGCGCAAACGCGAATATCGGCAGAGTTTCTTTGCAGCTTTGTCGATTTTCGCAAAGTGTTCGACTCAGTTGATTGAGCTGCCCTGTGGGCCATCCCGAGGGTTCGCGGGATCTCCTCGAGGTTGCTGGATATCATGGATGGCCTGTACAATGGTACTGTGAGTGCCGTGCAGAGTGGAGGCAGGACCTCTGAGTTTTTCCCAGTTGATTCTGGGGTTTGCCAGGGGAGTGTTCTTGCTCCTACTCTGTTCAATGCTTGTATGGATATGGGATATGTGGGATATCTGTTGGTGAAAAAAGATTCACGGATCTTGACTTTGCCAACGATGCTGTGATCTTCGCGGAGTCAATGAAGGTTCTGATCGTGGCACTCTAGAGACTGAGTGAGAAGTCCAAATGTCTGGGCTTGCGAGTGTCCTGGATAAAAACCAAGATCCAGGCCTTTAATTACCTCTTGGGCACAGCCATCAGCAGTGTGTCCGTTTGCGGAGAGAGTATTGACCTTGTTGAGAGGTTTACTTACCTTAGCAGTGACATTCATGTCTCTGGTGACTCTTCATTGAGAAGTCAGTAGACAGATTTGGAGAGCATGGGGGTGGGGGGTTTGGTCATGAGGTCGCTGGAAAGGGGTGTCTGGCACTCCTGATATCCATGCAAAAAGGACGAAGGTCCAACTCTTTCGAGTCCTGGTGCTTCCTGTCTTGCTATATGGTTGCGAGACATGGACATTATCCAGTGACCTGAGATGAAGACTGGACTCCTTTGGTACGGTCTCTCCGTAAAATCCAAGGTACCGTTGGTTTGACTTTGTGTTAAAAGAGTGGTTGCTCATGGAGTTCCGAATGAGGCATATCACCTGCATTGTGAGGGAGCGTCAGTTACGGCACTACAGCCATGTGGCGCATTTCCCCGAGGGTGATCCGGCTTGTAAGATCCTCATTGTTGGGGACCCGAGTGGCTGGACCAGGCCAAGGGGTCGCCCAGGTAATACCTGGCTGCGGCAGATAGAGGGTCATTTCCGGAGGGTGGGACTGGATCGTGCGTCTGCCTGGGGGGTTGCGTGTACCAGTGCATGCTCCCCAACTTGACTTGACGGCTTAGATGTTAAAGTTGTCCGACACTTCAACATATTTACCTTTGTGCACCTTTTTAAGGTATTCAAAGAAAACCGGCATCAGTTTGTGCATGCTTAATTCACAAAATGTGATTCAATACACTTAACCATGAAAACTACACTGCTTTGTTGTGTGACCTGATTTGATGCATTCAGCCTAATCAATGAAGTAGACATTTTTTTTTTTTTGTAACAAGATGTGTGACAAATGGTTTGACAATTTATTATGTAACAATCTAATGCATCTGAGCGTAAATATGTTGCTGGTTAGTTCTGACAACACCTGCATATTTTATTGCATTCCCAGTGTTAGCAGGACCCGTAACTCTGAACTAGATTGAACAGGAGTAAAACTGGATGACTATATAGTAATAACAATCAAAATAGTTTCAAATAACATGTCCATTTCAGGAAATAAGGTTGGGGATCAATATTGCTAAACTAGCAACCACAGCCTGAAGAACTGGCACAAAACTTAAAGTATTTATTTATTAAAAAATAGGCAACATTGGTTTTACCAACCCAAACCAATTTCATATCTTCTAAGTATCCAAAAAGAGAGTGTATATTCCTATCTTATGTAACTTTTAAAATAAATTACTGTAAACAATTGGTGGTGTCTAGCTCCCACAACCTTAATATTTATAGTTATTTCATACAACTATGGAACACTCACCATTATTCAATTACTTTTATAGGGTTAGAACTGTATGTGAGAGTGATCTGATTAATTAAAGCCTTGTCAGGCAAACATTCTGGCACTGATGAACCTCTTGCTTTTCAACAGTTACCTCAATAACAGCAACAAAACACAGTGAAAAAGGTGAGCAATATTGTCAATTATATTTGGGATAAGCAAAAAATCAGTTACTGGAAAAAAAAGGCATTCAGGTTGAAGCATTTAGAATTAAGACAGAAGACAGGATGCACTGTGATTTAAAGCGTTGGCTGAAACTCGTCTCATTAACTTTATTTAGGTTAACTATTGCCAATTAATTTAGAATTAATGTCACCAAAAACAGTCATAAAGCCAGTCAAGTATTACTGTAAAATACCCGAGGCGTAAATGAATGAGAGAAAAAGGAAACGCCAAGCAAGATTCTCTAATAAAAAGATACTAATAAACAAATCACTAATATAAAACATATTATTCTCACCTTCTTTCTCTTATGTTTAGGACAGTCTGTCTGATAACCCAGTCTTTGTGACTGGTTACCAATAAAACTACAAATAATGTAAAGTGTAATTGAACACAGCATTAGGATCTCCCAAACTATAGGACAAATCATACTTGCCATCACATGTGTCCAGGTCTTTAATCACAGTTGTGATCCAGTCTGCATATTCATGAAGTGCTTCCACCCCATGAACTGGCTGGATAAAAGGACAGGGGTCATCAGTGATGACAACACTATTTTTGAATTCAATTTCAAGGGGACATTGGTATAACTTCAGGTGTTCCTCTTCCACCTCAGGTTCAGCGATGGTCAATTTCTCTATGAAGACTTTTAATGGGCATTCAGAAACCCTGAAATAAAAAACGAACAGTTAACTATTAAAATGAAAATATGAAACTAATACTTGGAAAACGAGTTTCTTTTAAGTCAAGTTTAAATAAATCCAAAGAAACTGTATTTGGATACCATTACTCAATATCAACTATAAATCAAATTACAAACATCCCGTATTTTAGTCTGTTAACAGCATTTTATTTTCAAAAAAGCCGATACAAAAAATGAGGACAGGACAAAATTGCTATCTTCTGAAGGACTGTACTGCATACTACCTGTATATGAAGGAAGGCCAACCCAAGTACCTTATTTATGGAGTTGCTATAAAGTTATTTTTATCTTATGTTATTCTCCAAGAGATAAAAACAAAAACAAACCCAGACATTTTCATTGCATACAGAATTACAGACCTGAAACCACAAGGGACACGGACATATCTGTGGCATGGTTTATGTAAAACGTGTTCGGTCAATCCAGGAAATGGAAATACATTGCAAACTGCTAAATAGGCAGGGAAATTACATATTCTACTCTAAACAGAGAAAAACTGTTTCCACTATGGCAGAGCTTAGCAAAAGGGAGTGGGATACAAATAGAAAATTAAAACTTTTAAAACACAGTAAAGTTAATTCAATGCAAGACTCTGCATTTGAGTCAGATAAGCTTCAGATACTTAGGAGCTAGAACGGGGTCCTCAAACTACAGCCCGTGGGCCAGATACAGCCCCCCCTAGGTCATTTACCTGGCCCCCGCTGTGGCCGTGGGAGTCGCTGTAGTAGCCGCTGCATCCAGAGTCATTAGCATGCGGTGACGTGACGCGTTGGAGCGGAGGATGCACCAAGCCGAGCTACCTTCACCACACTAAGGCAGAGAGGTAGTAACCAGGGGCAAGGACGCACCCACCCCAAAAAAGTAATAGCCACTGTGCATCCTTTTGGAAACAATGCCAAGGAAAAAAAAATAAACTCAGAGTGCAGGATATTCAAAGAACAGTGGACATACGATTACTTTTTCACACAGTGCAAGGAGAGCGGTTTGTCTGGTGTGCTAGGAGTCAGTGGCTGTGTTCCAAGAATAGAATTTGCGTCTACACTATGAAACTCAACAGAAGACAAATATGATTGTTTGGTTGGACAAGTGAGAAGACACAAAATATTAAAACTGAAAAATGGATTGACAACTCAGCAAAATGCTTTTGTAAAGCAGATAAATCTTTCATCACTGCAAGCAAGTTTTCAAGTTGCCAAGCTAATAGCGCACACTGGCAGACCATTTGTAGAGGGAGAATTTGTTAAAGAATGCCTTCTTTCTGTTGCCAAACAGAGGTGTCCAGAGAAGGCCGATTTATTTAGTACAGTGAGTCTTTCAGGACCTACAATTACATGAAGGATTGAAGAAATTGGGGATAATTTGCATCAGCTTTTGCAAAACTCCTCAAAAAACTTTGCTATTTTTCGTTGGCACTCGAGGAAAGCAATGATGTTCGTGATTCTGCACAACTTCTAATTTTCATTTGTGGGACAAATCATTTCAAAGTCACAGAGGAGCTTGCTGCATTGCAAAGCATCAAAGGAACAACAACAGGAGAGGATATCTAAGAAAAAGTTTGCCAAACTGAATGATTTGGAGCTGGACTAGGCTAAACTAGCCAGTGTGACAACTGATGGTGCTGCTAGGATGGTATAGTCTATGAAAGGAGTGGTTGCAAGCATTAACCAACAGATGGACAAACACAACCATTCACGTCCAATAGCCATACACTGCCTCATACACCAAGTGCTGTGTTGTAAATCACTGAAGTGGGACTCTGTCATGAAAGTTGTGGTGTCCTGTGTTAACTTCAATAGGACTCATGCACTAAACCACAGACAGTTTCAGGAATTTCGGTCCGAGTCGAATGTTGCCTTTGAAGATATTTTGTACCACACAGAACTCTGTTGGACGAGTCAAATGAGAGTTTTAAAAACTTTTTATGACTTATTTCCACAGGTTTCTGCTTTCAAAAAACAAAGAATTACCAGAGCTTAAAGATGCAGAATGGAAATGGCATCTTGCCTTTCTGACAGATGTAAAAGAGCTGCTCAACAGTTTCATTGTGCAACTTCAAGGAAAGGGGAAGCTCATCTGTGATATGCATTCACATGTGAAATCATTAAACAAGTGAAGGAGGAAAACTTCTGCCATCTCATTACTCAAAAGCTTTTGGCTAAGAAACTAATAGTTGCATTACCAAACAAAAAATGTGTGGATTCACTGGAAATGTTGCAAAGGGAGTTTCAAATGAGATTTAAAGAGCTTCATCTCCATGAACAGGACATACAGCTTTTCTGGAACCCATTTTCTGTTGACATTGAAACTGTTGATCCGATTTACCAAATGGAACTGGCAACTACAGAATGACACTCTGAAAGACACATTCAAGTCAACTACCTTACTAATTTCTATGCATCTCTCCCCTCTGTAACACATCTTAATCTCAGGAACCATGCATTTAAAATGTCAACCATCTTTGGCAGAACCTATGTCTGTGAACAGACTGTTTCCCCGAAATAAACATCTGAAATCTCCAACCAGATCCAGACTACCTGATGCACGCTTGCATCACTTGTTACGACTGGCAGGGACAAACATGGAACCGGACATTGACTATCAGCCAAAAGCAGGCCCACACTTCTCATTGAAATAATGGAATGTTTATGTTGGTTAAAATTGTTCTTTTTTAAGACTGTATTGTTCTTTCATGTTTTTTTACACTACAAATAAGATATGTGCAGTGTGCAAGGGAATTCGATCAGGTCCCCCCAAATTATAGTCAGGCCCCCAAACAGTCGGAGGGACTGTGAACCGGCCGCCTGTTTAAAAAGTTTGAGGACCCCTTAGCTAGAATCTCTGTGGAGGTCTATTTGCTACAGTGATCTTAAATCACAGGCTGTTCTTTATCCCACCTGTTATTTTCCTGAAGCTGTTACCCATAATCCCTGTTGTGGGGCATCCAGTAAATTTAGTCTTGATACAAACCATAAATTAATCGATAACCAAAAAATAAGGTGTATAATTAGACCAAGGGATAAAACCAGACACTCCACCAGGGGCATCTGTAATAGAAATTTAATTCAAATTAAAACAAAAAATATAGCAGCAGTTCAGAAAGAACCATGCAGTTTTAAATGCTGTTTATTGAACATTCGCTCTCTTGGCACTAAAGCTGTTTTGGTAAATGATATATATTAAGTACAAAATCTGATCTGTGTCTTCTTACTGAAACCTGGCTTAGTAAATGTGACACTGTTCCCCTAGCTGAGGCGTCACCAGATGGATACTCGTTCCTTCATAAGTCTAGAGATTCTGGTCGAGGAGGAGGCCTTGGAATAATTCATTGTAACAAAATGCAAATCACTCCTAAAAATTTAGGCAACTTTACATCCTTTGAGGCATTCATTTTAAATATTAAAACAGATTCCAACACAATTATAGTGCTAGTCTACAGACCACCAGGGCCATATTCATTGTTCATGACTGAATTTAGCAACCTTCTGTCTGATTTGGCTATAAATTATGATCACGTAGTTCTGATGTGGGATTTTAATGTACACATTGATGTGGAAACTGACACTTTTAGCAAATGTTTTACTTATTTGTTAAATTCAGTAGGATTTTGTCAGATTGTCAAAGGTCCAACTCATAATCATAACCATACATTAGATTTAATTATAACTTACAAAGTTGAAATTCAAAATTTAAATATTACTCCATTAAATGTAGTTATTTCCGATCACTTCTTAATTACGTTTGATTTAGTTCTGCCCATGCCAGCACTCGCAGATTAAAACAAAGACAGTGCGACATCTAGATTGTAATTCTGCTTCAAAATTTATAGATACCTTGAGTAAGTCGAGTGTAATTGTGGAAAACCATTTAGATCAGTTAACATCAAATGTAAACGTGGAAAACAATTTAGATCAGCTAATATCACATTATAATGTGACCTTGAGAGATGCTCTGGACACAGTGGCTCCCCTAAAACAAAAGTGATCAAAGCACATAGAAACTCTCCCTGGTTTAATGAAAATACTCGAGCTCTTAAATTAGAGTGTCGAAAACTGGAGCAGATGGAGAACAACAAAGCTACATGTCTTTCAAATTGCATGGACAGAGAGTGTTAATAAATATAAAAAGCCCTCTTTAAAGCTCGCTCAGAATACTATTCTACATTAATAGATAGCAATAATAAAAATCCTAGGGTACTTTTTAGAGCAGTGGCTAAATTAACAAATGGGAATTCAGATCAACAGTGCAAAATACCAACAGATATTAGCAGTACAGACTTTATGAACTTCTTCAATGAGAAAATTAAAAATATAAGATCCCAGATCTCAGCATCACAGTACAAACCAAATACTAGCTTAGCAGACCCTGTGCACATTGCATTCAGCACTTTAATAATTTTAATCCTGTAACTCACCAGGAAGTCTTAACTTTAATTACTAAAATGAAGCCCACTACTTGTTCCCTAGATCCAGTGCCAACAAAACTAGTAAAAGTGCAATGGATGTTCTTGCAGCCTATTCTAACATTATCAATAGTTCATTACTGCATGGCACGTACCTGATGCACTAAAAGTGTCAGTCATTAAACCTTTACTTAAAAAGTCAGACCTAGACCCACACATACTAAATAACTATAGGCCTATTTCAAATTTACCATTTCTCTCTAAAATACTAGAGAAAGTAGTCGCCAGTCAGCTTCAGTCACACCTTACGCATTACAATTTATTTGAGAAATTCCAGTCTGGCTTTCGCACTGGTCATAGTACAGAAACGGCACTAACACGGGTTGTAAATGACATTCTGATATCCTCTGATGAAGGAAATTCCACTGTAATTATGTTGTTGGACTTAAGTGCAGCATTTGACACCATTGACCATTCTATTTTACTGCACAGGCTAGAAAGCGATGTTGGGCTTACAGGCCCGTGCTCGCTTGGTTCAGTTCTTATTTATCAAATCGATTCCAGTATGTACAGAAATGTGCAGACAGTACTCCATCATTATACACAGAAGTTCAATATGGTGTCCCGCAGGGCTCAGTACTGGGACCTTTACTGTTTTCACTTTACATGCTTCCACTGGGATCTCTCATTAGGAAACATAATGTTAATTTTCACTCGTATGCAGATGACACCCAGTTATACCTTTCATTTAAATCAAATGAAGTTTCTCCGATGTTGTCTTTAATTAGTTGTGTTAGTGAATTAAAGGAATGGATGAATGAGAACTACTTGTCTTTAAATACAGATAAAACAGAGATGTTAATTGTTGGAGGGAATGACGCTGATCACAGCAATATTTTGTCGTCATTTAACTCAGTTGGAATCCCAATTAATTTTACTGAATCAGCCCCAATCTAGGAGTTATCTTTGACTCTAGCATGTCATTTAAAGCATATTACAAAGTCGTCCAAAACATGTTTTTCCATCTTAAAAATGTTAGGAAATTAAGGCTTTCTAAATAAACAGGATTGTGAGAAATTAATTCATGCATTTATCTCTAGTAGGATTGACTACTGCAATGCGGTGTTCACTGGCTGTTCAAACTGTTCTCTATACAGCCTCCAGTTAATCCAAAATGCGCTGCAAGAATTATTACAAGAACAAGAAAATATGAACACATAACCCCAGTTATTAAATCTTTACACTGGCTCCCAGTTAAGTTTAGGGCAGATTTCAAAATCCTCCTTTTAACATATAAAGCATTAAATGGCCAAGGTCCGCTTACTTGTCTGAACTTATCATGACTTACAAACCTGAGCACATTAAGATCTCAAGATGCCGGTCTGCTTAGGATTCCAAGGATTAATAAAATAACAGTGGGAGGTCGAGCTTTTAGTTACAGGGCCCCTAAACTGTGGAATGGTCTTCCTGCTTCCATAAGAGATGCCCCTTCAGTCTCAGCCTTTAAATCCCGGCTGAAGACTCACTACTTCAGTTTAGCATATCCTGACTAGAGCTGCTGATTAACTGTACATACTGCATCTCTGTTGTTAGTCATTAGCACTATAACATAAGTAACATGATAATTATATTTGAATACTAACCCTCACCTATTCTGTTTCTTTTCTCGGTACCCAAATGTGGCCATTGGTGCCACGGCCCACCTGCCAAGTTGTTTGCCTGCCTATGGTAAAGTCATCCCTGATGGAGGATCACAGGAATCATGGGAAAGAGGGTCCTTTCATCGAGCAACGTTTCAGCCGTGGCATGGCCAAATGGGGAGGCAGCTAGATGGATGAGGTCTCCAGGACTCTAAAAATATACATACCTAATTATGTCATATCATCTACTGTTAAACCGTACTTCTAAAATTTTTATTATTATGCTGTCTTAAGGAATTGTTCTGTTCTGTATATTGTATTGTATTGACCCCCTACTTTTGACACCCACTGCACGCCCAACCTACCTGGAAAGGGGTCTCTCTTTGAACTGCCTTTCCGAGGTTTCTTCCATTTTCCTACAAGGTTTTATTGGGAGTTTTTCCTTGTCTTCTCAGAGAGTCAAGGCTGGGGGGCTGTCAAAAGGCAGGGCCTGTTAAAGCCCATTGCAGCACTTCCTGTGTGATTTTGGGCTATACAAAAATAAACTGTATTGTACAGTGTTTAGTCTTAAGTTTTCTATTTGAAAAGGAGATTCAAAAATCTAGACTGAGGTCATGCTATTTTTTTAGTCTTTACAATACTAAACTACTGGAATGCCAAAGAAAAATACTATTTAGACAGTGACACAATTTTCATAATTTTGTCCCTGTACACCACCACAATGGATTTGAAGCAAAGCAATCAAGATGTGATAAAAGTATAAACTTTCTGCTTTAACTCAAACAGTTTAACAAAATATTGTAGAAAAGACATTTTTATGGATGCCACAGCGCACCACCACCATTTTCAGGGGCTCAAAAGTACATGGACAAACTAACGATCATAAATATAATGATTTACCGTCAATGACTGCCTTAAGTCTGGAACCCATGGCCATCTCCAAGAGCTGGATTCTGCTCTAGTTGGACTTAGTTGGACTTTCAGCCATGAGTTTGGTCTTCAGCAAGTGAAATAAATGCATGTCCAAATGGGTTAAAATCAGCTGATGGACTTAGCCATTGAAGAATAGTCCATTTCTTTGCTTTGAAAAACACTGTTTGCTTTTGCAGCATGTTCTGCCTCATAGTCCATCTGTACTGGGAAGCATTGCCCTATCAGTTTTGTAGCACTTGGCTGTATCTGAGCAAATAGTACAGCCCTATACATTACAGAATTCATCCTGCTACTTCTGTCTACAGTCATATCATCAACAAACACTAGTGATTGCCTTCCATTCACATTCATGCATGATCATGCCATAAAACTGCCCCCACTGTTTCACAGATGTATTCATTGGGTCATGAGCCATTTATTCGCTTCTCCATATTCTTCTTAACAAAATTCTGGTATATACAGTACTGATCTTAGTTTATTTTATCCAAAGAAAGCTGTTCCAGAACTGGACAGGTTTTTAAAAAATGTTTTCTGCCAAACTTTAAAATTTTCCCTTCCTATGAATGAGATTTACCAGGTGTTTGCACATTGTTGTAAACTTATTTTCATGAAATCTTCTCTTGATTGTAAAATTTTGACAGTAATAGGCCTACTACTTCTTTGAGGGTGTTCTTGGTTTGGCTAAATGTTTTGAATGGGTTCTTCATCAAGGACAAAATTCTGCAAAAATCTAGCAGAGTTGTCTTGTATGGTTTTCCAGACCATCTGGTGTTGCCAATTTCACCAGTGCATTCCTTCTTTTTAAGTATACCCCAAATGTTATTTTAACCCCTCCTCCTGTTTCTGCTATTTCTCCAAAAGAGAATTTCAGCCTAAAAGATGGACTGTTTTTACTTGCATGGACAGCTCTTTGGATCTCATATTGAGAGTTCACAGAGACAGCTTCCAAATGCAAATTCCACACTTGGAATCAATTCAGACTCTACCTGCTTAGTAATGAGGTAACTGCTTCCACCTGGATATGGAACATCTTGTCAGTTAAATGTCCATATACTTGGAGCACCTGGAAATGTAGAGCTATGCAGAAACATGGCTGTTATTCCTAAACAGCGTATACAATATTTTTGGTAAACCCCTTAAATTAAAGCTGAAAGTCTGCACTTAACTCACAAACAATTTCTTTATTTCAAATCCATAGTGCTGGCATAAAGAGAAAAAATAATGAATATTGTGTCACTGTCCAAATACTTATGGACTTGACTGTATTTTGGGATACCTTGATAAACACAGATGAACATGTACAGACAGGTTTGGCTCAGTTTCATAGTGATCAATTATACAGACCCATTTGGAGAGTGCACTTGCCTTACATACAGCAATCAAGACTGCAAATTGGGTAAGAAAATAGACAAAAGTGATTCTAAAATTATTCAGATATGTAAACTACTAAAAAGTGAGCAGAATTTTCAAAGCAATTAAACGGATGTAAAGTCAGGTAAATATTCAAGAAAGAATTTGATTGAAAATAGTGCGGATACACTAAGAATGAAAGCAGTGAAAGTCTGAAAGCATGCAAGAAGATCAATATTAATACAAAAATGACAGAAGTAAAGCAAAAAGTCAAGACTTTCATAAAAACTAAATGTTACAAAAAGTTAAGAATGCAAACTGCTAGAGGTATTTAAAACGAGAGTCTCTTGCAATCTAGAAATCATTTGAGAAAATATGAGAAAAGAATGTAATGCAGTATTTAACTAGTTACAAGACTAAGATGTTGCAATCTAATTTGCAAAACCTAATGAAGGACGTGACAATATGCGAGAATTTAAAACTATTTTGACATAGTATTAGACTTTTTTCCCCATGTTGTCCATTTTATATCCAATGTCCATTTTTAAGCCCTAGAGAGAAGACCTAAAAGCCAATAGCTCACCGTTTTTGTATTTGGCATGTTTAAAAACCATATAGAGCAACCTGTATAAATTCTCAGACAAAGATTAATGTAGAAGGTAGAAAATAGTAATTAATCTGTGTTTATTTTGGAAAACGTGGCTTAAGATGTTGCAACAACATTT
Organism: Polypterus senegalus; assembly: GCF_016835505.1. Lineage (NCBI taxonomy): Eukaryota > Metazoa > Chordata > Cladistia > Polypteriformes > Polypteridae > Polypterus > Polypterus senegalus. The sequence continues at coordinate 283,945,650 of NC_053155.1, read as the reverse complement.
TGAGAGGCACACATTAACTCAAACATGGCAATATTATATGTATACACCTTCATTAAATCAGTGGCTCTCAAATTCAGTCCTGGGGCATTCCCTCTGGCTGCAGGTTTTACCCTAAACAATCTCTGTTTTTAATTGAGCTCATACCTCAAATTTAGCAAGCTGTTATTTATCAGTTTCTGTGGTTTGGTGTCAATGCAAAAATTACAAAATTGGGATTGGTACATTTTTATATGAAAATAACATGCATGTACAGCATGTACCTTGCACAGAAATAATTCTGTTTTCTTCTATCTTGGTTTTAATAATGATCACCCCCCTGATGAAATTCATTTTACTCTAATAAGTGTTCTGTTTATTTAGGCCAATATTTACTAAATTACACCACATTTTAGGCATTATATGTCAAGCCAGCAGCCATATCAAACAAACAATTGTGGGAAAATACATGTTGGCTGAAACTAACAAGGCTCTTTAAAGAGAGGGTTTTAAAGCATTGTAATAAAAGGAAACTCAGAATTTTTTTAAGTTTTTTTCCCCCCATTTGCTTTAATGAGAACATCTTAGCATTAAACAGTTAAAGATCTCAGGTTTAAAAAGTGAATGGGATGCACTGAATCAGTAATAAAACAATACTTAAGGCATCAGAGAAGCGTTCAGAAAAACTGCTCTGAGTACACTTGTAGATCAAAGTGCAAAGTATTGAGATAGGAAAAAATCTAGATTATAAAAGGGGTCTGGTTATAAGCTTTACTAATAAAAAAAACAAACCATTAACAATTACGCAAAGGACAATAATAGAGAACTGCAAAACCAGATCTGTAAAATATAGCAGCTTTGCACAGTACATCTGGAATATGACAAAAATTAGTATGGGTAAAATAAACAACCATTCTTTTACAACCTTGCATCAGCTTTTGCCTTTGTAGAAGATCTTATTTAAATAAATTTGAATAATACTGTTATAATGACATTTGATCTTACAATCCTAGAACACTCTATTGGCCATGACACTCAAATAATTGTAACCCTACAACTTTCAGCGTTTATCTTAGTGTCTACTCATTCATTAATTGTCACTTTAGGATATAATTAAGGGAGCAAACCCCTCAAAATAAAAACGGAAAACAATAAAAGGTTAAGCATTAAAAGCTATGGCAAAATGTGTACAAATGTAAAATCACAAACTATGCTTCTCCAAAATTAAAGAATTTGGGGGGGTGGGGGGAGGAGGTAATCAGGAAGCACACTTTAAAAACAATGTCATCATTTAAGAGATTAAAATGGCTCTCTGATTAAGAAACTGTATGGAACAAACACCAGCAGCCATGGAGGTCTCCCTGTGCTAATCCTAAGAACTACACGTTTACAGTATGCTGAAGGAGAAAGAAATCAGACTAATCTCCAAGTCAGCTATACATGTTTTTGTCAGTACATAAGACATCATAAATTTATACAGAAATTTAATTCAATAAACTTTTAATATTTTACAAAAAGACCTTGAAACTATACTAATAAAAGGCAAAGCCCTCACTCACTCACTGACTGACTGCCTGATCACTAATTCTCCAACTTCCCGTGTAGGTAGAAGGCTGAAATTTGGCAGGCTCATTCTTTACAGCTTACTTACAAAAGTTGGGTAGATTTCATTTCGAAAATTCTACGCGTAATGGTCATAACTGGAAGCTATTTTTCTGCATATGCTGTAATGGAGTTGAGCTCGAAAGCCGTGGGGGGGCGGAGTTTCGTGTGACATCATCACGCCTCCCACGTAATCACGTGAACTGACTGTCAACGCACTATGTAGAAAACCAGGAAGAGATCCAAAAAGCACTGAAGAAAAGATGCATTATATAATTGAGAAGGCAGCGAAACAATAAGAAGTGAGCGAGTGACATATACCCATATTCATGAGTGCTGCTACTTCGGAAACAAAGCACGGTGTAAACCTGAAGTTTAAATTAAGTTCATAGACACGCTGCCGCTGGCGTTTGACATGCTCACGGGTAATGCGTGATACAAGTTTAATGAGGACGACACAGGATATAAACAAGAGTTCTGATCACTTTGTAACTAAGTTAAAATTGCACGTGAACGGCTGTATTTATGCAAATTCCGAGAGACTGTGTTTGTGGGGGATTGACAGTTAAGGCGGGAGGGGAAGTCACGTCATCATCTCCCCTCCCATTCACCTAATTTCGCTCTGAGCTGAGCTCCGCAGCCAACGCAGTCTTACAGAAGTGACTTTGTGACGCTGCTACCAAATACTCACAGAAAAATCCACAAGTTAATACACACGCTGTCTCTAGAGTTTCTCCACACTGAATCCTCCAGGCACTACTTACAAAAGGTTACAATGACAATCGCACATCTGAGAAGCTTCGATGCATGTGCTCCATAACGCATTAAAAAAATAATGCATTTAATCACAGTTTCAATTACAAGCAAAGGGGAACTTCTGTCAATGCATGATTTCCTGGTACACCGATTACATTGATCAGCTCTTCCCAAAAGTATATAAAGACGGCGTTGGAATATTTCAGAATATATAATGTAAGCGCTGGAATATATAAAGTCAAAACTTAAATATATAAAGTCAGCTTCGGAATATATTGTCACGCTTGGGTCACAGATTTGCACAGAGACACAGGAGGTCGTAGAAACAAGAAGGATTTTTATTGAAACACTGCAAACACATGAGCTTAAATGTGCTCCATGACAAGTCAGAGATGACAGTTCCGCTAGGAGCAGAGAGAGAGAGAGAGAGAGAGAGAGAGAGAGAGAGAGAGATAAAAGCAAGCAAACAATCAATTTTCAACTGGCAGGCGCTGCACAAGGCTTTTAAGTTAGCGGAGTATCGCGCAAGGTTTGCATTATGCGTTATAGCGCAAGTGAGAAAGTAAAGAGCAATGTGAGGGTAGTCTGTGTTTCAGGGGTTGTGGTTTGCCCAGGGGCGTCTGTATCTTCTTGGGGTGCGATCAGCCCTCCAGCTCACACCCTCCCTCTCAGCTTTATTCACATTCCCGTGAATCAAGCGACTCTCTGTACCAGGTTCATTTAGTCGTGATAATACGTCTGCGTCGACGTGCTCAGAACCTGGTCGATGTTTTACTGTGAAACGGTAAGGTTGTAAGCCCAGAAACCATCTCATGAGGCGAGAGTTTGTATCTTTCTGTCGGTATAACCATTGAAAGTGGAGGATGATCAGTTACCAAAGTGAAGTTTCGTCCCCACAAGTAATAGCGAAGCCCTCCAGCTCACAATATAAAGTAAGCGCTGGAATATATAAAGACAAAACTTATATATAAATATAAAGTATATAAAATATATAAAGTCATTGTCGGAATATACAAAGTCAGTGCTGGAATATCCATCCATTTCCCAACCCGTTGAATCCGAACACAGGGTCACGGGGATCTGCTGGAGCCAATCCCAGCCAACACTGGGCGCAAGGCAGGAACCAATCCTGGGCAGGGCACATGCATCATTTTCAAAACATTAACCGAACAGTGTTTTTTTAATTTATTTTTCTGAATACGTTTTTGTTAACTTACTTCAGTGCAGAGTCGTTTCAATCAATATATTTTGACTTTGACTTTATATATTCAGGAATGAGTTTATATACTCCGATGTTGACTTTATATAATCAGGAATGACTTTATAAATTCTGACGCTGACTTTATATATTCAGGTTTTCACTTTATATATTCCAGCGATGACTTTATATATTCAACTTTTGACTTTATACATTCAGAAACAAGTTTGACTTTATATATACCGATGCTGACTTTATATATTCAAGTTTTGACTTTATACATTCAGAAAATCTATATATCTATCTATCTATCTATCTATCTCAACAACATTATCAATGACAAAACAATTACATTAACAATCATGTTACGTTTTTAAAATTTTTCCTTTTCTTTTTCATAACTTCTTTTACACACTACTTCTCTGCTGCGAAGCGCGGGTATTCTGCTAGTCTTAAATAAATGTCACCATCTTGATCTGATCACTTACTGGTTAACTGGAGGTTGTCTAGGTAGAAGCCCATATCCAACAACATCAAGGGAACTATCACTTTGGCAGCATGCTGTTGCACTAAGCTGTTCACCGCTATGAGTTAAAATCCAATTAGGGCCCCATCCCACTCGAAAAGAGCGTCCCATGAAGAGTGCCATGTCCATCAGCAGTTTGCCTTTACCAAGGGTTACTGATTTCTCAAGAGGAACTGGACCCATCTGACGGCGTGCACCCACTGTGCGGAGAGGCATCTCAGAAGTTGGTGGTGGCCTTAGAAAAGAGGAGCCAAACATGGACCATGAAGGCTCTGTAGCTAATGAACAGGGAGCCTTCCTCGAACCATAAACTTCCTGCGATTGAGGTTGGCGAAAGGTACCAGTTTTTGTTCGTTGATAAATCAGCCCTCCAGCTAAAAATTGAACACAAAACATATTTTGGTACATTACAAAAAATAAACTGGGCAGTCCTTAAGCCTAACCTCAGACATGGATAACTTGACTCTTCCTCATACAGACCTGTATCCATAAAAATATCACAATGTACATAACACTTACCACAACAAAGACATTTTCATTGAACATTAACCAACATCCACTTACAATATGCATAAAATGCAAAAAGGTTACAAATATAGGAACCAATACATCTAAGAGCACATGGCACAAGATATAAACTTGCAAATATTTGAAAAAATATACATTAAAAATGAATAACTTCAATTTGAATCAATGGTTGACAGTAACACAGGAGATCAAGAAGAGGAGGAGAATGAGGGCAGAGCCAAGGATCAAATGGTGGAAGTCGAAAAAGGAAGACTATAAAGGTGGAGTTTAGGGAGGAGGTAAGACAGGCACTGGGTGGCAATTAAGAATTACCAGACTCCAAGAAGTAGTAAGGGTGACTGGCATGACATCTGGACAGAGGAAGGAGAAGATGGAAATAGTTCTTTGAGAGGCTGGTTGGGGGAGGAGAAGAGAGAACGGGATTAGGAGAGAGAGAGAGAGAGAGAGAGAGAGAGAGAGAGAGAGAGAGAGAGAGAGAGAAAATGAATCAGGAAATGCAACAGATTAGCAAGGAGCAAGTAAGGACAGCTATGAAGAGGAAGAAGAATGGAAAGGCCCTTAGTCCAGATGACATACCTGTCGAAGCATGGAGGTGTTTAGGAAAGATGGCAGTTGAGTTTTCAACCAGATTATTTAATGGAATCTCAGAAAGTGAGATGATGATTAATGAGCAGCAGTAGGGCTTCATGCCAAGAAAGTGAACAGACGAAATGTTTGATCTGAGGGTGTTGATGGAGAAGTATAGAGAAGGCCAGAAGGAGTTGCATTGTGTCTCTGTGGACCTGGAGAAAGCATATTGACAGGGTACCTTGAGAGGAGTTGTGGTATTGTATGAGGAAGTCGGGAGTGGCAGAGAAATATGTAATTGTTGTAGAGGACATGTACAAGGAAAGTGTGACAGCGGTGAGGTCTGTGGTAGGAGTAACGGACGCAAAAACGTGAAGGTGGGATTACATCAGGGATTTGTTCTGAGCCCTTATTTGCAATGGCGATGGACAGGTTGACAGATGAGATTATACAGGAGTCCCCTTGGAGTATGATGTTTGCTGATGACATCGTCATCTGTAGCGACAGTAGGAAGCAGGTCGAGGAGACGCTGGAAGTGGAGATATGCTCTAGAGAGGAGAGGAATAAATGGCTGTAGGAAAAAGCCAGAATAAATGTGTGTGAATGAGAGGGAGGTCAGTGGAATGGTGAGGATGCAGAGAGAGTTGGCGAAGGTGGATGAGTTTAAATACTTCGGATCAGCAGTACAGAGCAACAGGGATTGTGCAAGTAGGGTGGAATGGGTGGAGAAAAGTGTCAGGAGTAATTTGTGACAGACAGTTATCAGCAAGACTGAAATGGAAGATCTACAGGACGGTAGTGAGAACAGGTATGTTATATGGGTTGGAGACAATGGCACTGACAGAGTTGGAGGTGGCAGAGTTAAAGATGCTAAAGATTTGTACTGGGTGTGACTAGGTTGGACAGGATTAGAAAGGAGTACATTAGAGGGTCGGCTCAGGTTGGACAGTAGAGAGACAAAGTCAGAGGAGAGATTGAGTTGATTTGGACATAGGCAAAGGAGAGATGCTGGGTATATTGGGAAAAGGATGTTAAATATAGAGCTCCAGGCAAAAGGAAGGCCCGAGATAAGGTTTATGGATGTGGTGAGAGGTGTGACAGAGCAAGATGTAGAGGACAGGAAGATATGGAACAAGATGATCCGCTATGGCAACCCTTATAGGGAGAAGCCAGAATAAGATTGACAGTAATACTGGAAAAACAAGGGCTCGTCTCACTTGTTATACACAACAAGTGAATATTCCTAGTTTGATTATGGAAAGTACAAAAGATAAATATTTGTTTTTGTGGGAAAAGATTGCAGTGCAAGGGGGATGGATAAGTGGTTAGTAAACAAATTTTTTTAAATGACTCAAAATTACATGTTGAAATATTTTTGCAACGATCAAGCTTTTAATTAAAATTAAAAATTATCAGTCACTGCTTCTGCAGCTGAACAGTATTCTAGAAAAGCCTTTCAGATTGAATAACAAAAGCAGAACTTTCAAATGTACCTTGAGAACCACTTAATACTCTAGGGGAGCTAGTTTCCTGTGAAAACTTTCCAAATCTTTGATCCTGATTGTACTCTGAATCATCGTCATCTGCAAACAAGGAGGCCTTCATAACCTGTAACAAAGGACCATTTAATTATATAATTACAAGTTTTTGATATAGATAAGGTCCATGGAAGGAGAGGGAGAAGAAAAAAAAAAAAAAAAAAAAAAAAGGAGGACAAGCCATATATTACTTACAAAAAGCTACCAAAAGGAGAGCATAACAAAAATGCAGTTATTTTTTTAGGTATATTAATTATACCTGGCTCAGTATGGACGCTTTAAAAAGTGGCCAACCTCACAAGCTTGCTTACAATGTGTAAAACTGCTCACATCAATGTGCAGTTTGATTAACAATAGGATTTTAGTAGTGTGATACACATTTGTTATTAAGCACAATCAATAGTTGGAGTAATACTGTGTCCTGAACTCTTTTTACTTTAATGGCTCTTTAAAAAATTATACCAGCACTCTCCAGGCTGTTGTAAAGGCATTGAAACTAAATCTAAATCAAGATTTACAAAGTGAAAGTGCCCTGATAGGATTTATCTTGAATTCATTCTTATTAGAAATTAAAAAAAAAAAAACCCACAACATTTCAACAGCAGCTTATTGGCACAAGATATTCAATTTACATACACAAACAAAAGCATTGTATAAATCAGATATCACCTAGTTTTTAATTAGATACAAGTTATTCTAAAAAGTTAGGAAAACCTTCTCAAACAAAACCCCAACACACACACAAATACCTGTAGTGTATGTGGGTTTATACCAAGTGACGCAGCTATATGAGATGTAGACAAAGGTTCAGTATCTGCAGGAAATTCTTTTTCAGTCATATCCGTACTGTCATCATCTTCCATCATTCCATCAAGAGGTGGTTCTTGGGTAATATCTGCCATGTCACTGTCCAGCTCTGCCACTCTTCCCAGCTGCTCCAACAAATCCTGGTTCTACGGATATAAGAATACATACATAAAAAAAAACCCACACAAACACATGCAAATCTCTTTCAAGAAGCAGATGCCAAGTTGCCGGACGGCAAGGTGATGTGCGAGTACAAGTAAGGGAATGACCAAGTTTGCTTGTATTTTGTTATCTTGTCCTGGGTTGATTCTTAAAGTCTTACGCACTCCTGAGAAAGTCCCCCAAAACATAGCAAGAATATTGCTGAACCACAATACAGTATTGTATATGATTTTCTAATAATGGCAATGTATTTAACTGATAATTGTTAAAATAAGTTAAAAATGTCTGAAGTGGAAATTCAGCCAGTCATACTATCTGAAATTCTCACAGACTTTGGTTTTACACATTTAAACTTGGGCCTTAAACAAGAAAATATATATATATATTTTACTAAACAGTAGTAACAAGTTCCTCATTCGACAACCGTGACACTGTACAAATATTATCAGTCATATATGACTTTATAAAAATTTAAATTACGTCATTAATGCAGCTTTATAATAACGAAGATAATCAGTTGGGTCATCAGGTGGAAGGGCTGCGAAAGAAAAGGTTCAGATGTGAACATTACTAGTCTAGAGTGTTACACAAACAGTGACTGTGCTAATGAGAAGTAAATGTCTTAAGTTACCATCTTTGAAATAAATGTTTCTTAATGGGCAGCTGCACAAATTTTGCTGAAAAATCTGGAAAGCTGAAAAGGCCCTGCTAAAAGTAACTATACATCTCATTGGCAATCTTAATCAGGGTTTCAAACCAACTATGTAACAAAATTACCTAGTCACTTCTTGCTTGCAACCAAGCTGATGGAAGAATGCAGAGAAGATGGGACTTTACTTTTATGGGCAAGTTGACTTGGTTTTAAAGCAAATTTTGGAGGAGGTACTACTCAGCACAATAATGGACAAAGTCAGTTTTTACCATGTAATGAACTTTGAGAAACAACCCTAAAAATATATTCCAAAATAAATTAACCAAATATTTAAACCAACATTTATTTAGATGAATAATGTTTCAATCTATATACTGTGTACACAAATACATCTAAAGTTTAAATGTGTATTAAAATGTTACCTTTATCATTATCTTCCTGAGGTAGCATGGACACAGTAATGTACAATAGCTACTGAATGAGAATTTTCAAACTCCATTACCCAAGGTAAAATAGTTGGGGAGTAAGAAAGGAGTATTATTTTTGAAGCACATATGAAATTGGTTTCAGAAACATTTCAACCGATATAATTTGTCCAAAAAAGTCTCCTTTAAGAGAAGTCACTAGTCCATTAGTCATATTACCTAAACTATGTGCTACCAAAGGTGACAAAAAGGTACTTCTAAGAGTCTAGCCAGGTACAAGGTAAGTAAGAGTTAAATAACATGCCAAATAGAAGTTCTGCATTAAAGTTCAATTTTAAGGCCACATATGGAATGCTATGTGCACTTCCTTAAATTACAAGATACAGGACAATTAGTAGTCTTAAGAAAGCTACTAAACCAATTACACCATCAAAACCTGTGAGTAATAAGGATAGGCTGAGGGAGTTGAACCAATTCATCTTAAACAAGCTTAGTTTAAATAGGCAACATTTAAAAAAAACGTAAAATTATGAAGGGAGAAAGAAGCTAATACTTTCATATCATTTTTGAAGGCACACAAGTAAATGAAGAGTAATTCTTAAATATCATTTCTTCACAATGCAAGATATTAATACAGTACATGTATCAGTTTACCATGTAGTGCAGGTAAAAGGAACACCTTGAGTACTTACAAATGTTAACTCGATTCTCCATATTTTGGATGTGTTAGGCGAATATGAAGGAACAAGCTCTTTTGCGCTGAAGGGCATGTTCTCATCAAAATTTTGACCTACCTTCGATGGCATGGGATCCCAGAATATGCTAGAACATTTTTGTACACACTAAGATTGTTTATTTTTTAAAGTTACAGACATGCTTAGACATGACAGAAGTATTTTCAAGTAATTCCAAGAAAGGCACAAGCACTTACAGAACACCCATGATTAGGTACACAAGTGAGAAAGACTAACAAAAAAAAAATGTAACATTAAACTAAACCCTGCTAGTTACGTTTTTTGCTGAATAGTTCCCACCCAGCTTTTTCAACTAGTCTTTTATATATACACTAAATACTGTTTAATGTTATTGAATTTCACTCTTAACAGATAAAAACACACTAAATTGGATTAACTCTGGCAAATACACAAAACCAATTAAGAGAACTAAAAAAATGAATGGAAACACCAAACATACTGCTCTACAGCAACTATTCCATATTCCATCCATGAATATTCTAACTCACTTTATTCAGTTCATGTTTGCTGCAAGCTGGTGCCTAATGCATACAACCTTTGCTTTTAAGATATGTAAAATTTAGTGTGCGTGTGGACAAGAACAAAAAAAAACAATACTGACAACCAAAGTTGAACAGAAAAAACAAAAATAAAAGGTGAATTTTTATTTATCCATGACATGACAAAATTTTTATTTGTTCAAAACACAAAGCCAACGTTTAACTTTGTACCTATATCACTGGACATAAAGCCAGAAAAATGGTGATTTACATGTACAATAATTATAAAGTATTCTTCAATCGCCCATACAAGTATTTTTGAAAGATCTATACTCCTCCTCTTAAACGTAAATCTATTCTAGTATAAAGCTTTCATAGTTCTAGATGGGTGAACCAGAGGTTTATCATTTGGTAGCTCTTATATGCTAATGTATCTACAAACCGGATTCCAAAAAAGTTGGGACACTAAACAAATTGTGAATAAAAACTGAATGCAATGATGTGGAGATGGCAAATGTCAATATTTTATTTGTAATAGAACGTAGATGACAGATCAAACGTTTAATCCGAGTAAATGTATCATTTTAAAGGAAAAATATGTTGATTCAAAATTTCATGGTGTCAAAAAATCCCAAAAAGTTGGGACAAGTAGCAATAAGAGGCTGGAAAAAGTAAATTTGAGCATAACGAGAAGCTGGAAGACCAATAAACACTAATTAGGTCAATTGGCAACATGATTGGGTATAAAAAGAGCTTCTCAGAGTGGCAGTGTGTCTCAGAAGCCAAGATGGGTAGAGGATCACCAATTCCCACAATGTTGCGCAGAAAGATAGTGGAGCAATATCAGAAAGGTGTTACCCAGTGAAAATATTGCAAAGACTTTGCATCTATCATCATCAACTGTGCAGAACATCATCCGAAGATTCAGAGAATCTGGAACAATCTCTGTGCGAAAGGGTCAAGGCCGTAAAACCATACTGGATGCCCGTGATCTCCGGGCCCTTAAACGACACTGCACCACAAACAGGAATGCTACTGTAAAGGAAATCACAGAATGGGCTCAGGAATACTTCCAGAAACCATTGTTAGTGAACACAATTCACCGTGCCATCCGCCGTTGCCAGCTGAAACTCTACAGTGCAAAGAAGCAGCCATTTCTAAGCAAGATCCACAAGCTCAGGCGTTGTCACTGGGCCAGGGATCATTTAAAATGGAGTGTGGCAAAATGGAAGACTGTTCTGTGGTTAGACGAGTCACGATTCGAAGTTCTTTTTGGAAATCTGGGACGCCATGTCAGCCGGACCAAAGAGGACAAGGACAACCCAAGTTGTTATCAACGCTCAGTTCAGAAGCCTGCATCTCTGATGGTATGGGGTTGCATGAGTGCTTGTGGCATGGGCAGCTTGCATGTCTGGAAAGGCACCATCAAGGCAGAAAAATATATTCAGGTTCTAGAACAACATATGCTCCCATCCAGACGTCATCTCTTTTAGGGAAGACCCTGCATTTTTCAACAAGATAATGCAAGACCACATTCTGCATCAATCACATCATCATGGCTGCGTAGGAGAAGGATCCGGGTACTGAAATGGCCAGTCTGCAGTCCAGATCTTTCACCTATAGAGAACATTTGGCGCGTCATAAAGAGTAAGGTGCGACAAAGGCGGCCCAAGACGATTGAACAGTTAGAGGCCTGTATTAGACAAGAATGGGAGAGCATTCCTATTTCTAAACTTGAGAAACTGGTGAGAGATGGGGAGATGCCACACAGTGGTGAAAATGGCTTTGTCCCAACTTTTTTGGGATTTGTTGACACCATGAAATTCTGAATCAACATATTTTTCCCTTAAAATGATACATTTTCTCAGTTTAAACTTTTGTTCCGTGATTTATGTTCTATTCTGAATAAAATATTAGAAGTTGGCACCTTCACATCATTGCATTCAGTTTTTATTCACGATTTGTATAGTGTCCCAACTTTTTTGGAATCCGGTTTGTACTTAGTAGTATTTATCAGACTATCAAGACATTTGTCTGATAATTGGTACTACCTTGTTTAAAGGTTTCATACGAAAACAAAATTGTTTCAGAATAAGTGTCTGAGCATCCTTCTAATGCTGCTCTCAATGCAAGTGGCTAAGCAGACTTTTTTCTATGAAGTGATGTCTGGTGCTGGACATTACCTGTCACATACAATACAATAGTACTAAAATAAATATTCAAAATTAACCTAAAACAGATTAAATCCACCAATACTGTTCCTGCCCCAGCTAAAACAATTTGAGTTCCTTGCAATATAAAATAGACTAGCAACAAAAGGGGATTCTTTTGAAGCCAAGTAGAATAAAGTAACTGCAGAAAAAAAAAAAGTTATGAACACGTTAAAAAGAAGTGCATGAAGGATTAGTAACAATAAAATTAATTTTATACCTTGAAATACAAAAAAAAAAAAAAAAGAAGATGGTGGCAGCCAGTGAAGGAGACAATGGAAACAAACATGTGACCTAACCATTTTAAACATTTGCCTATGCAAAAAGAGTCAAATTAACACTCATCAAGTGTGTTCCCAGTTAAAAACCAATGAAAATAGAAAAAAATCACTGAACCTTTTTCAGACTACACAAGTTGAGTGGCTCTGCAGTTTAATGTCAAAGAACAGTAGTACTAGGGTGTTGTACCATGTCAAAGAACATAAATTCATTCTAGAATGTAAGGTTTTAGTTTATAAAAAGCTTCTTTACACACTAAAGGCTAAATGATTCTTCTGTGGTAAACACCAACTAAGAAAGAAAAAAAAAAAAATCTAACTGCTTTTTCCTCCCAAATTACTTTGGCCCCTCCACAAGCCAAGGAAATGGAAGGGCTAGTGCCACTCCAAACTGTAAATATGGTTCTGTAACAATTTTTATTTTTCGGTGCTTGGGTGACAGTTTGTAAATTTGTTACTTCAGCAGCATCCCAAAACTTACTACACCATAAACACAAGACTCCATGATCTAGTCAATGTGTTTAATAACTCTTTATAATTAAAGAAAAAAAAAGGCACATTAAAATGTTCAAACTTTATTATAGATTTTTCCAGTACATATAATTTACAATAGGTATACATAATTACATAATGGTAATACACAATTCCAACCTAAAATGTACAATATTAAAAGCACATTTTCTCAGAAATAATCCAAATAAAACATGACACATGGCTTTTAAATTTGTGTCTTGTCATGAATGCATTATGAATAGATAAATCAAACAATGCACAGAAAATGAAAAGATGAAAATAAAAGTATTCATATAGGCAGAATAATTAGATTCAATACTCAGACAATTTGACTGGACATCTTCATCCATCCAATTAAAATGTACCAAGATTTATTTATTTCATTTTAAATAGAACGTAAAATATGTCTTTACTTCATGTAACCTTAGCTTCAACTGATGACACATTTTATTAAGTGGAAGAGTTTTGCAGCTTGTTTGAATGTGGACCATTTAAGCCTGAATGGTTGTTTTAAGAAGACAGGGCCAAGGGCAAAAGATATTAAAGATTAGAAAGCAGAAACATCTATAAAATTTCTATTAATACACACATAAAATTCTTCATAAAAAAAAAATCCTACAGCACTGCAAGTCATTTAATTCAGCAAGAAGACCATTACATAAAGATGCATATGTGGATTACACAGACTAGGAGAATTATTTCCTCAGAACATTTTTTTCCAGTTTTAAATTCCTAGTTAAGACCTTCAGAATATGTTTATAAGACATAATACTAATTCCAACACATTAACCTCCACAAAGTTAAAAAGTCTCCCAATGATTAGTGTGTTCTCCTTTCAGCCCAAAAAAAAAACAAATTCTGGAAGTCAATATATGTGGTGAGCTTCAGATTCTTGTCACTAACTTTACTTGTATATCTTTTTATTATCACGTTCATTTGAACTTCACCTGTTTTGTCATATAAATCTTGTAATAGATATTTAACCCACTTCCTGTTGTCCAAATAACTTGAAATTTTGCATACTTCCGATGACAATACATGAATCAATAATCAGTTTCATTAATTGATCAATTAATCCATATTAAGAAATGAAATTTTCATATGAAGAATAGTTCAATATTTCACCAATAGATGGCGTTAGTAACAGATATATATATATATATTAATTCAAGTGTACTAAAAAGTAAAAAAATGAGTCTCTCATACATCACGCTTTTATTTTACGAGTGACGTATGAGACACTAATTTTTTACTTTTTAGTACACTTTTTAAATTAATATAAGCATGGTTTTTAAAAATCATTTTATATATTTTAAATGTTATTTATGACCCATATCTACACAAGTGTTAACAGCAACTACAAAAATCAAAATGATGAAAAGAACATGAGGTTTACTTCATACTAACTGCCTGCTTTTGCCACATAAACATTAAATAAAAGTATTAATATTACCAGCAGACAGGACGAAGTCTGACACTGTGCTCATCTCAGAATGAGGTTATCTGATCCATAGACCATTTTTCCAGTTCACAAGGCAGAGTAAAGCATGATCTTAACTTGTGACAAATCAATCGACAATGCAGGCAAAAAGGCATACTTGGTACTATGTTGGTCAGACATCACATATATAGAGCTCTCCCTAGGTATGATACCCTGCACTTATCCATGTATGAACTTTAGCATAAAAGCCATTTACCACAGTTGTAAGCTAGTACCAAGATCAAATAAAGACTACTCCGCTGAGAAAGAGAGATTAGCGGCGTTAATCCTTTTAAAGTAACAAATGTCATAAAAGATGGAATTATTATGGGTATGATCATTTGGGTGGCGGCAACACCACCACACATATACACAAGATAGGATAAATGTAGACATGTCTTAGCGGGGGTTTGAGACACACAACATCCCCCAACACAGATCCATCCATATAACCCTTTAACTAGATAAAATCAGAAGTGAAACAACTGTTATTTGGGAAAGTGTATGCTGCAAGATGGTACATGCACTAGCACTAAGGTGTAAGTCTACATATGCAGCATGATTTTCTGGATTTTGCCACCAATATTTTAAAATTAAAGGGAATAACTAGTCAGTTATGCAAGGCACATGAAACATGGTTTAAAATGTCAAGGCTTACAAATATAAAAACTCATTCTTTTATACTTCCAAAAATGGACAGCTGTCTAAAGCTTCAAGACTGTCAGGTAAACAACTGCAATAAATTTACTGGCTCTGCCCGCAAACAAAGAAAAAAGGTCTCCAAACTGTTTAAGACACACAGTTGTTAAGTCTCAATATTAGAGACTCTACTTAATTAAAAGGCGACACTTTCAAAAGAAAAGTACGTCAGAAAATACTAAGCAGAGCAGATGTAAAACAAAAAGACAGAAAAAAAGGTTTCTTTCATAAGGAGTAGAAACACAATTTTTCTTTTTTAAACTTTGAAAATCATCACAAAATGGTGCATAAAACATCTTTTATGTGTGTGTGTATATATATGTATGTTCCAGCATCATTTCCGAACAGCTGGAGCAATTTTCATGAAACTTGGTACACGTTTCTTATTGGTCAAATAAAAATACTGTAGGGTGAAATCAACCGTAACCCATCTCCTACTGGGTAGGGTGAAGGGTGATCTTGCGGTCTTGTATGCATGTTATCATCCAGTTGACACTCGGAACAACCACCAAAGTGCGAACTGGAGGTGACTGCCAGCATTCTTTATGTTTGAGCACCATCACGTGCCTGTTGCTTGTGAAATGAAATAGAGTTGGCATACCAACTATTTTTAGGACTCATTGTGTCCGAGTCATTCATACATACATACACACACACACACACACACACACACACACACATTTTATTTATATTATTGAAACAGTGTTGTAGTGGTAATAGGTTGATTTCATTCTAATATTAAAGTTTTTTTTTATTTCGTCAAAAATTCTGCATGTAAAAATGTATTACTACACCACAAAACAAAAATTAAATCTGTCAAAAAAACTTTTTTTTTTTAAACTTATTAGCAAAACAGAAAAGTATCAGATATCAGATTGCCAGACTGACATGTACCCAATTATACTGCATACCAAAGGACAACATGAATGAAAGATGAAACATTCAACATCCAATACATAGCAATAATTGTCAATGGGACAACACTGTACAATCAAGACAGTCCAATATATACCTGTACTTCTTTTCCATTAAGTGCCATCTGTTGAACAGGTGACTGCTGCTGTCCTGAAGTTGTCCCTGAAGCAGATTTTAGCTTCTTGGCATCCGTTTTTGGAGGTGGAACATCATCTTCCCCATCAGCTGATTTTAGTCCATATTTGGAGAAATGAGGAACCTGAAATGGACAAATAAGCAAGATAGAAAAGCCAAAGTCACTATGCATTAAAAACAACTGGACTCCAAAAGGAATGAGGGGCAGGGAAAGAAAAAGAAAAAGCCAGGGAAAGGTCTAAAAAACTTAATACTGTACCACAACTCCAAAAAAACATTTCTGATTTAGAATACATCCACAAAAATCATGAATAAATCAAGAATACCCAAGTTTGTGGTTTAGCATGTACAGCATATTAGATTTGTATGTTCTTTTGGTTAACACTGAAACTGTGGTGTCAAAATGTGTAGACGATAGCTTGACAGTTCAGTCAATTGTAAAAGCCAAGGGTCACGCCATAGTTTGCAGGTGGTAACACAAAACAAGTTTTAATTACACAGTCTTGATAGTTAATAAAAGGTTGTTGGAGATGTATTGCCAAGAAAGGAAAAAAAAAAAAAAAAAAAAAAATTACAGATGGTCATGCACTGAAGTGTTTAAAACGTATTTGTTAATTATGAAAGAAAGCTTCAAATTATCTAGGCCGGAGGTTTACAATTCTGCTCCATATTACTGGTTGGAGATTTTATTTGACAACCAATGTCAGCAAACCAAGCTCAAAATGTTCCTATTAATAAATAAATAAATAAATAAATATGGGGGTGGTTTACAAATATTTAATATTTTAAATCCGTTCAGATGCAGTAATAATATCTTTAACAAAGGCCAATATAAAAGGAAGTATCAAATTATTCCAGACAATACTGCCCAATAAAAAATTTGTAACATTGACTGGATACTACAGTATTTTTAACATGGAATTAATATTTGTGAGCATTGTGTCACCTGCAAGCACTTGGGTTGTGCCTAGTCCTGTTGCCTAAAATCCACTAGCCACGGTGTGTGGGCCACCAGCAAGTGTAAGGAAAAGTAAGGGGAGTGAAAAACCAGGCTGCATTGAAGTTAAGAGGGCAGCCAGGAACTCAAAGAAATTGGACCACAGCACCACCTCACCCCAACCTACACATCCTCATTTTTTTCCTATTGTAACACTCCAATAATATAATTTCTTATAATGAACTAAAGTCCTGGAGTACATCCACTTTAACACATTAACTAAAAATATCATTATACTTAAATTTTCTTAACTGTCTAAAATCATGTGCCACAAATCAGTTAACCTTTTTGTCTTTAGTTTGTGAGCAGTATGGTAACATAATGCTTTGAATACCCACTGCATCGGACATAGCAGTACTGGGGGCACTCTCTCTCTTTAATCATAAAGACATGCATTTTCACTGGCCTGAATGCATGACGGTGTATAAGCACACAATTATGCCCTCCAAGATAAATTACTGTCTCATTCAAGGTAAGTGCTTTGCATGAAATCCAGCTACTAATCGCCTCCAACTCATTGGAACTACAACAACAACAACATTTATTTATATAGCACATTATCATACAAATAGTAGCTCAAAGTGCTTTATGAATTAACTATGCTAAGCTAACTATGAATTAGATTGTCTAAAATGTTCTAATCTTCCATGTGTTTTCCAAAATATTCAAAACTGAAACTGTCAAATCCTATGTGCAATACTCAGAGACTACATTAAGTATCAAAACTTAATTTTTAAAAATATATTTGAACTAGTGGGTAAAGGAATCAAAGACCAGGAAAACATGTAACGTGTTTGTGCAAAACAGTGACAAAAAGAAACATTTTGGAACCCAAAGTCAGGGCAAAAACTGTTAATGCAGAAAGGATATCACAAAAATCAGAAACTGAACCACTTCTCTCCCATACAGAATAGCATGAAAAGTAACAACAAAGCAACATTTTAAACACTTAAACAATAGTTTAAAAATAGACAGTGTATAAGCTAGGCACAAAAACAAATTTACAGTATACAATTTTTTATTAGCACCAAGAATTAAGCTTTAAAACAACACATACTTGCAAGTTTTCCTTGGAAATTCTCATTTATAGCAGATGTGACTAGGCTGCAAGAAGCTAGGAGTATGAAAGGCTTTCAGCTACTACTCTGATTTAATTAAATAAATTTGTGTGTCGAGTTTGAGGTGGAAGCCAGGAAAAGACTTCTCTCCATAACCATTCAAAAACTCCTCAGTGAAAATTCTTCAAAACCTTTAGCTTTACAGAACTTTGTTCCAAGGTTTCAGTAAAAGATGTGAATATTAACCATGTATACATGTTAATAATAGTAGAAATTTAACCAAACTTATCTATATAATAGAATTTAGTTTTTCTTATTCTAATTCAGGACTTTGTGGTTTTATTCCTTTTGAACATTTGTGAAGGACTTTAAATATGGGAAATGTGCTATATAAATAAAATATATATTATGATCAATATAAAAGTATAATGTGAATTCAATACACTCCGTCTGGCAACCACCATCCATTGCCAAGTTGGGCACAAGGTTTTGCTAGTTTAATTAGCTGTTATTAAGATCCTTGACATTAGTCTGGCCATTACACAGGCTCTGAATTTTCTGTAAATGATGGTTAAATCCAAATAGTAGTCAAGTTAACCAATTTACATGTGATTATTAAGCCTGAATAACTGTCAAGACAGTATTCAGAGTATTTTGCTGCCATTTTGAAAATAAAATAAAATTCAATGCCTTCTGCTTCTCTATGGTAAAAAAATAAAAGTTCTTCATGATTAGGGTGGTTTTCTCAACTAAAACACAATGGCAGGTAAACAAGAAGTTGTAAAGCCAGTTGTAGAACAAACTAATTAATCATTTGTTAACTCAAGTGATAGCGATGACAATGTGAATTAATGGTGTGTCGACATAAATCGATACAGGCGATTATTTAAATACATCATTTGGTGTGGCATACAAATCGACACATCACATTGTTAACATCATTTATGAGGTCAACATGGTAGTGCTTAGTTCATGTGCAGCTCTTTCGCAGACTTCTAAAGTTTTACTTTAAGCAAAAGTCAAATACGCTGTTCTGTACGTTCTGTAAATATGAAATGATATATCATAGCAGCACAACAACTATGCAGGAGTGTCTAAGACAAGCATTCCGGAGTTTTCTCTGAAGACACCACCAACACTGCGCCACAAGTTGCTGGTAAATCGCTGCAACCTATAGTCATTTATTTTCCTTCATAAAGGACCAGTCACCCTGGTAACATTGCAGTAGTAGACTAGCGCTGAGTAACAAGATTGCCCCCAGGAAGCTTGAAATTAGGGGGGAAAAAAATAAAATTACCAGGGATCAGGAAAGTTAATGAGTTACTACTGTGTTAACGAATTAACACTAACAATTTTATTGCGCATTAACACAGTTATTATTTTGAAAGCCTCAGTCTCGTTAGCGATCAAATAGAGATCTTCTTGTTTACCGCTTTTCGATACGCTTTTGCTAGAAGGAAAGTTAGCTTCGTTGATTTGACCTTGATTCCCTGTGCGTGCATAAGTAGCGAAGAGCAAACAGCTTCTAAAATGGCATATGGAGAGATACCAAAGTGAATGCTCAAAGCAGAATAATCTGTGCATGACTTTTTTTGTATTATCACCGAATCTGACTCCAACTTGTCAGACTTCAATTTTGATGCAAGTGACCTGAAGATGTATATCGAAAACAAAAGTGAGGTAACCAGGATCAGCTGATATGTTCAGCACTATGATCAGCTGGGAACCAGTTCATGTAGCTGATGCACCTATGGCAACGTTCACCTGGGAGGACAGACACTTACGATGACAGGAGGTACAAACCATATTACGTCTCACTGCAACTGTCACCCCCGCATACCTGTGTCACAAAGACAGCCAGCCCACCGTGCATTCCTGCTGGCTGTCGTGCCGCCCCCTGTACAGCTGCTGCTGCCACAAACTGCAAACAGGTGCCGACAGCAGACACAGCAACAGATGTTTTATGTTGATTTATATGTGAAACCATTGCTTTGTGCGATTTGTTTGGAAAAAATATTAGCTCTCAAAGAGTTGCTACTGAACAGACGGTTTGTGCTGCTCCCTGATACAAAAAAAAAAAAAAAATATATATAAATGTTTCTGCTGGTATCTGTTCAGATAAAAAAAGAAAACAGATTTAGAAATGTTAACTTGCCATTGCTCGGAAAGTGCCTGATATATATATATATATATATATATATATATATATATATATATACAGTATGACCGTGGCTCGCGACTCTGAGGGTAACTTTTTCTAAAAAAACTAGATAAAAACGTTAATGTCCTGGCAGTGGCACATAGTTTTGGTTTTATATTTGATTTGATTACATTAATGTTTAAGTTGAGATTTACAATAAATATTTTAACTGCTACTATGTAAAGGGAATACTGCTGTTAAAAAAGCACCTTATTTGCTTAAAGTGTTTGCAAACCAAATACAAGCAATAAACTATCCTAGTTCATTATTTAATTTTGCGCATAACAATGTGATTATTGCGATTGCCTGCGATTAAATATTTTAATCGTTGCCCAGCACTAAAAATTACATATGTATAATCTAAAAATGCGACAGACATGGTATATAATAAGCAGGATAACATTGTTAGCTACCGATTTTTGTGAGGTTTGATAGGTTACTCTCATTTTTATGCCCAAGGACACCTAGTCCAAGAGCAAGCTGGCTTCCACCCAGGCAAATCATGCATGGGACAGGAGCTCAGCCTCACCCAGCCATAGAAGATTGCTTGGAAAAAGTAAAAATCACATTTGTTGACCTCTCAGCTGCGAACAGTATCGTGAATCATAGGTTGCTCTTCAAGGATATAATATATGACATAATACAGGACTACCACATAGTGCAAGTCATTCAATCTCTATTGGAAAATAGACTATTTTTGTTGATCTATGCAAAAAGAGCTGTTGGAGACACCAACAAAACTGCCTTCCTCAGGGAAGTGTGCTAGCACGGACTCTTTTCAACATCTACACAAACAATCAACTCATCCAGCCTGAATGCAGGAGCTTCTTATACAATGACAACCTATGCATCACAGCACAGGAGAAAAATTTCACCACTATACAGGCAGTACTTACATCTGGCCTATTGAACCTCTCAATCTATTACAGCAAGAACAATCTGACAGCAAACTCATCCATTTGCGCCACCATTTGGGATGGTAGGCCAACAAAACAGCACCTGAACCCAGGCTATCTTGAAGTCACCCTTGACTGCGCCCTGATTTATAGAGCCCATGTGGAAAGTCAGCACAAGCAATAACAATCAGAAAATTGGTGAAAATTGTGGGGTGCCAACCCAGCAAGTCTGCACTCACACGGTTATTCTACAGCAGAATTCAACCCTGTACTCAATGAGAGCTGTCACAATATCACTGGATGCTTAAAACCAACATCCATTGGCAGCCTCTACATACTGGCCGGTATTGCTCCATCTGATATTAGAAGAAATATGGTGAGTAGGCAGGAAAAACAACTAGAGGACCCCAGACAGAAACTGTACAGTCATATCAATGTTGCTAAACGTCTGAAATCCCAGAAAAGCTTCATACATAAGACCTTAAACCCCCTGATCCCCCCCACCATGGACTGAACAATCAAAGTAGTAAGGCTTAACTCATGGCACAAGTATCTTCAAGACATCAACTCAATTAAAATCTCTAGCCTAGAATTAGAACTTCTTCCTGCTGATGGGGACTTGGATTGGACAACATGGACTGGCCAATCCAAAGCAATATGACCAAGTTGGCGTTACTCCGATGACAGCGATATATGCGACTGTGGGGAAAGACAGACCACGGAACATCTCATCAGCCCACACTCGGCCAAAAAATGCACAATAGAGAACCTCACCACGGCCACAGAAGAAGAGGTATAGCCTGTGACCATCACTAGAGAGGCATACAAAATCTTGGTACAAGGACTCAAGAAGCACTACTATTTTGAATTGGACATTAGACATGGATAGTGAAACTGATGCAAATGGCACTGCAAGTTCAAATAGCCATGATATGCCTGGTAAATTCTGACCCATGAAAGTTTACCATGGTGCCACAAGGTTCGTGGCATAATAGCCAAAATAACCACAGCCAAGTACTAAATCTATATATGTATAGCACTGGACAATAGACTTGCCTTTCCTACAATAAATTAGACATCAACATAAATACTGTACATGCTTCCGTTACACATTTTTTCTTGTTGGGGGAGAAAAAAAAAAAAAAAGTTTTTGGTTGATTTCTCTGGCAGTAAACATAACACTAAGGAGACTTCAAGTGAGGTTCAAGGAACACATTATGAAATATTTAACAAGCTATAGTAATAAATGATGGGTTTTTGGAAAATAGTCAATAAACAATCTTAAGATGGAATTTACTTCTTAGTGTTACAATGCTTTGGGAAAACAACAACAGGCACCAGAACTGATATGCATTTCCCATAACCCGATTACAAAAGTAATACACAACAGTATGTAAACTGGAATGTTTTTAAACTAAATAAACTCTAAAGCAGATCAGAAGCTCTTTCTTACTAAAATAAGAAAGTTTGAGGTGTTTCTTTAGCCAGGAGACTATTTGCTAAAGATGGTGCTACTAACCTATAGTGTAGTCGAAGTATAAACATTTGACATGTCATTCTTTCAATCTGTTAAATAAATTTTAAAGTACTTTACCATACATTCACATCAAAATAAGCATTTAAAAATGAGCAAGAAAACAATAATTCCATGTGAATGAAAGACAGAAAGAAGAACTGGCACTAATATGTTTTACTAGGTATGCTAATATGCATCACTGCAATTTATTGTAATCACTGTATAAGCTTTTCCCTGTAGCATCCACTGGGGGTTGAGGTCGGCTTTGGTTATGAGGAGCAAAAAAAAAAAAAAAACCCTGCATACATAAACATCACACCTGGAACCATTCCATAATTCCCAAATTGGCAAGTTACTCCAGAAAAGTAGGATTAAAGAAACAACTATCAACATTTAGCAGTGAAACTGATGTACTAAAGAAAGTTAAGCTAAGAATGCAAAGATCAAAGGCAGCCAATTTCATGAGGTTAATGCATAGTCATTATTTGTTGTCCTAGTCTACTTTAATTGATTAGTTGGTTAATTTCTACTTTTAATTAAAAAAACCTCAATTGGTAATGAAATGTTTTTGTGAAGGTGGAAATGTTAAAGGAAAAATGAAATAGCTTTATTCCTTAGGAGTACTCTCAGTTATAACAAAATTACAACTTTGTCCTAAAACTATATGTGCTAAAAATGTCCAAAGCAAAAAAGTTACTGTCTTTTCAAAAGTAATCAACAAAAGTCGACAAAGACTGAAGCCATGGTTAAGTGCCAACAAAAACTGCTCCAACAATGTATTGGATCCCCCATTACACGGCAGAAAAGAACGGACCCTTATTGGATTTACTGCAGCATCAAATACCATTCATATCATCAAAAGAAATACTCTGCATAATGCTTACTTGAAATCTGCATGATTAGATTAGGTCTTTAAGCTGCCAAAATTTTGTTTCAACAACAACTGGTTGGAAACTATTTTTTGTAGATTATCACCAACATACTTGCAGCCCTATTAGTGACTTACCTGGAAAACCCAGGAACCTGTTTCAGGTCTGTATTCCAAGAACTGAGCACCCTGGTCGAGACATGATTTTTCCAATCTTCCCTCAAAATTCATTTGCAACAGGCGTTCTGGACTTGTGATCTGTGTGCGTGTTGTCTTATCAGTTGGCCACACTCCATCAAGTGTCACTTCTGCAGCCCTTCAGATGAGTAGAGAAGGGCGGGGGAGGAAAAAAAAAAAGTTAGCTTTTTTTGTTTCAATAGTTTAAAGACTTATTTTAAAACCAAAGTCCAAAATAAGTTGCAATTCCAACAATCCTGCTATAAATACAAAGTGTTTGCATATGATACAGTGGCATGCAAAAGTGTGGGTACCCTTGCTTAAAATGTCTGTTAAGTGAACAGAAGATGATCACCAAAAGGCAATATTTTATCATTCACAGGTACAATATGCCAAAAAACTGAAAAGGGCCTACAGCAAATGTTTGCGCACTTGACATGGTCAGTACTTCATAAAAACCCTTTGGCAAGCATCACAACTTATAAACACTTTTTGTAGCCAGCTCAAAGTCTTTCATGTCTTAATCACATTACAAACTGAGGAAAAAGCTACTGAAAACGCTTTCATATCTTCTTGTAGCCTTCTTGTGTTTTGTGAGAATCAATTGTTTTATTTTTCAGAGTGCTAGGGAGCTGCTTAGAAGAGCCAATTTTTGCGGATTGTTGGGACAAAATTTTGAGAAGTCAAAGAATTTATACAGATTTGCAATTTGCATCACCTGGGATTTCCTAACTATGAATGTTAACAAGCCATTTCCTTAACGAAATAATTGAAGTCTGAGACTTTGGTAAAAGTTAAGAGACCTCAAACATCTTGGGGTGCCCAAATGTTTGCATGGTGTGTCCTTTAGTTTTTATAATTATTATTACACGACTTTAGTCAACTTGCCCTCTGTGTTTGTCTGGGTCAAATTTTGTAATCAATTTTTTTACACACTTTTACTAAACTGATTTCCTTCAACCTTTGCATTCATTTTGATCTCTAGCGACAATGCAATATTTTATCAGTTTTGACCCAGGATCTGTAAGTTAATTACATCAAATTTAACTCTCATTTCCTTATACTTTTATAAAATACACGCACACATATGAATTAAAATAAATAAATAGTGCTTTCAGCCTACACATATCTAAATAAAAAACTTGCAGTCTTGGGTCAATCAAACAGGCAAAACTAAGACCAATGTAGATAAATCATTTTTATTATTCAATAATGAAGTTATTTCAAACTATTTCAATATGACAGGTCAAAGGTTCGAGACCAATGTACACATCATATTTTACCTGTTTAGTTCTTCTCCTACAGTCGGCTTTAGGTTATCATCTGGGTAAACGATTACTTCTTTCCGCCGGAAATGAACAATGTCATCAAGATTTAGATTGGTCAAATTGATCCTTCCTGGAAAGTAGACTGACCCATAGCCTGTAACATGATATACAGTAAAAATTTTCTTAACAATATATATACATTGTATAAGATGGCTTCACTCATAACTTAGCTCTGTCTAAGCTTGGAAACATATGAGAGAGAGAGAGAGAGAGAGAGAGAGAGAGAGAGAGAGAGAGAGAGAGAGAGAGAGAGAGAGAGAGAGAGATTACAGTAGGGATGGACACCACCATACGTTCATTGCTACTTGGATAAGCACTGGCTCCCATAACCCGAAAACTGCAGGGCAGGGGTAGATAGGGATAAATGAAAATATATCGTCTTATTTCTTTTAGTGTATTGTCTTGTCTGATGTCAGTGATCATGTAAATTCGCTGAAAGGCAGAATCCCATAAAAGTAAGTAAAGTCAAAATGGGGACGGAGGTTTAACACTGAAAATACACAGAATAGAAATAGAAGCATGTTGGCAGTCTGGATAATCTTCATCACAATACAGAACATGCATGTTGATATTTCATGAACGAAAACAGGTAAAAGCAAGCTCAAACTGAAGCACTGTTAAAAATTAAATAAGGTAATACCACTGCAGAAGGAACCAAGTCAGGAGTAGTGTCTGGAGAAAGAAGCTGTTGCAAAGGAAGTCACCTGTGCAAGGTGAGCAGCATATTTAATAACAAAAAAAATAAAACAAAAGCTGTAAAAGGGGCATTTGTCAGGGTATTTGGTGCTATCCATTAGAGTAGCACTTAGGCCTGTAACAAAAACTGTTAAGTAACTTTTAATGTTCAAATATAGAGGGTGACTTTAAATAATTCATTATTCTGTTGGCTCCAATCAGACTGTGCATTTATTTTGTGTCAAGTATAATTTAATTTTCTTAAATCAATCAATCAAATGCTTTGGGTTGCATTAATCATGACCTCCAGACATTTATAAACATAGAATCATGGGTCACTCAACACTGAGTATGATCCTTTGGGGAAGAAAGGAGGGACAACAGAAGATGCACCCAAAAGAAATGCAGAGCAAAAACAACAGTTTTTAAAAAAAAAAAAAAGGCTGAGATCATGAGCATACCAGTCTACCAATGCCCAGTGTCCTACTTGCCAATGTCAAGTCACTGAATTACAAGCTGAATGACAGAGAAAATATAAAGTTCCAAAAAAACATTTGAAAGAGAAACAGTTAGTCTCACAGAGATCTGGATGATTCTGACGGTACACCCACTGACTGACTTTTCGTTTACAATACAGGCAGTCCCCAGGTTACGAGATAGGGACTGTAGGTTTATTTGTATGTAAATCAGAACAGGTACATTATTTTCATAAATGCTATTGTTCACCGACTGTAACCAAGTGCTCTGTCAATGAATGATGGAGTTCCACCCCTCTCTGAACTTATTATTTCTACTTAATTTTCCATGGTGATGTTTTTTTCTCTTCTTTACTGTATCACCAGCACTTGCATCAGATTTGTGTTTCAGAGACATTCTTGAAGGGTGAAGACAAAAAGGTTAAGAGCAGCTCTTCTCCACAGCACTGCACATGCTATCATGGTAGGAAGGCACCCTTCCAACAGCACGTCTGGTGTACTGACGAGAGATAACTTCCTCCTAAGTACGTAACAGTACAAGCAGGCTTGCTATTCAGAATGAATGGGGAAGGCGAGGGGCGATCCACCACACAGTCACCTCCACTTGCATACAGTATGGTGCCTGCAGCGTCCGCCCACTGAGAATGGAAAGGGTGTGGGTCACTGTCCCCAGCCATATATATTTCACCTTAAGAAGGCAGACACTGCCAGACAGAACTATAGGAGATGCTCAATTGCCACCAGAATCATAACCTGGATGATGTCCTCATTAAGGCTGGCGATTTCAACAAGGCTAGTCTCAAAAAGGTAATGGCAAACTTTGTGGACAGGACACTTGACCACTACTATACACCATATAAAGGTAACTGTAAGACAAAAGACACTACCCACCATTTGGAAAATCTGACCATGCTGCTATCTTTATACCTAGATACAAACAAAAAGCAGGAATTTCCAGATACACCATGAGGTCATTTGTTAGAGAGACTAATTACAGGCCATTATCCAGGATGCGTCAAGTGTTACCGAATAGGAAGTGTCCAGACACAACTCTCATGACAATATGTTCAGAGCAGCTGTTATTTTGTAAATGAAACCACACCAAAAGTCATCATCATGACTTGCCCAAATCAGAAACCCTGAGTAGACAAAACCATTCACCATGCACTAAAACACCTGCACTACTGCTTACATCGGAGGGCTTATGTCTGGGAATACAAACAATTACAAAGCTCTGACTCTCTTCTGTTTACATATTTTGTTAACATTTCACATAAAAAAAAAACATTTTAAAAAAAGTAAATGCAAATTTGAAACCTAACAAACATGCTATTCACTAATGTATATACCCAAAATGGGCAAATAAATCACACAAAAATCTAAAAAAAAAAATACACACCGGACCATAATCCAAACTAAGTACAATAAAAACAGGCAATATGTATAACATTCCTAAATACACTTTATCCAATTTAGAACCAAAGGGGGATATAAGCTATCTGGGCAGCATCAGGTACAAAACAAGAACCAATGTCAGACAGAGTACAAATCCACTACAGACTCCATACTCAAGCACTTGTGCACTGAACCCAGGCACTTCTAAGATGTCAAAATTGATAACTCCAGGCAGAACTTTTGACAATTTGAGAAAACAATGGAATATGCACAGAACCACACATGGTCACAATGGGTGAAGTCACAAACTCCACACAGACACTAATCATGCAAGAGATCTGAAACACATGACACTGCATCTGTAAGCTAGAAGCTCTAACCACTGCACCATAGTGCAATAATCACCTACCTTTCCGGCCAATTGTAAAATTTTCAACAATACATTCTCCATTTTCATTGGTCATCCTCGCAAGTTCATCCATAGAGGGTATGGTGTAGTAACCAACTCTGTTCAGAACAATCCCTAAAGTGAACATAAGAAAATAAATACATAAAATGAATGTCACTAGATAGGTAGTAATCCTGCCAATTATAATAATGCAGA
Organism: Polypterus senegalus; assembly: GCF_016835505.1. Taxonomy (NCBI): domain Eukaryota; kingdom Metazoa; phylum Chordata; class Cladistia; order Polypteriformes; family Polypteridae; genus Polypterus; species Polypterus senegalus. Next base: position 283,917,259 of record NC_053155.1, on the reverse strand, counting down.
CGAATTCAAAAGGTTTACATTTTAGATTGGCTGGACGCCACACAAAATACTGTATATTTTTAGAACTTAAAATTTCCATACGAAGGCTCACTTTCCTCATCTTAAAATATCTTTAGTTTTTTTGTATCCTTCTTAAGAAAAGTGAATTTTAGTTTCTTCAAGCAGAAATAGCTAATGGTAATACTGTCAACACACACATAAGGATCAGAAGCAAATGCCACTGGAGTTCTTAAATATCTGCATGATTTTCCAGTTATAAATTGTCCAATGACTTTTTATAAATTACAGAAAATAATGCTGCTGCTCTGTAGCAATACATCTCAAATTCAGTCTTGGGACGCACTATTGTTACATTTTATTTGGATCCAATAATTCTTCCATTAACTGTTTTTAAGCAAACTTAATTTCTGAATTGACACTCTCCAGGGAAATAACAAAATCGACTAAATTCAGGTGTATTCTGAGAACAAGTTACCCAATATGAAAGTTGCAAGCATTTAACTTAATCTGAGAGTCAGTTATGTTTTTTTTTTTGTTTTTTTTTACATGAGACATTAAGTATTAGCAATAATAGAATGCAATTACATGTGTTAGAGACAGGTAAAATTCCATTACAACGAATAACTTTATAATGACATTTTCATTACAACTAAGTATTTTTATGGTCTCGACAGTTTCCCCATATGACACGAGTCTATAGAAATCCTGTTACTATGAAATATATTTCAGCAGATACTTTCATTACAACGAAGTGCCCAAAAGACCTTGAAATGCCTGAATGAATCATCCACAGAGCAGTTAGTTCTGTGGTCGCCACTCAGTTCTGCACAACGATCCCAAAACACAAACACTGTAAATTTTTTCTCTTTGAACTTTCCTTGAACTGTTTTTTTTTTGCTCTTTGTTTTCTGTGGTTTTCAGTGATACGTTTTGCTTATTGCTCGTCAACATCTGAAAAACATCCACTGGAATTTAACTCAATGTCACCCCCCTATATAAAAAGGCAGACACGAAAAAACGTTAACAGTTCATATTTTTGGGAGAAATGTATTCTTGCAGCTCTCGATTGCGGCAAAAAGAAAAAGAAACACATTGCCAGTGAATTCGGAATTTTGCCATTGACACTGTCAACATTGTCAACTTTCTTGAAACACCGAGCAAAAAAAAGAAAAATCTTGGGTTGCAAATGTATGCAAACTGCTGCATTTCAAGACACCAAACAAGAAGTTTTTATGTGGTTCAGTGATGCTCGTTTAAAAATCTCAAATTTTCTTGAATGAGTGTCGCATTAATAGGAATGATTTTTGAACTCTCTTGGGACCTCCCCCAACTAGACAACACGCTGAGGAGCATTCCAAAGTGTGATCACCGCATCTGTGGAAGACGGTTTATCCATTGCCTGGGCAAAAAGCAGGCTCACAGCTTTGTAAGCAAACAGAAAAGGGTTCACCGACAAAAGCACGATAAGACACATGCGCCCAGACAAAACCGTGACGGACAAATGAGCACCGACAAACCCGCTAACTGGTTTTCGACAAATGTGCGCCGACAAAATCGGCACGAGAAAATCGCGAGAGAGGCCAAAAGAGTGGGACGCGTACGTGCGCATTATGTACACATTATGTGCTAGGTTATAACTGCTGATGGCATGCCGCGAACAAATTAACTCAGTCGAGGGTTGGCATAACGCGTCGTATACAAAGCGGAATTACCAGCAGTCAGGCAGCCAGCAAGTCCAAATACGCTCAACTATCAAGACGTCTTGCTGCAATTCTTCCTACATTTGCAGGGCGTGATCTTAAGGACTACCTGCGTGCCGTGCTGATGGCATGCCGCATCTCATAATATTGACTTCTAAAATAAACATTATATATGCTTTAAACTAGTAATTCATATTTAATGAAACTTTTGCGATTTTGTCGGCAGGATTTTGACGCTGCGTTTTAATCGCGCTATTTTGTCAGCGCTCATGTCGATCTCACAAATGTCGGGTCACAACAGAAAAGATCTCGAGGGGTGATGCAAGGAACATTGTAAATACTATTACCTATACTTAACCACTAACCTAGCCACATCCCTGCCTGACTGCAGTGTCTGTGTATAGGAGAGTGGCAGATCCTGCTACAATAAATAACCACGCTGTTCCTGCTTCAAGCTGAATAAAGCTGGTTTTGCTAAAGTACCGAGACTCCGCTTCATGTTTTGGGGTGCAAGACAGGGACTTGGAGCGACACCAATCTATTAGGATTTGCTTCTGTGGTGTTTCACTGAAGTGCTGCGAGCCTGCTGTTGCCCTGGCAATGGACAAACAATCTTCCACAGATGTGGCAATTATACTTCGGCATGTCAGGAGAAGGAGGAGGAAGACGACGACGAAGAAGGACTCGGCTTCCGATTGAGAACTGTGCTGCCCACAACATGCTTCCACATTCAGATAATGTTCGTGTTGAAGTCCTCCCACACAATTGCATGGCAGTGCTTCAGCCATAAGATTGGGGCATCATTTGCACCTTAAAAAGTATATTATCGCAAGGAAATGCTGAGAAAAATTCTCGTCAGCATAACTTGTAGACAGAAGGAGAATAAAATTAACACGGAAGAAGCTATTGAAATGATTGCAAACGCCTGGACGCAAGTTAAAGAAAGTACTATAGTGACAATACAGAATCTCATTACTACAAAATTTTCATTACAGCAAAATACTTTAGGTCCCTGGCAGTTCCTTGTAACAGAGTTTTACCTGTGTGTACTATTTAACAGCACTTTACGAAAGCTATTAATCCCCCACAAGCCTATTTTTGCACAGTTTTTAACTCCATTGTAAACAGCAGACTGCAAATCAAGTCATGTGAAAATTGATTAATTGATGTGCATTAGTGGTGGAGGGTCTGTGACGAACGGTTATGTTTAAGAAAACTGAACATTTTTGAAAATCTGACCAATAGAGTAGAATTCAATAATCAGAAATTGAAAAAATATTAAAATAATTATTTGCATTTATATAGCGCTTTTCTCACTATACAAAGTGCTCAGCAATTGCAGGTTAAGGGCCTTGCTCAAAGGTCAAACAGAGCAGAGTTCCTTTTGGCATTTGCTGGCATTTCAATATTAACTTATGAAAGGAGAAAAGGAAATCAAATAAGTTCACCATCTAGCTATTAGTTAAAACACAGTAACTCGTTAAAATTCTATAAATAACTAAAAACTAGGAGAGGAACCAATCTATTGTACAGCAGGAAGAAGATAATCAAAGGCTTGCTGCAATTGTTCATTTATATCTGGGACTGAAAGATCAGGGGCTGAGCACCACTTTAGCCTCCCACCTCCCAACACCACTATCCATTTTTAAACCCGTCTTATGTTTATATCAGTTAGAGCAACTGCACCTTTCCTGTGTAATTAAATTAGTTCTAACACTAATTTAGCTGCAGGTTGATCAGTCCTTTACAATAATATCTGTAACTAATACTGTTCAATCAATTTGGTCTTATACAGGTGCATCTCCAATTAGAATATCATTGAAAAGTTAATTTCAGTAATTCAATTCAAAAAGTGAAACTCATATTATATAGATTCATTACACACAGAGTGATATATTTCAAGCATTTATTTCTTTTCATTTTGCGGATTATGGTCTACAGTTAATGCAAACTTAATTTCAGTATCTCAGAAAATTAGATTACGCAAGACCAACAAAAAAATGATTTTTAATACAGTTGGCCTACTGAAAAAGTACGTCCATGTATGCACTCAATACTTGGTCAGGGCTCCTTTTGCATGAATTACTGCATCAATGCGGCATGGCATGGAGGCGATCAGCCTGTGTCACTGCTGAGGTGTTATGGAAGCCCAGGATGCTTTGATAGCGGCCTTAAGCTCGCTTGCATTGTTCTGGGTGTGGCATCTCTCATCTTCCTCTTGACAGTTTAGGTCAGGTGAGTTTACTGGCCAATCAAGCATAGTGATACCATGATCATTAAACCAGGTATTGGTACTCTTAGCAGTGTGGGCAGGTGCCAGGTCCTGCTGGAAAATGAAATCAGCATTTTTATAAAGGTTGTCAGCAGAGTGAAGCATAAAGTTTTCTAAAAATCCCTGGTAGACTGCTGTGCGGTCTTTGGACTTGATAAAACACAGTGGACCAACACCAGCTGATGACGACATGTCCGATTTACTTTCAGATGAAAGTTAATTTTACATTTCACTTGGAAATCAAGGTCCCACATTCTGGAGGAAGAGTGAAGAGGCACAGAATCGAAGTTGCCCGAGGTCCAGTGTGAAGTTTCTATAGTCAGTGATGATTTGGGGAGCCATGTCATCCGCTAAATCCAGGGTTATCTTACAAATATGAAGTTGGTGAATCAGATGTATCGTGTAAAAATGTTAATGTGTGCCATTTCAGGACAGGTGCATTCACATTACAGTTAGATACAGGTCACTTGTACTTAAGAATGTGAAGTTAGGTAAATCTGATCCAAATAAAAATTGGAATTGAACAATGAGGCTTGCAATGTTAAAGTAGCCAGATGTTGGCTTTCATAATAGGTGCTTCAAATGTGCCTAAAAATTGGTATGCTAAACTTTTTTTGGGCACGTAGCAAGCCTCCTCCTTGAACCGTCACCTTATCGTGGTGGAGGGGTTTGCGTGTCCCAATGATCCTAGGAGCTATGTTGTCCGGGGCTTTATGCCCCTTGTAGGGCCACCCAAGGCAAACTGGTCCTGGGTGAGGGATGAGACAAAGAGCGGTTCAATAAACCTCCAATGAAAATAAAACTGGACGACGCTTTCCCTTGCCCGGACGCGGGTCACCGGGGCCCCCCTCTGGAGCCAGGCCTGGAGGTGGGGCTCGATGGCGCGCCTGGTGGCCGGGCCTGCACCCATGGGGCTCGGCTGGGCACAGCCCGAAGAGGTAACGTGGGTCCTCCTCCCCATGGGCTCACCACCTATGGGAGGGGCCAAGGAGGTTGGGTGCAATGTGAGTTGGGTGGTGGCGGCGGGACCTTGGCGGTCTGATCCTCGGCTACAGAAACTGGCTCTTGGGACGTGGAATGTCACTCTCTGAAGGGAAGGAGCCTGAGCTAGTGCGCAGGTCGAGAGGTTCCGCTAGATATAGTCGGACTCACTCGACGCACAGCTTGGACTCTGGAACCAATCTCCTTGAGAGGGGCTGGACTCTCTACCACTCTGGAGTTGCCCCCGGTGTGAGGCGCCGAGCAGGTGTGGGCATACTTATTGCCCCCACTGGAGCCTGTGCATTGGGGTTTACCCCGTTGGACGAGAGGGTGGCCTCCCTCCGCCTTCGGGTGGGGGGAAGGGTCCTGACTGTTGTTTGTGCGTATGCCAACAGCAGTTTGGAGTATCCACCCTTTTGGAGTCTCTGAGGGGTTGCTAGAGGGCATACCTTCTGGGATTCCCTCGCTTTGCTGGGAGACTTCAATGCTCACGGGCAATGACAGTGAGACCTGGAAGGGCGTGATTGGGAGGAATGGCCCCGATCTGAACCCGAGCGTGTTTTGTTATTGGACTCGGATTGTCCATAACGAACACCATGTTCAAGCATAAGGGTGTTCATATGTGCACTTGGCACCAGGACACCCTAGGCCTCAGGTCGATGATCGACTTTGTGGTCGTGCCGGACTTGCGCCATATGTCTTGGACACTCGGGTGAAGAGAGGGGCGGAGCTGTCAACTGATCACCACCTGGTGGTGAGTTGGCTTCGATGGTGGGGAAGATGCCGGTCAGACCTGGTAGGCCCAAACGTGTTGTGAGGGTCTGCTGGGAACGGCTGGCAGAGTCCCCTGTCAGAAGTAGCTTCAACTCCCACCTCCGCAGAACTTCAACCACGCCCCGAGGGAGGTGGGGGACATTGAGTCCGAATGGGCCATGTTCCGTGCCTCTATTGTTGAGGCGGCTGACCGGAGCTGTGGCCGCAAGGTGGTCGGTGCCTGTCGTGGCGGCAATCCCCAACCCGCTGGTGGACACCGCGTGAGGGATGCCGTCAAGCTGAAGAAGGAGTCCTATAGGACTTTTTGTCCTGTGGGTCTCTGGAGGCAGCTGATAGGTACCGCAGGCCAAGCGGAACGCTGCTTCGTTGTTGCTGAGGCAAAACTCGGGCATGGGAGGAGTTTGGAGAGGCCATGGAGAACGACTTTCGGACGGCTTCGAGGAGATTCTGGTCCACCGTCCGGCGCCTCAGGAGGGGGAAGCAGTGCAGTGTCAACACCGTATATAGTGGGGATGGTGCGCTGCTGACCTCACTGACGCTGTGGGTCGGTGGGAGGAGTACTTCAAGACCTCCTCAATCCCACTAACATGCCTTCCATGAGGAAGCAGAGCCTGGGGACTCTGAGGTGGGCTCTCCCATCTCTGGGACTGAAGTCACCGAGGTGGTCAAAAACTCCTTGGTGGCAGGGCCCCGGGTGGATGAGATACCGAGTTCCTTAAGGCTCTGGATGTTGTAGGACTGTCTTGGTTGACACGTCTCTGCAACATCGCATGGACATCGGGGACAGTGCCTCTGGATTGGCAGACCGGGGTGGTGTTCCAACTATAGAGGGATCACACTCCTCAGCCTCCCTGGAAAAGTCTATTCGGGGGTTCTGGAGAGGAGGGTCCGTCGGATAGTCGAACCTCGGATTCAGGAGGAACAGTGTGGTTTTCGCCCTGGTCGCTGAACAGTGGACCAGCTCTTCACCCTTAGCAGAGTCTGGAGGGTGCATGGGAGTTTGCCCGACCGGTCTACATGTGTTTTGTGGACTTGGAAAAGGCATTCGACCGTGTCCCTCGGGAATCCTGTGGGGGTGCTCGGGAGTATGGGGTACCGGACCCCTGATAAGAGCTGTTCGGTCTCTGTACAACCGTGTCAGAGCTTGGTCCGCATTGCCGCAGTAAGTCGAGCCCGCTTCCAGTGAGAGTTGGACTCCGCCAGGGCTGCCCTTTGTCACCGATTCTGTTCATAACTTTTATGGACAGAATTTCTAGGCGCAGCCAGGGTGTTGAAGGGGTCCGGTTTGGTGGACTCAGGATTGGGTCACTGGCTTTTGCAGATGATGTTGTCCTGTTTGCTTCATCAGGCCGTGATCTTCAGCTCTCTCTGGATCGGTTCGCAGCTGAGTGTGAAGCGGCTGGGATGAGAATCAGCACCTCCAAATCCGAGAGCATGGTCCTCAGCCGGAAAAGGGTGGAGTGCCCTCTCAGGGTTGGGGGAGAGATCCTGCCCCAAGTGGAGGAGTTCAAGTATCTCGGGGTCTTGTTCACGAGTGAGGGAAGAATGGAGCGTGAGATCGACAGGCGGATCGGTGCGGGGTCCGCAGTGATGCGGCTCTGCATCGGTCTGTCGTGGTGAAAAGGAGCTGAGCCGTAAGGCAAAGCTCTCAATTTACCAGTCGATCTACCTTCCTACCCTCACCTATGGTCATGAGCTATGGGTAGTGACCGAAAGAACGAGATCGCGAATACAAGCGGCTGAAATGAGTTTCCTCCGCAGGGTGTCTGGGCTTTCCCTTAAAGATAGGGTGAGAAGCTCAGTCATCCGGGAGGGGCTCAGAGTAGAGCCGCTGCTCCTCCGCATCGAGAGGAGTCAGATGAGGTGGCTCGGGCATCTGATCAGGATGCCTCCTGGACGGGAGGAGGCCCTGGGGAAGACCCAGGGCACGCTGGAGGGACTGTGTCTCCCGGCTGGCCTGGGAACGCCTTGGGATTCTCCCGGAAGAGCTGGAAGAAGTGGCCGGGGAGAGGGAAGTCTGGGCCTCTCTGCTTAAGCTGCTGCCCCCGCGACCCGACCTCGGATAAGCAGAAGAGAATGGATGGACGTAGCAAGCATTTATGTATTTTACATGGGAATAAACAAGTGTTCTAAAAATCTATTTTTTTATTTTTTTTTTTTAAATTTAGATGAACTTTCTGCTTCTCCACATGTTTTTATCATTTAAACCCTATTCCAGTTAAAAACCATGTCTAATCTACTCCACATTAAATTTTCTTTAAGATACAAAAATAAAGCCGATAGATGAAAATGTGACTTAAAAGGAATATGACAAAATTAAGCATCTGAAGCTATGGCAAAAACACCAGTATATAAAATCTCAAATTTATACATTTATATCTGACATTACTGTGCTTTTTTTGAATTTGGAAGGGTAACAAAATCTCATTGTTTAAATTCGTTAAAATGAGCCAGCTAGCTAAAGGCCCCAATATTCTATTAATATTAGAGATACACCATTAAAGTTGTTAGATTCTTGTTTGTTTTGTGATTGCACTAATTTAAACAAAGGATTTATCTAAATTATGTGATGGGTACCTTGATGCAGAAAAAATTAATTCAGGCTAATCCTACAATACTGTATATCTGGCTTTTTACAATACAGATTAAGTGAAGAATATGCATGAAGGAACACTGAGGTGGGAAAACAGACAATCTAATATTTATGTTTTGTTCACAATAAACTGAATACCACAACACAAACTACACTGAGAGGTAGTCTTCCACCATATGAAATTTGCCTCTCTATGGTACATAACACTGCAATTTATTAAATAAAATGAAATAATGCCTCATGTGTGAGAGCTACAATAAACTCCCACCTGGTACACAACTCTAGACATGTATGCAAATATCCCAAAATTGTTCAGGTTTGCAGGCACAATTTTTGCTAATTATACAGTAGGCAAAGATTGCTTACATTTTAACCTCCATATCTATATGTCAAACCTCTATAAATAAAATCATTCTCATGTCCAGTTTTCCTTTTATTAGAGGATTCAATAAATTACTCCCATAAATAAAACATATGGACACACACAACTAAGTCTACATAAATAAAATTACATGCAAGTATTTCTGGCACTGAACAGCTTGATCAGTTTGAAAGATAAAAATTCTATATATTTACCAGCTGGATGTGGAGGTCGATTACAATCAAACTCCTCTTCTCGTTCCTCCTGCAAAGAGTCATCTCCTAAAGATGCATCTTCACTGCTTACTTCTAATCCATTACGAACAATATTGCGTACGCCAAGTTCATTTATTGTATCTTGCAGTGAAAAAGACTGACTTCCAAGTGGAGTATGGGGAATAGGCTTTGCAATAGGATTTGTATAAAATTTGCCAACTCCAGAATCCTCATCATCTCTCTCAATCTCCTGTGTCCCAGACTCTTCCTCAATAGTTCTGTTAATAAGGTTGAGAAAGTGCAAAGAAATACTTAATTTGAACATTTTTTAATAGAACAGGACCAGATTAAAAATAGTCAAAAATAGGCAATACTCATAAAAATTACAAATAAAAAATTGTTGCTTTCCAACCCAAGTGCTGTAAATCTAGAGATATTTGAATAAAATTACCGCCCAGTAACACTTACTCCCATAGCAATGAAGTGCTTGGAGATGCTGGAACACATTACCAACATAATCCCCGACAGCTTGGACCCCCTCCAGTTTGCCTACCATTGCAACAGGTCCACTGAGGATGCCATTTCCATGGCACTTCACACTTCTCTATGTCACATAGAAAACAAGAACCGTTATGCCAGCTTGCTGTTTGTGGACTACAAACCTGCATTTAACATTATCATTCCATCCCAACGCTAATCTCCAGGATCTGGAGCTTGGCTCTTCACTGTACAACTGGGTCCTGGACTTCCTCACTGGCAGATCTCAACATGTGCATATTGGTGGAAAAACCTCATCCACCTTCATTAACACTGGCAACCTGCAGAATAGTGTGTAGAGTCCCCGGCTTTACTCTCTCTTCACCTATGACTGCGTGGCTAAGTACAGCTCTAATACCATCCTCAAGTTTGCTGAAAACACCACTGTAAATCAGTCCAATCAGCAAGGACAACAAGACAGCCTACAAAGAGCAGAACAGACTCCTGGCAGAATGGTGCGTTAGGAAAACTAAGGTGCCGACTGTGGATTTCCGCGAGCAGATGAGGGAGCATTGTCCCATTCACATTGGAGCGGAGCACGTTAACAGCTTCAGGTTCCTTGGGGTGACCCTCACCAATTACCATCAAAATGGTCAAGTTGCACTGCAGCAGTAGTTGAGACATTAGGCATTCTTAACTCACAAACCTATGCAGACTGCACAGGTGTGCCGTGGAATCCATCCTCACAGGATGCATTACATCCTGGTACAGCAGCTGCTCAGTTCTAGATTGCAGAGCTCTGAAGTGCGTGGTGAAAACAACACAGCAAATCACAGGCACTCGGCTCCTGGTGATTCACAACATCCACAACACACAATGTCTCAGGAACGTAAACAGTTCCAGGCGGGACTCCAACCATCCTGCTCTGCTACTTTTCACCCTCTTACCATCTTGGAAGCGTATAAAGTCCATTTGAACACACACATGCAGATTCACAAACCATTTTTAACAAACTGCAATTAGATTCATGAATAATCAGTAATCTGGTCACCTCCACTGCTACTACTACTGCTAGACCTTGCACATACATTTTCTTCCACTCTTGGCATTTATTCTATATTTAGTCTCTAGTGTCTGTGGAGACACATGCAAGTAAACATTTCATTGCACATGGTACATGACAAAGAACTGAACTGAAAAAATATATTGTCACAAAATAAGCCATGTGATGATATTTTAATGCTGGGTGGTCCAGATCCAATTGTGCAGATCCAGATCATCTGGATTACTTTGATTTATGCGGGGACGATTCCAGTTCGGCTCAAAGACGATTCTCATTGTTGTCAGTTCACACACTTCTCGATGGTCCGGGATTTTTTGGGTGATTTTTTAATGCAATAAACTTAATAAGTTATAGTGTAATGACAATTGCATAATTAGATCTGGACTACCCTATATAAGCCATTTTAAGTGTCTCACTCAACCATCCTTTTCCTTTATAGGCCAATTAAAAAGGGCAGAATTTAAGAAAGATAACACTTTCATTGATGCAAAATATTTGCAATTTGGTTACATAATCTGTTTATAAAATAGATTATGACCTAGAATAGGATTACAAATATGAGAACATGTTAGAGGAAATTTTTTTTAACTTTTGCAGTAAAGTCATTATAGAGTTTAAACAGCTTATGTCTCAGTAATTAAAACTCAAAAGGAGTTAATGTTTGGGTTAAGTTAAGTTAATGTCTGGGGAAAGTTCAACTGTTTTGCTAAGTCAAGAAACAAAAATGACTCTGACAAGAAGTTTGTTAAATAACATTGAACTTTGGAGTAAATAATCTTTGTTGTGAATTTGGTAAATACCAATATTCAATGAGAGAGAAATACTACATTCTACTAAATTCTAAAGAAAAAAAAATACATTATTACTTTTAAAAACATACAAACACAAAACTATACAAAATAATTTGCATATATTACCTGTCCCCATTTTCAGGGTACTCTGACGGAGAAGCGAGATCATCATTCTCCCGGTTCATTTGAGAAAAAAGGCTGCTACGATTCAGGTTCTTAAGTACCAATCTCTTGATACTCTTTCTGTTAAAAGGGTCAGGAGGCACAAAAACAACAGTTAAGTAGTTCATGTTTCATAGTGTGATAAGAAATATGTCATTTGCAGTTCTCATTATAGAGCTTGACATTGTTCTATGTAACAGCAGAATAAAGCCAAAAAGTTGCAGAGTTTGACTTAATGCTAAAACAATGATTTTTCAGACAGTGCAGTACATCTTTTAAAAATTACATTAGACAAGATAGTTTATCTTTGGACACTCGTGCAACATTCCTGCCAGTTCAATTTTTGATTTTTCAAGGGTATTTGTAATTATGTTGATTTCTAGATCTATACACCCAAAAAGCAATGGCATAAAAAGCAACCCAAGTTTCACAATTCTGGGAGTAATTTATGTATTACATATATATATATATAAAAAAAAAAAAAAAAAAAAAAAAACACCAGATAAGCTTCCAGCCTGCCTGTGATTAAAAAAAAATAAAATTCTTTTAACAAATACTGTCAAATAGCAAATTGCACTAGGAATGCCACAAAAACCCGATACGCTTGTGCCAAGCGGATAGCAAAGTTCAGAAAAATTTAAAAAATGCTTAGAGGTGTTGATGCTACAAGCACTGTATCAACATATCTCAAAAAGAAAAACAGGTAATTTTTAGTCAGGGGAGACAAAACTATAGCTAGATGAATCAATTTTTAATAGTTTCCTACACAGTCCTAATAGAGGAATGGAGGCTTGACATTAATTTTCTGAATGCACTGTACACCCCTACAGATTTCTGTTTAAGCAATCCATATTCTAACCAGTTTAAACAATTTAGGGATGTAGGCGAAACATTAAAGTATTCACAGTTATTTGTATAGGACCCGGCACACTGACAGTACTAACAGATGTCCCTCTATTATAAAACAAAATCCTGGAAAGGAAAAGCAGGGCGACAAGACGGGACATTTAAAAGACCTGCAAGACAAAAAAGACTGGCCACTGAGCGTTTCGCAGGGACCATAAACATGAGACTTAGTGCCAAGAGATTGTCCCAGGAACGTCTCGCAGGGATGTGGAACATGGAGGTTCTTGCAAGGCACACCCTTATCATCAAATAAGAGCACGGCCAGCCAGCAAAACACTCAGTCATGTAAAGGCACGTAGCACACACAGATCCTGTGCTCTCAGCAAAGAAGAAATAGGAGCGCAGAGGAAAGAGACCCAAAAGCATTGGGAGAGAAAAAAGGCAGATAACAGATAATGAAAGCTGTGGAATTCGAAAGGCTCAAGCAAACGATGGCACAACACACATGCAGAGAAAGGTACAGAATATGAAAGCAGTAAAATTCAAAAGTATTGTATCGTCCCAGCCAAGTTGAAGCCTTTTACGTTTTAAGTGACTCGTTAGGTCCGACTGAGGGAGGGTGGAGTACAGCACGGAAGACTGATATCGGGGTACTGATTGATGCGGTAATGGGGAGGCGAGACCCATGGGAGGAGGGGTTGGAGAGGGTGCTATAAAGTTGTTTGGGGTTACGAAGTCAGAGATTGTTCAAGTAGAACTTTTGTGACACTTTATTACGTCAGTTGCTACCGTTTTTAAAAAAAAGATAGTAAAGATCACATTAACACAAACAAAAGGTAATTAATCATCAGAACCAGGTGTAATTGAAAAAAATAGCAGGACAAATCAAGGTCAGAAATAAAAGGGAAAGAGTGGAAAAAAAAGTCTTTTCATCTTCGCATCATTCAATGCACAAAATGTGGATTTACACAATAATGGACAATATATGCTATGAGAATCTGTGGTCCCGCACCAGTTAAAGCAATGATTCCAAAGAGGAAAAAAAAAAAAAGCTTTTAAAATTGTATATCCGATTAACCAAACATAGGGGTTGGTGAGCAAAGCAAGCAGGAGGCGGAGCCCCCAAGTAGCAAGTAAAAATCAAGGCGCAATTCATACAAAGTGGCTATTTGGCTTTTCTACACTGGTGATGAAATTACTACTATATTTCCTAATACCAAAATAAATTTGCTTAGTGCCTTCTGGTTTAAGGGACTATGATTACACCAGTCAGCTGGACGAGTAAAAAAAAAACAGCATACTTCATTGTCAAATATGAATATGCACTACAGTTGTCCCATTCCTTTGGATTTTGAAGACAATCTAATGTTCATAAGCACAATTCCCAACATGAGACAAATATAGTGAAAGCAAATGTGTTGCATATTTGAAAGGTAACATCGGCAAATGCAATGCAGTCTACCAGATACAGCATTAGAATTTTAACTGGACATGTAGTGTATTAGTACAATGGTTAAGCAATAACAAAGTCTTATCATTCATACATGATACTTTGAAAGCAGCACAACAAAAGGGTGTTATACAGGAACTCAAACAACAAATGAATGTAAAACTAGTAAGTTTGATTGCATATAGGAAATTAATGTGTGGAGAAATGTTATAATAAAAAAATCAAAGCACTAGGAGTCTGTGACATTTGAAAATGTAATCAATTTGAGCCATCCATGTATTACTCTGTAGTTCATTTTCTTTAACCAGCTAATGACACAAATTAAATCATACAATAGAAAATACTGCAAACCAAACACAGGGATTCTCTATCAAGAAAGATTTCAAAAGCACTTTGTTTACTAACAGCTTAATGTGATTCTTTAAATTAAAATATCCTGTAATTCCCTCATTCAACAGTACATATACTATATAATAAATGTTTGAATTTATTAGTATTAATTTTAAGTTATATTTTTCAGTTCAGGGAAAAAAAAATTAACCATGTGCACATCCCAAATAATTCAGATAGTTCATGATATCATCCTTTATAACCACTATACTAAAATCCTCAAGAATATTATAAAATTTCCCTCATTTGTTGGTTTAGGTAGAGGAACTTCCAGGTCTAAAAATACATTAAAATTCAAGTCCTGCATTATATTTTGGAATTTATCAATGCAAATATTAGTTTACTTCAAACTTATTGGTTAACAACATGAAATTTCATTGGTAATAGTATCAAATGCAAACGATGTGGCAATGTGACATCCTGAAAAAGCCCCACCCATTATCTTTATGGAAAAAGCTGAAATAGTTGATAAATTTAGCACCTATCTTTGAAATCTTATTTAAACTCATGGTGCACTCCTAATTCAGATGGGGTTGAGGTCAAGAGCAATACTTGACCATTTTTACTGAAAAGAAAATGTTTAACCTTCAGACTTAATGCAAAGAGAGTAAAAGAAAACTAATACTGTTCTGTTTAATATAGTCAAAACAGCTACTTTAAATAAAGCATTAATAGCAAATCATATTTCCTGAGTAAATATCTATATAAAATACTACAAGAGACCATCTCAACAGTCAAAAATAGCATCTAATAAGTACTTCAGTTTCAGAGTACCTCAGTTTAGAACACATTTTACAACAGCCTTAGTATTAATTTGTGAGGGCATGGCTCAATTTTTGATGATATAATACAGTAAATGTGCATTTCAATGAACTACAGTTTATTTACTCTCAGTAAAATTTGATCCAAGCATCAAAGGCTTGAAATGCAAGGTTCACATCTAAAAGATGCACAGGCATATTGCTTTCAAAAGACATTTCCAATCCTCTAGGAGTATTTGTTTTTATTCTGAACTAATCAGAATCACCACAACTGATAAAAAGAAGAAATCTATTGGTTTGTGAGGAGATTTGAAAGGTGACTAGTTATACTTAAGTGAGTTTACTAAAGCAATTGTAAGGATGACATGTTCACTTATCCAAAATAAGGATAAAATGGACACCATTGTAAATAGTAAAAAAGATTTTCTACAAGTTACAGAATTTTACTTTTCACTTGGCCAACACTGGCTACTATATGCAAATAAAAATGGAACCAACCTACTTTTAATGGCTTTTATTTTCAAAGTATTATAGTACAAAACATATCGGAAGGTTAGTAAAATAAAATTTCCACATGTTATTAATTAACTCCACAAATGTCTTTCTGAACTAAGATCCTGGATGGCTAATAATTTCCTTGATCTGAATCAAAATAAAACAGAGGTGCTTATAGTGGGTCCATCAGCTAAAGCCCAAACTGGTCTTGGACTTCGGCTCTCTCTCTGTCTTTTGCAAACTTCAAATTCTCAATCTAGGTGTTATCTTCGACAGTAACCTCTCTTTTGAGAAACAAGTAAAATTCTGCAGTCAAGAGTTGCTTTTTCCAGCTTCATCTATTAGGTAAGATCAAGCCTTTATCTTCTAGGGATCTTGAGAAAGCTACTCAAGCTTTCATTTTTTTTCGACTTGATTACTGCAACTCACTGTATTCTGGGATTAGCAAATCCCTGATATGCAGGCTACAGTTGGTCCAGAATGCTACCACTCGCTTTCTGGTTGGGGCAAGAAAGTATGACTCGGTTTCTCCTATTTTAGCTTCTTTACATTGGCTGCCTGTCAATTTTCGAATTGATTTTAAAATCTTGTTGGCTAGTTTTTAAATCTTTACATGGACTTGCTCCAGCCTTACCAGCCACCCCGAGTGCTTAGATCTTCTGCTCAGTTGTCTCTTGTTGTCCCTCGTACCAAGTGTAAAACTAAAGGGGACAGGGCTTTTGCAGCTGCTGCTCCTCGCCTGTGGAACTCTTTACCCCATCACATAAAGTAGTAGTCTACAATGGAACTGTTCAAAACAAGATTAAAGACTCATTTCTATTCACTTGCATTCCGTGACCTTCAGCAATACTGATGGTTTAATCATTGTGTTTATAACACATTACTTCTATTTATTATGTATTTTATTTATGTTCTTATATTTTATTTCTGTGTATGTTTGTTACTTGTTGGTTTCCTTTTATTCTATTATTGTAAAGCACTTTGACCACAGCATTCCTATGTTGTTTTAAATGTGCTATATAAATAGAGATTGACATTGTTATTAGTACTAGGGTGTTGTACTGTGTTAGCCATTATGGATGTAGTGAGATGACCTTTATTGGCCAACTACAAGGATTACAATATGCAAGCTTGAGGCAACTTGGTCCCTGGCTTGCCTTGAAAGCTTGCATACTGTAATATTTTTAGTTAGCCAATAAAAAGGTGTACAGTGATCCCTCGCTATATCACGCTTCGACTTTCACAGCTTCACTCTATCGTGTTTTTTTTTTCTCATACACGCTTACGTCACTACGCATGCGCTTTCTGAGAACTTTTATCTAACCCTACGATGGCTCCTAAACGTGCTGCTTTTTCTAAGCCTTCTGACAATAAAACTAAGCGCCGGAGGAAGATGCTTACTATCCAGGAGAGGGTGAAACTCTTGGATATGATTAAAGATGGCAATACCCTACAAAAGCCTCCTCACGCATATGAAAAGACAGCGTCAGCAATTGCCTATTAAGATGTTCTTCAGCCACGCACCCAGACACCCACTGCCTACTCCTAGTACTCCTTCAGCGGAAGAAGACAACAACGCACCTGCTGAAGATACTGCACCACCTTTGAAGACTCTCCTACTGAGGTCGTACCTTCATAGGTTTGTGGTTGTGTGTAAGAACTGTGAGTGTGTGTGTGTGTGTGTAATTAAATGTACAGTACAATCTACTACTTGCGGCTTGAGGTGCAGGCACGGCGATGTGAGCAGAGTTCTGGGGCTCCCATCGCTCCCTTTGCTTTTTGTGCGCGATGCGCTGGAAAAATAGACAAAATTATGTCTCTGGAAATAATGTTGATGGAGTACAAATGCCTCACCGCGTAGTAAATATCAGGGGAGATGGTGCTTGCTTATTCTAATCTATAGCTTATTTAGTGCATGAAACTCTGTCAGCCCGAATCTGTACCACTAAAGACGTTGTACGACTTTGGACAGGCACTTGAGGGGATAAAAAAAAAAAAAAACTTAGGTTTTCGGGAGATGTTATGAATGAGCACTTTGATGTTCTCATTCCCTACACTTATTATATATTTGTAACGTCTAATATGTCTTATTTTCTCTTATTTTGTCTAATATATTGGGTAATACGACTGTAATGGTGACTACAGGGTGTTATTTCATGTCTAGAGGGCTCTAAATGTTAAAAAAACGTACTTAGAGGGTCGTAAACAGGTTTTCTATACTCTAACTGGGAAAATATTCGATTTATAAATAAAGAATCCTACTTCGCGAAAATTCATTTATCACGGTAGAGTCTGGAACTGATTAACCGTGATAAATGAGGGTTCACTGTAATTTTGCTTGACTTCACAGTTTTTTTTTTTTAATATATAAATGTAATATGCAAGTATTACTCAAAATACACAATAATCCAGCCACAGGGGATGCACAAACCAATGAGTTTCTTTGTGCTGGTCCCAAGCCCGGATAAATGGGGAGGGTTATGCCAGGATGGGCATCCGGTGTAAAATGTTGCCAAATCAATATGCGGACAACAATACAAATTTCAATACTGGATCGGTCGAACCCCGCGTTAACAACGACCGCCACCAGTACTGTTAGTCAACAGGATGCCGATGGAAATTGGGCGAAGAAGAAAAAGAGGGGGGAGACGTGTTCGGAGGCAGGTAAAGAGAGTGGAACAGAGGGTAGAAACTTTGACTGTTGGCAGTATGACGGGTAAGGGGAGAGAGTTAGCAGATATGATGAAGAGAAGGAAAGTTGATATATTGAGTGTGCCAGAGACTAAATGAAGGGGAGTAAGGCCAGGTGGATTCAAATTGTTCTATTATGGTGTGGATAGGAGGAGAAATGGAGTAGGGATTATTCTGAAAGAACAGTATGTTAAGAATGTTCTAGGAGGTTAAAATACACAATCATTTAAAATATCCAATGCCATTCATCAAAATGTATTTAAAATTTAACAAGGAGGAATAATCATGTTGTATTATCTCGAAAAATGGTATTAAACATTTGAACATAGACTTAAAAGGAAATGCCTTAACTTCCTTGAACTTTATTACAAAGTAAAAAAAGAAATCAAAGTCAGATTACACAACTGGGGTTTGTTGAAATTCAATTGCAAAGCTGGAAAAAAAAAAAAAAAAATAAACCCAAAAACAGCATACAAGCCAGAAGACATACCTTGGCACTAAGGATCCTTTTGAAAACAGGGGATCATCGTCATCCAAGCCTTCAAACAGCTGTGATTTAGATGAACTGGAGGAAGTAAGGGCCTTAGGCCTTACACGTGTTGCAGGACGAAGTGATAATCTATAGCGATTTTGTGTTGTCAGTGTTAACTGCGCTGCAGGATTTGTTGGCTTTAATCTCTGAAAAATAAATAAATAATAAATACAAAACAGAGAAACCATAATCTTAAATTCAGATGAAGTTGCTGGTTTTGTATTTAATGGTATTTTCAAAAATGCAGCACACTGAGTTCATCATGCAAATACTTAAACACTAGAAACTGTTCACTAAATAAAACTGAAAAATAAAATTCCTACCTCTTCTTTCTTCTTTGGATCAGTCAACGGGTTTCTAAACAAAGGTGAATCCCCATACGGATAAAATGTCAGCGTGTTGAAAAACTGCTGTATTATAGTTTGTTGTGCTGCTGAGGCATTTGGATCAGTCAAAGCTGTAAGGAAGTAAAGACATTTTTTTTTTACAAATGTTGTTCCAACAATTTCACAGATCCATACACTCGTTGATTTATCCATCATTACCAACTGCCTGCTGTGGGGTTCCAAACCCCAGACCAGTAGTAGATGTGTTGAATCCAAGATTCCCAAAAGTTCCCACACTACCAAGAGTGGAGCCAATCTTTGGTTGATTATTTCCAAATAGGGATGTTTGGCCAGTGCCCAGAGCTGTAAATAAAACACCAAAGTTAACATTAATATCGAGACTATCATAGCAAAACAGCACTACTTATATTAATTATTTTTATATAATTATATAAATATATAAAAAGAGGTACTATGCACCTGTGATTAAACAGTCATCAAGAGAAGAAAACAGAAAAAGGGAGAAAGACATCACATACAGCTGCATTAACTCAAGTTATATAAGCTAGGATCTGCCGACACTTCAACCCATTTATGTACATTACTGTCTAGTCTTAATATAATTATGTCTTTTATGCTGTACTGCTTTTTCCAGGTGACAGTTTCAGTGATAACAGTTGGTAAAGTTGACCATGATTGCTCAGTGAGACCCGGAAAGGCGTGATTGGGAGGAATGGCCCCCCTGATCTGAACCCGAGCGGCGTTTTGTTATTGGACTTCTGTCACGGATTGTCCATAACTATCACCATGTTCAAGCACAGCGGTATTCATATGTGCACTTGGCACCAAGACACCCTAGGCCTCAGTTCAATGATCGACTTTGTGGTCGTCGGACTTGTGACCACATGTCTTGGACCATCGGGTGAAGAGAGGGGAAGAGCTGTCAACTGATCACCAGCTGGTGGCGAGTTGGCTTCGACGGTGGGGGAGGATGCCGGTCAGGGCTGGTAGGCCCAAAATATTGCGAGGGTCTGCTGGGAATGTCTGGCAGAGTTCCCTGTAAGAAGTAGCTTCAACTCCCATCTCCGGCAGAACTTTGACCACGTCCCGAGGGAGGTGGGGGACATTGAGTCCGAATGGGCCATGTTCCGTGCCTCTGTTGTTGAGGCGGCGGACCAGAGCTGTGGCCGTAAGGGGGTCAGTGCCGGTCGTGGCGGCAATCCCCGAACCCATTGGTTGACACCGGCGGTGAGGGATGCCATCAAGCTGAAGAAGGAATCCTACAGGACCCTTTTGTCCTGTGGGACTCCGGAGACAGGCAATAGGTACCGGCAGGCCAAGCGGAATGCGGCTTCAGTGGTTGTGGAGGCAAAAACTCTGGCGTGGGAGGAGTTTGGGGAGGCCATGGAGAACGACTTTTAGATGGCTTCGAGGAGATTCTGGTCCACCATCTGGCGTCTCAGGAGGGGGAAGCAGTGCAGTGTTAATACTGTATATGGTGGGGATGGTGTACTGCGGACTTCAACTCAGGACATTGTGGGTTGGTGGGGGAGTACTTCAAAGACCTCCTCAATCCCACTAACATGCCTTCCAATGAGGAAGCAGAGCCTGGGGACTCGGACTCTGGGACTGAGGTCACCGAGGTGGTCAAAAAACTCCTTGGTGGAAGGGTTCCGGGGTGGATGAGATACGCTCGGAGTTCCTCAAGGTTCTGGATGTTGTAGGACTGTCTTGGTTGACATGCCTCTGCAACATCGCATTGACATCGGGGACAGTGCCTCTGGATTGGCAGACCGGGGTGGTGGTCCCCCTCTAAGAAGGGGGACCGGAGGGTGTGTTCCAACTACAGAGGGATCACGCTCCTCAGCCTTCCTGGAAAAGTGGGTGGTGGGTCTATTCAGGAATTCTAGAGAGGAAGGTCCGTTGGATAGTCGAACCTCAGATTCAGGAGGAACAGTGTGGTTTTCGTCCAGGTCGTGGAACAGTGGACCAGCTCTACACACTTAACAGGGTCCTGGAGGGTGCATGGGAGTTTGCCCAACCAATCTACATGTGTTTTGTTGACTTGGAAAAGGCGTTTGACCATGTCCCTCAGGGAATCCTGTGGGGGGTGCTCCGGGAGTATGGGGTACTGGACCCCCTGATAAGGGCTGTTCGGTCCCTGTACAACCAGTGTCAGAGCTTGGTCAACATCTTCAGCAGTAAGTCTAACCCGTTTCCAGTGAGAGTTCGACTCTGCCAGCGCTGCCCTTTGTCACCGATTCTGTTCATAACCTTTATGGACAGAATTTCTAGGCGCAGCCAGGGTGTTGAGGGGGTCCAGTTTGTTGGATTCAGGATTGGGTCCACTGCTTTTTGCTTCATCAGGCCGTGATCTTCAGCTCTCTCTGGATTGGTTCACAGCCGAGTGTGAAGCGGCTGGGATGGGAAACAGTACTTGCAAATCCGAGACCATGGTCCTCAGCTAAAAAAGGGTGGACTGCCCTCTCAGAACTGGGAGCGAGATCCTGCCCCAAGTGGAGGAGTTCAAGTATCGCGGGGTCTTGTTCACGAGTGAAAGAAGAATGGAGCATGAGATTGACAGGCAGATCGGTGCAGCGTCCGCAGTGATGCGGGCTCTACATCAGTCTGTCGTGGTGAAAAAGGAGCTAAGTTGTAAGGCAAAGCTCTCAATTTACCAGTCGATCTATGTTCCTACCCTCACCTATGGTCAAAAGCTATGGGTAGTGACCGAAAGAACAAGATCACGTATACAAGCGGCTGAAATGAGTTTCCTCCGCAGGGTGTCTGGGCTTTCCTTTACAGATAGGGTGAGAAGCTCAGAGTAGAGCCGCAGTGCCTCCACATCGAGAGGAGTCAGATGAGGTGGCTCGGTGTTCCAGGCACATCCAACCGGAAGGAGGCCCCGGGGAAGACCCAGGACACGCTGGAGGGACTGTCTCCCGGCTGGCCTGGGAATGCCTCGAGATTCCCCCGGAAGAGCTAGAAGTGCCCAAGGAGAGGGAAGTCTGGGCGTCTCTGCGCTAGCTGCTGCCCCAACGACCCGATCTCGAATAAGTGGATGGATGGATGGATGGATGGATGGTCGGTCAGTAGTTTAAGATCTATATTTGCTATAGGTCTTGTTACATTTCCCTTCTTTTTATCCGGAAATGATACTCAATACCATTTTTACTATGACAAAGCTACCATTTCTTCAACTGAAGAAGAATGAGTGGATAGCAAATTTGGCATTTTGGTCATTCTAACAATTTTAGTTAATTTATAGACTTGCAGAATATAAAAATGACCAAAAATTTAACAAGGTGAACTCCCAAGGTTTTTTTTTGGTTTTTTTTTTTTTTAAACCATCAATCTCAGTATCTGCAGTTACTTTCCCCTCCTTAAAAAAAAATCAGTTATCCTTATCTCTTGTTAACTGGATCTTCTATTAGTATCACAAGGTTATCATTTAAAGAAAGATTAAACAAAACAGTTGTGTGCAAGTTTAAAAGAAGCACAATGCCTGAATAAACTCATCAGGAAACGAGCCATCACAGGACGAACCCTGGACACAATGGAAGCTATTGCAGAAAAGTGGATGGTGGCAAAAATGGATGCCATCATGAAAAAAATCTCTTCCATCCCCTTCAGGAGGTGATCTCTTAGAGCACTTTTACTCACGGGCTTATTCTAACAGTATTCTAAGAAGCACCCCTGTGGGTCTTTTCTGCCCAGTGCTATCAGACATTTTAGTGCCACCCCGGGCACTTGTTCAGATATTTCAAAATATACATTTACTTAGATTTTTTTATTTGTATATCAATTGATTGGCTGTAGTCTATATCCTTGTTTTTAATGTTACTGCTGTATGCATGTGAATTTCCCTTTGAGATTAATAAAGTTTCTCTTATCCATTAGAGAAAACTAGCTCAGAATGAACTAAAGTCCCCTGTAGACTTCAAGCTATAGAATACAAATAGTTACACCTTGTGTTGCAATCATTTTATTACATTTGCTAACAGGTTACTAAAATGAACATTTCCAGAGATATACAATTTAAAATATTAAATAGATAAAAATAGTAAAACAAGACTACTTTTGATAAAGTACAGCTAATAAAGGGGAAATATTTACCTGATCCAAAAGGTGTTACAAGTCCAGTGCCTAATCCACCAGTAGCAGGTTTATTACCAAACAAGCTCCCACCAGTTGATCCAAACCCTAAACAAATGCATATGAAAATTTAAATTATCATAAAAATGTTTAAGTTGGGAGATAATAGCATCCTTCCAAGACCCAAACCATGGCAAATTTTATAGATGTACTAAGTTAAGAATATTAGCAAGATTACTGCAGCAAACAAAATGAGAAAATGAAAACAAAAACCTTAGCTCATCTGACACTGGCAAAGGAGTACAATTAAACTAAAACCAAGAGATGCACCAAAACCAATATTTCATGCCTATTCCAGTGTGTCACATGAACAATTCAAACAGAGTCTGTAGACATTGGGATTCTGTTCAATTAAAATTTTTATGTAAGTTAAAGCAAAGGGGGTGATATAATGTTAAACATTTAAATCTCAATCTCTCTCTCTCATATATATATTATATATATTATGTATATACATATAATATACACACACACACACACACACACACACACAGCAAAGCTGTAGAAAATGGGATAAAACTTCTGAATATCAAGGTGATCAAGTTAGCGAGAGGTCATTTCAAAGCTGTAATGTCATCACAGCACACAACTTGTTATAAACAAGTCAGCCATAGTGCATATTCACTCTATTTTTTTTATTTTTTATTTTTACTCCTCTCCGTGCACAGTCTGAATGGGTTCTTCCCAAAGTAGTCACATGTTTCTTTGAACATCCTAATGTAATCAGAATACAAGTTTAAATGTCACTGTGCTCTGTACAAAAGTTTTTATAAATCCACTCACATTTACAGGCCAGGCCAAAGTTAGCACACGGGGGCTCTCAGCATTTAGAACTGCTAGGCAAGCATTTGAAGAAAGTAAAGATACAATTACAAAAATGGGCATTGTACTATTTCTGTATGTTAGAGATGAAATTGAGCCCTCTCCTTGCCTTGTCTGGAACATAAGTAAACGCCTGCATGTGGAGAAAAGAGTATAAAAGACTTGGACAGCAGCCAAACACTTCAAAGTCGATGGATGGATGGAAGATTACGTCATCCGTCCTGAAAATCCTTCCATCGCAGAGTCAAAAACGGCGAACTCTACATAAAAAGTGTCGTCATGGCTTTCTCGCCTGTTATGCTGTGCAAATCGTCATTAAAGAAAGCCAAGTTATCATCTCTTACGTGATTTTTTACCGCCATATCACTATGAGAGGGATGTCGCCTTTTTACATTATATCTGTATAGTTTCGGGTTACTTAAAACACAGCAATTAAAAAGAACTTATTCCAACTGGGGAGCTAGCGACCCCAAGAGGAAATGCCTAATCATTACTTTAACTTTTTAATTCACTTACATTTCCTGTAGGTTAAGATGAAAAACAACTTCAAAACAGTCTGGGGAGTGCAAGAGTGTGGCTGTTTGGCACTATATTCTGTAACTGAAAGTCCAAATGGGAGATTATTGATGGGTTTGGCCACTTACAGGGAAAACTTGGGGGTTGGTGGCAGGATTGGCAATCCAACCACCAGCAAAAAAAAAATTAAATAAAATTTTGTTCTAGTGTGGTGCCGAGGTGTCACCTGCTGCAGTCAGGTCCCAATCCAGGTGGTTTGTTGTGTGTTTGGAGCGGCATTAGCAAATGCTCCCAACCGCCGCCTCCTCCTCTGCTATGGAACTGCAAAAGCTCATCAAAAGAACATTTTTTTCTCTTCAAAATACAAGTAGGTAGAGGGGCGTGCATTGTTAAAAATGCTAGCTTGCAAACATTAGCTTACAGTACTCGTAGGGGAAGTACGACGACATGCCAGAATGGAGTGAGTAATGGCCCCCTTCACTACACTGAATGCCACTATGAATAAGCCAGAATCTTGTGTTAAAGGATAACCAAGTGAAAGTATGGGGTGTTTAATCAGTCAATACATCGAGCAGTCAAGCTCAAAACCAACACGGGGATCACATCAGACCTCTAGATAGCACTTCTAAAACTTAAGACGTATTACCTCTCAGTAGTGCTTGCACATAGGGCGACACAGAATTGTGCATCTTAAGTAACGATATGTATTGTCTACAATTAATATCTTAATTGATAAATACAACAATGTGTGAGCCAACATTAAATCAAGTATGTCACTCACTTTGCAAAAAATAACCAAAAACATGCCTTGATAGTCTACACATTAACTGCATCGTGTAGCCTAGTCTCACAAGGCCAGATAATTCTCAAATGAGTATATATGTCTGCAGACAATCCCTTAAAAAGTTTGTAATGAATTGTTAGTGAAATCCCATACTGCAAAGGTTACAACCACAAGACATCTTCATAAATATCCACCCCCAATTTATTTAGCCCAAGAAGTTCAAAACTGCCAGGGTTATTGGGGGTGGGGGTGCTAGAGAGCATAAGAAAACCGAACAAAAAATTCAGAGAGAAAATAAAAAGCTAAAATTGCAGTTGTCAGATCAGGAGCTCAGTAGCACAAGGAAACTGAAGTTTAATGATTAATTTGTACATTTTAACAAGTGCCGAGACATGACACCTACATGGATCCACACATTTCAAAAATGCTTCTGTCTGCTATAATATGTTCATGTCATTTTGACTATTAATTCAATATACGTTACAAGAGAAAAACAGAGCCCAGATAAGCATTATGGTCTATGAATAAACTATGTGTAAAATGCTGTGGCTATTCTGGCATTCCATGTTAGCATATCCAATTAGACAGTAATATTAACGTCCTTCAGTGACACAGTGGATGTTGTACAACCTACTGCATGCTTTTGCGGAGGCCATTAGGAAGATTTGTTGATTTGCATGTGCTGGGTACTGAAATCTGCATTTGTTAAGGCTCATTGTTATCAACTTCCAACAGGGTATAACAGATTGTTAAAGATGAATACATATTTTTTATTTTTTGAAAATCTAAACTAAAAGTTCAGAATAACCCCTAACTCAGAGTGCCACTTCCATGAGACGCTGGATTGGCTTAGAAATGCAATAATCAATGAGGAGGTCCAATTCTTCACACGCAGTTTTAAGCAAATTTCACTCATGGTTTTCTCCAAAGACTTCTGACTTAGCAAAAAACCTCATGTAGGATATACTACTGAACATACACTGAGAGCACATGCAGTGTGCTAGTATAGTCATACATAGTCACTGCTCCACTAGATAAACTAGCATAAATAGTTAAAAATGAGTGACCAGACAGCACCGAGAGAAAGAGAAAAGAGAGGAGAAAAAGTGGAAGAGAAAAAAAAAAAAGTCACAACAAGCAGCAAAAACATCCACTTTCAATCCAATGAATTCTTGCATCATTACAACAATTATTTCAGCTTCTCTCTGCAATATTTTGGTCTTGTAAACAAAAAAAAAAAAAAAGTCACAGGAAATCTTTCACCCTGGAACTCTGGTAAAACAGAAAATTAGGCAAAAAAAAAAAAACCAACAAAGTTTCATATTATTTGTATACTATACAGAAACTAGTTTTCAAAGAGCACATCCACCCGGAAAAGACATTGCAATAAATATAAATCTACAACAAAAAAAAAAAAGATCTCCTAACACTTACCAAAAGTGGAAGTATTGGTATTGGTGCCCAAAGTAAGAGAAGGCTTATTTCCAAACAATCCAGTACCAGTGCCAAAGGAAGGTGCACTTGTTGTTGTGGTTCCAAATCCTGTTGTTTTATTGCCAAACATAGTCTACAAGAATTAAAAAAGATTTTTTTTAAAAACAAAGCATAATTTGCAATATACATTTTAACTAGGTTTGGGACTAAGTGCTTATCCATAAAATAGTATGTAATACCATTTAATAATGTTTTAAAACAAATGTATTACCAATAAAAACAAAACACAGCAAAAATATCAAACACATTCAAAAATACCTTTTCAGAAAAAAGGATAACACCTTTCAGCAAATTTAAAAAGCACATTTCCTTTGGATTTAAAAAAAAAAACCTTTATCATACCCTTGTCTCAATACTATCCCTGAACCAGCAATAAGGGCAATGGAAAAATACATCATACCATTACCATAGTTATTTTTATTATTTTTTTTTTTTTTTTAAACACAGGATGAAACTTATTCAAAAAAGGAGTCAACACCTTCTCCTATCATATTGACATCTGACTAAGTGGTGAGGCGGCCTTCTGCTGTTCTACACCTAAAATCTGGAATAGCTTACCAATTGGAATTCGTCAGGCTAATACAGTGGAGCACTTTAAAACACTGCTGAAAAAAACATTACTTCAACATGGTTTTCTCATAGCTTCATCTTAGTTAAATCCTGATGCTCAGTATATTCAATTAATTATCATTATTATTCATGCTGGCTCCAAAATCCATACTAACCCCTACTTTCTCTTCTGTTCTTTTTCTGGTTTTCTGTGGTGGCGATCTGCACCACCACTACCTGATCAAAGCACCGTGATGTCCTTACATTGGTGGATTAAAAGGTCAAATTCTTCCATGAAAACCCTGAATACAAATTAGGACTGACTGAGGTCATTTATGTTAGGTAGAATGCCTAGAGGGGGCTGGGTGGTCTCATGGCCTGGAACCCCTGTAGATTATTTTTTTCTCTCCAGTCTGGAGTTTTTTTTTTTTTGTTTTTTCTGTCCTCCCTGGTCATCAGACCTTACTTTTATTCTATGTTAGTGTTCCCTAATTTTAATTATTTATTCTGTCTTTCTCTTTCTTCATCAAGTAAAGCACTTTGAGCTATATTGTTTGCATGAAAATGTGCTATATAAATAAATGTTGATTACTACCATAAATAACATTGGCAAACTATTGGAAAAACCCTGTCATCTTCGGGACAAACCAAGAAATAAACATTCACCATCAACGTAAAGCTATGTATTGGAATAAGCTGGGTGAGGAAAAAACCCTCAAAACTGCAAACCCAAAAGTAAAAAATGTAAATAAATCATTTTCCAAAAGGAAAAAAAAATAGCCGCAATGTCTTCACATTCAAACTTACAAATCACAATCAACTTTCTGCAAAGTCTAAAACAACTTTTTGTTCTTTTTGGAGGAAAAGAAAAAAAAAAAAAAAGATCCAAACTAAGGCTAAATATTCATTTTGACTATGTAAACTATATAAACACAGACCTGCCCAGCAGGGTTGCCAAATGAAGTGTTTGTGGCCCCAAAAAGTCCAGTTCCTGTTCCAAATGCAGTTGCAGTGCTGGTATTGGTTGAGCTTCCAAAAAGACCACCAGACTGAGAAGCAGAAGTGTTTCCAAATAACCCCTTCAAAGAAATAAAGTATCCAATATCCATCAAAACATTTTTGTACAACGGCATTAACAGTCAGCCTGCATTTAACTAAAGTAGATAGTTAAAATTAAGCAAGAAATTAAAATAATGTATTATACGAACAAGCAAACAAAGATGGTCATAATTTTCAAATATTTTTCAATTTCCCCAAAATAAAATTCAACATTTATATTTGACTCTAGAGAGATAAAACAAAAAATAATGTATAGAATTAAGGCATTGAGTAGTTAAAAGTGTTAGTGTCAGACATGATTGTTACTTGATACTTACTTACTATTTAAGAAATCATTTTTAAAAAGACTACTTGAGTAGGAGGAATAGAAAATTACACCACACATATGCCCGATACTGCATTTTTTTGGGATTTTTCACTTATGTTTACACAAAAACACACTATATAATCATATCTAGCTACTGAGTAAACTCGGTTGGGGGACTGATCTTTTAATGACTATGTTTTAAATATATTAACTAAACACTTTTCATACATGCAAGTATGCAATATTCAGAAACTTACGATACTACTGGTGTTGGGTTGACCCAAAGTGTTTGTACTGCCAAATGAAAAGCCAGTACTTGGAGTTGTTGTAACCTGACCAAAGGGTTTATTAAAGAGGCTTGTTCCTGGTTGCGATGGCTGTGAACCAAAGAGGCTACCGGTTCCAGATCCGAAGGCACCTCAAAGTTTAAAGAGAGAATTTATTATTAGATGCAAGGCTAATAAAAAGATACACAAACAAACAAGTTATGAAACAAGAACAAAAAAGTAATTTATAAAGAGGTACTCACCAGTACCAAAACCAGTTTTGCTTGGTCCAAAAGAGAAGCCTGTATTTGCTGTAGATGCTCCAAATAAACCTGTGGCTGTACTAGATGTAGCTGTCGGGGTTCCAAACAGTACCCCAGTGCCTCCTGCAATTGGGTTCTGAGGGCCCTTTCTTTCTGCCTGGTAATCTTCCAAACGCAACTCCTTCAATTTAAAAAAAACAAACAAACACACAAGATACAAAAAAGAAGCATCAACTTTTACCACTCAAGATGGATGAAAGTTAATATTTTTATATTTGTTTATCAAACAAACTGTTCTGAAGGAAACAAAAAAACTCAGAACTTAATGAACACATTATTTCCCACCTCCTACTCAATACTATTTTCCAAAAGTTTATTCATTTTATAAGAGTAACAGCTATATCAACATACTGATTATTTGCACTGCACAAGAAAATGAAAAAACAAAAACAGGATGTTGGGAGGGATGCGAAGATCCTTGAAAGAACTGGTTGTTATATTGCAAGACTAGGAGGGGAAAAAAAAAAAAAGGATAAGATTGTGCAGGGACTGTGCACTGACATCAGACAGTTTCTTCTAGAACAAGTTTGTGAAGACTGATTCACTGTATGCATTTTTTCCTATTAACCTATCTTTTTGGTTACAATTAAATAACTTGCAGAAGCACACCAACAGCCATAATGAGAAACTACTAGCTTTAGATAGAGTTTGACTGGACTCAAGGAATTATACATATATACAAATTTTATTTATTATTACATACATATAAATAAAAATCTCTCGCTCTCTCTCTCATATATAAAAATCTATATAAAAATCTATGAGAGAGAGAGCGCGAGCAGAAGACTGCACAGTTTGTCATGTATCTAGCATACAAAAGATGACATCTCAGAGCTCATAAGCACAGGGTTAGAGTAAAGATCAAGTTCATTGTTATTGTACATTTCTGAAAAAATAACAGTTAAGTATTGGAGAGTAAATCTACATGACAAATTCAAAAAAAAAAAAATTAAATTGCACTTCTAGTCAGTGTGACTTTCTGATCACCTGTTTATGATTCTACTGCAACACAGAATGCCACAAACCATTCAGGAGAATGGCTACCTACCCATAATTGCTATCCACTTGCATTTAAGAAAATTACAGTTAGAGTTTAAAACAACAACAGCCATCTTCCTATCACAACATACATGATAAAAGGCAGGTCTATAGCATGCTTTTTGTTTTTATAATTGGGTACTCCTTTAAGAAATGTTGTTATATACAAATCAGTCATGGCTGAAGCAAACATAGCATTTCTTCAGCCACTCCAACATAAAGACAAGTTATTTATCAGTTGACAAGTTAGCTAGGGTAGCAAAAAGCAACTTTTTTTTGGAGTTATGGGTTGAAAATTATCATAGTTGAAAGGTTTCATTTTTAAAAGTTATTGTAAAGTAGGTGGGAGGAGTGTGGTTCTCTCTTTAATTGGTTTTGTAGTATCTCATTACTTTTCCCATCATCAGTAGTGATTTCAATTGTATGTACTTGACTATTCTTTCAGACTTACCTCCAATGATTTATTCTCATACTCTTTCATGGCTGTTATGCACTGATGTTTGGTATTAATGCTGGTAGTGACACCTGCTTTCACCATCGTGTCATTTCCATTAGGAGGCTTTAAAAAGAGCAGGGAAAATGGTACATTTTATTTACTTGCCCAAAAAAGTACATTTAACTTGCAAAATTACTTGTAAAGATGTTTTATGATATTTGAAACTAATGGTTACAAATTCCAGAACAGCAACATCAGTGTACATTGTTCAATTCAAAAACCTACATTAAACTTAATAGTGGTTCCTGTCTGTGCAGCCCCAAAGCCTGTGGATCCAAAAAGGGATCCAGTAGTTCCACCAAATGGGTTAGAGCTGGTGCTTGTCGTACCAAATAGTCCCCCAGTGTTGGTGCTTGTTCCAAATGCTAAAGGACAAGAAAGAAAAAACAAGGCATAGAACTCATTATTAGTATTTGGAATTTCAGTGTTGAAATTATGTAGGTCATACTAATTAATGAAACAAATAAATCATAAATAAAGCAGCATATTGCATTTCCCATTATTTCACAATTTATTCTAAGAATTACCTTAACTATAATTGTGAGAGTGCATGAGAGTGGGCAAATGTTTTCATATGGGTAAATGGCCTGGCTACGGAGTCAAGGCTATATTGCAGTTTGAGATATAGATATTTTGCAGGGAAACCATTGAAAAATGAATTACAGTAGCCTGGAAGTGAAGTAATAAAATCAGTGTATAGGTGGGCAACATTTGGTAGCTGATAAAATGCAGCTTTAGTTAAAGGAGATGAAGTTTGTCCAAAAAGAGTGTGGAATCTATACTAATAAAAGGCAAAGGAAGGACTGACCGACTCACTGACTGACTCATCACTAAATTCTCCAACTTCCCATGTAGGTAGAAGGCTGAAATTTGGCAGTCTCATTCCTTACAAAGGTTGGGCAGATTTCATTGCGAAATTCTACACGTAATGGTCATAATTGGAACCTATTTTCGTCCATACGTATACTGTAATAGACTGCAGCTCGATGGCCGTGGGAGGTGAAGTTGCGTGTCGCATCATCACGCCTCCCACGTAATTGAGTGTCTGCCCATATAAGGTAAATATTCGCAGGTCAAGGATTGTGCTTAGCATATTCAGAAGTAAAAATATCTGAATCACAAACTGATGTTAATTATATTTTGTCCATGAATACTTAATAATTCCAAATAGTCTGTCTGCTTCCTTTCATACCTTTTCCGATGGTTGTGGTGCTTCCAGGCATGTATCTTCATATTAAAGAATTTAACCAATCACAAAGCATTTAACCAATCACATTTCAGCCATCATTTGCTGCCAGGCAGACAGGCCTTCACGATCCGTTGTGCAGGCACTCTAACACAGAATAAATGTCGATTAACCTGTTGCTTCAACCAATCAGAGTTATTATTGATGTTTATGTGTGTTGCGGCTGTGGCTGCAGTAGAAAGGAACTTGCTAACCCCTGGTTTGTCTATTCAATAAAGGCATTTATTGTGGCTACAGGAGTTATTATATTCGCCTTTAGCGCTGACGGCCGAGGTTCGATTCCCGAGAGGGGGTGTAGTGAGTGTGTATGCCTGATGAGCCCAGAATTAGGACGAAACACGTGCCGCATACTCTTTGCATTATTTGACAGTAAAACTATTTGAATTTAGTCTTTAAATTTCTATGGTGAAGAAAAAAAAAAAAAACTTATGCAAAGATGACTAAATTTAATTTGCATTCCTACCAAACATACTTCTGTTGACTAAATAAAAAGTACTTATATTTAAAATTTAAATAGAACATGAACAGATATGATAGTGCTGCGTGGGTATTATGAACTAACTGCACGTAAGAGCGGGAGTCATCCGTTTTAACAAGCAGCGTATTGCACCGATACGAAATAGCCTGCCCATTTAATTATTTAGGAATGGATAGATAAATTAAGATTTTGTACAAATAAGGTTTTTCATTTTTCTTTGACTGATTCTGGCACCCCCAGCAATAGCTGCTCACACCCCAAGGGAGATAGATATATACACACAGCAACACTGATAACGGTGACAAAACAATTACATCGACAATCATGTTATGTTATTTCCAAAATGTTTCCTTTTCTTTTTCATTACTTCTTTAACACACTACTTCTCCGCTGCGAAGCGCAGGTATTTGGCTAGTCAAAAATAACACTAAGACATACTGTAGGTATTATTTTTGACAGATTCTCCTTTAAAGAATGTAGTTTTTTTACCCAAAGGTGACCTTGCTGTAATTGTTGATCATCAGTAGAGCATGCAAGCAAAGAATCTTCTCCTATACTGCACGTTCAATTGCAGATAAACTAAAGGTTTGGGTGAAGCATGAACACATACACACATATATATATATATATATATACACACACATATATATATATATATACATACACACATATACATATATATATATATATATATATATATATATATATATATATATATATACATACATACATATATATATACATATACATATATACATATACATATATATATATATATATACATACATACATACATATATATATATATATATATACATATATATACATATATATATATATATATATATATATATATATATATATATATATATATATATATATATATATATACATATATATATACACATACATATACATATACATATACATATACATATACATATACATACATACATATATATATATATATTATTTTTTAACTGCAATTTTAAAATTAGATGTGGGGATTCAAGTTTGAGTATTCATCAAATTTAATGAATTTTCTCTGGTTTTATTATTGTCTGAGGGAGCTTACGCTTTACTTTAGGAGAAAGAGAGAAAAAACACCCATATGCAATATGCATATTACTATTCTACAGTCCATTTTTAAAATAAAATTACCAACTACACAATACAACTGCTGCAAAAGGCAAAAATGTCAGTCAAATGCATAATTAATGTTTTCTTTCAAATATTATAATAGATAAATGTACATTCAAGATCATAAACTTAAAGCCCAATAGATGTTTCAGATCTTTGGTTCATACAATATTTTCCTAATAAAACAGAATCTGATAAAAAACAAAAAGACCCTGGTCTTAATTTACAATATTAAACTTTAGTGTTGCTTTTAAAGACAACTGCTTAGAATGCGCAAGACTACCAGAACTACCATCTTAAGCCTGGTTTACACTTGACATGTACGCACTGCTTGTGAGTAAAGCATAGCAAAAATGACAGATGCGACAACATGCACTGGATTTTTGCTGTGCAATGGACACAATGTTTTTTCTAACTACATGGCAGTGAGGAGGCAGCGCAATGCACCCTATATAAAAAGAGTGAATTTCAAGAAGCTGCCGGTTACATAGGTGCCAGAATGATGAACAAAGGGCTGAATGTGACTCAGCAGGTTACCACAGTGTAAGAAATATACACAAATATTTGAGGTGCACCATTTTATGCATTTAACCCAGTCAGAAGAGTATACTCGCCCTCCCTTCAACGTTTTAGGTTAATTGGTATGCATGAAATTGTACAGCCAAGTCTATAAACCAAACAAAAGAAACTACGGAGTTCATTGTAAAGGAAGTAGGACAGGAAGAGTAAGAATACCAAAAGTTACTCTGTATCCTTTGGTATAAAATGACAAGAGGATACACAATCAGGACAAGATTGTATTAATCCTCGAGTGCTTAAGGAGGTACTAGGACTGTTATATTAGCCAAAAACTAATATTTGAATATTCAAAATAAAAAATATTCCAACTTTTTTTTTTTTTTTAAAAACTACTTTGCTATTGCTGTGGTTGTTACCATAATAAAACACAGCCAAAAAAAAACAACCCCAAGGGAAGAATA
Organism: Polypterus senegalus; assembly: GCF_016835505.1. Lineage (NCBI taxonomy): Eukaryota > Metazoa > Chordata > Cladistia > Polypteriformes > Polypteridae > Polypterus > Polypterus senegalus. The sequence continues at coordinate 283,882,726 of NC_053155.1, read as the reverse complement.
CTAGCAGTACTCGGGCAACACTTAAATATTAGAGCTATGAAATTCCCGAACATCTGCACTGCATTTTTTCCCCAATCGAATATCAGGTTTTTGCTGATAAAAAAATAAATAATAAACTGCATTCAAATACTGAAGTTTGATTTGACAGTCCTAGTGTGTGCACATATATACAGTGGTGTTAGAAAGTTAGCAAACCCTTCATAATTTTTTATATTCCTGCATAAATATGACTTGAAACATCAGCAGGTAAACAAATTAAACAAAAATATTACACTTGGTCATTTATTTATTGAAGAAAATCACTCAGTATTCCGTATCTGTGAGAGGCAAAATGTGAAACCCTTGTGCGACCCTATTTGCAGCAATAACTGCAACTAAACTCTTCTTGGTAGGTCTTGAACAGTCCTGCATATCGGCTTGGAGGAATTTTAGCCCATTCCTCTATAAGGAATTGCCTCAACTCAGGGGTGTTGCTGGGTTTTCTCAAAACACACACACACACACACACACACACACACACACACACACACACACACAGTGCTAGACCTTTTCCCAGCTGGAATGCTGTAATGGAAGGACAACATGCAAGACAGCATAAACCAGCCAAGATGGGACTCTGACAATGCCTCATACAATGAGATAAATCAATGGATAATGTAGTGGAGTTGGTACATCATGGGCATGGACTCAGTAAGGACACCTTAGAGGGACGCATGGGAGTCATAGTCATAAGGCACAAACTAGTTAGGTCCTTTGGTGCAGCAGGGAGAGAGACTCCCTGTTTCAGGAGGCTTCAGTTGGGCTATGCCTCGATACCGCAAGTACTTCCAGGTCGAACATAAAAAGCAACACGTCCAGCCTCCTCCAGCTCAGTCAGAGTTGGACAAAAAGAGATTATGTACTGGAAGATTGCAGAATTGGCCTGTGAAAGAGATATTTTGTGAAATAAAAACCTTTATTTTGCACCTGGGAATATTTAGTGTGGTGTGTCTGGGGACTTTAGGCTTAGTGACACCCCGTGTTTTTTACAATTTTTTTATATAAAACAAAAAAACAAACAAACAAAAGGATTATCAAATTTGTAGCTAATACAATTTTAGTGTTGCGCACAAAAAAACTGCGATCTGAATACACAAAGTGAGGAATGAACATTAAAATTATATCTTTTGAGAAGGATTTAGGAAACACAGTGGACTTGCCCTTATCAGCATCCAGACAGTGTTTAAATGCCTTAAGACTACTAGCAGAATGTTATAAAACCTAACATGATGAATAGAGTACAAGTCAAAGGTGGTTATGTTCAAGATTTATAACACATCGTACTCAACATGAGGTCTCAAGGTCTCACCAGTGTACAGTGTTGGTCTCCACGCTAAAAAAAACCCTACAAAAAGTCCAGAGAAAAGCAACCTTTTCAGTTTAAGGAAAAGGAGATTAAGAGGCGATATGATAGAGGAGATTAAAATTATGAAGGGAATGAGTACAGAGGATCAAGACTGTTACCTGAAAAGGAGTTAAAACAAGAACATGGAGACACAGTTGGGAACCATTTAACAGTACATTTGTCATTAGGAAGGTTTTCTTTACACAGAGAACCATAGACCCAAGGATAAGTTACCATGTAGTGTGGTAGATAAGACTTTTGGGACCTTTAAAATGAGATGTTATTTTGCAGGAATTAAGTGGACGTGACTGCCGATCTTTGTTGGGCAGAATGACCTATTCTTGTCTTGTTGAAAGGGTGAGAAAGCACAGAAACAGACTGTTAACTATACTAGTTGGCCAAAATTTTAAAACAAATGCTATGCTATTGCGGTGTGGAGTTTTTTCAAATTTCCTGAAATGTACACTGATACAGAAAGTAATTATTTTCAACTGACACTTACTACTGCCAAGAAAATGGCCTAAAATATTCAACAGCATGTTGATCATGTGTGAAGTACCATGTGTTCTAACAATGTGTCACAAATTTTCAAGTGTTCAGATGCAAAAAAATGGACATTAACCTTTTGAAATCAGAGGGCTATACTCCACTACAAACATATCTCAACTAATGCAGTCATGGAGAGTATTCTCATAATTTAAAAAACAAACACACCACTGTAAATAAAAATGAAATGCTCATCATTAATGGATATGTATGCTGGTCTCTTAACAGGTATACTGAAGGTTATGAAAATCCTTCAAAATAATGTTTTTCATATCATTTGGCACTGTTGGACATTCAAACTCAATCGTGTCAAAGTGAACAAGTTATGTCAAGTTGGGGAGCATGCACTGGCACAGTGCTTTGCCACACCTACTACATGGCAAAACAACTTGGGATGCCGGTTTGACCAGTCTCACCTTCCGGAAATGACCCACTATCTGCCGCAGTCTGGTCAGGGGTGGCCCCTTGGCCTGGTCCAGCCACTCGGGTCCCCAACAATGAGGATCTTATGAGCCGGATCACCCTCGGGGAAATGCGACACATGATCGTAGTGTCGTAACTGACGCTCCCTCACAATGCAGGTAATGTGCCTCATTCAGGAATTCATTAGCAAAAGCTCATTCAAAACAAAGTAGAACCAAAAGGTATCCAAGGATTTTCTGGAGAGACACAGTACCAAAGAAGTCCAGTCTTTGTCTCAGTCCCTGGATAGCGTCCATGTCCCACAACCATATAGCAAGACAAGAAGCACCAGGACTCTAAAGACTTGGACCTTCGTCCTTTTGCATAGATATCGGGAGCGCCGCGCAACACTTTCCAGCGACACCTCTCTCCCAATCTGCCTACTGACTTCACAGGAAGAGTCACCAGAGACATGAATGTCACTGTCAAGTTAAGTAAACCTCTCAACAAGGTCAATACTCTATCCTCAAACAGACACACTGCTGATGGCTGTGGCCAAGAGATCATTAAAGGCCTGGATCTTGGTTTTTATCCAGGACACTTGCAAGCCCAGACATTTGGACTCCTCACTCAATCACTAGAGTGCCACGATCAGAGCCTCCATTGACACTGCAAAGATCACAGCATCATCAGCAAAGTCAAGACCCGTGAATCTTTCTTCACCAACAGATGCCCCACAGCCGCTGGACCACATGACCTTGCCCAACACCCAGTCCATACAAGCAGAACAGAGTAGGAGCAAGAACACACCCCTGACGAACCCCAGAATCAACTGGGAAAAACAAAGGTCCTGCCTCCACTCTGCACAGCACTCACAGTACCAGTGTACAGGCTGGCCATTATATCTAGCACCTCGAAGGGATCCCGCAAACCCTCAGGATGTCCCACAGGGCAGCTCAATCAACCGAGTTGAACGCTTTGCAAAAATCGTCAAAGGCTGTAAAGAAACTGACGATATTTGTGTTTGAGAACCCTCCATGCCAGGATTCGGTCGATGGTAGACTTCTTAGGTGTAAAAACAGATTGTTCCGGTTGCTGGTAGGTGAGCAAGTGATCACAGATCTTAAGGACGACCCTAGCAAGGACCTTACCCTGCACCGAGAGCAGTGTTATCCCCCTGTAGTTGCTGCAATCCAGGCGATCACCCTTCCCATTCCAGATAGGGATGACAATTCCCGTTTTCCAGTCAGTTGGGATGATGCCAGTCTGCCAAATGAAAGCAAAGATTGCTTGCAATTTCAGGAGGACAGCCTTACCACCAGCCTGTAGAAGTTCACCCCGGATACCACAGATCTCTGCAGCCTTTCCCTCCCCTCAGATGGTTCACCTGTGCAATCTTAGTGAGATTGAATGTTCACTATTTAAATTTTTCCACAAAAGTATGAGATGAAATTCTATTTACAGTGGAACCTCTAGATACGAGTTTAATTTGTTCCAGCACTGAGCTTGTATAGCGAATTTCTTGTATCTAGAACAAAACTTCCCCATTGAAAATAATGGAAATCCAGTTAATCCGTTCCGCACCCCAAAAATATCAACATAAAAATCAATTTTCCTAACAAATAACACTGATAAATAAGTGTGGATACACTTTGTCTGCTGAGCGTCATGTGATCATAACCGAGCTGATGATTCTTCTCTCTCATGCTCGTCTCTCTCTCTCTCCTTGAGGGTAGAGAAAAGCCAAGCAAAATGACACCTTTTATTGGCTAACTAAAAAGATTACAATATGCAAGCTTTCGAGGCAACTCATGCTCCTTCTTCAGGCAAGATGTAATCAAAGCTTGCATATTGTAATCTTTTTAGTTAGCCAATAAAAGGTGTCATTTTGCTTGGCTTTTCTCTACATTCATAATGGCTAACATGGTACAACACCCTAGTACTCCTCTTGAGTGCAATCGTCTCCTATTCTCCGTCTGCATGTCCACAATATTTTTGGATACGCTTATACGCTAACTTTACAGCTTAAACAATGAAATCACAAAAGCACAAACGCGTAGATCCTCACGCTACGGGAGAACAAGGAACACTGAGTGAGCGGACGGGCTGGCAGCGTCTGCTTGGGTGAATCCCCGAGTCGAGGCGGATTGGGAAACGCGTCACGCATAGCCACAGCCTGGCTCGTGCTCGTATTTAGATCAGAATTTTTCGCTCATACTTTCCTCTTATCTTGGATTTCGCGTATACAGAAGTGATCGTATCTAGAGGTTCCACTGTACTCCATGAAGTCTGGAGTGGTAGCCATGAAAAAGTTTTAAAGAAAAATCTTTTGGGGGTTCCTTTAAATATATTGTTCCATTAATATCGTTAGTAAGCAACAGTTAATATCCTATTAAAAAGAGTAAGCCAGAGCTAGTATAGTAAGATTTTTACAAATAGTTTTGAAAGATGCAAAATATCATTTACTTATTGTTATCAACAAAATCCCAGAAAATATCAAGATACCATTTCTTTTTGTTAATAACGCACACACTACTCTGGATATTAAATGTGACAAACAAGCATGATTCACACAAATCATGGAAAGCTGTGGATAACCTTTTTCAGAAAATGCTTCCCAATAGTGAGATCATAGAAAGTCATACAGTAAGTGTGGACATTCTTCCGAATTTTTTTCCATTTTTGCACTTTTTTGTGGATAAGGTGAATAATCTTAGGGCTCATATACCCCTCACTGTTTATGACCCCTTAGCCGTTCTCCCCTGCTCTGCTGTTTTTTTTTTTTTATCAGTTTGAGCCGGTGACTATCTTGTCTATATGAGATTGTTGGTCAATTGAAGCCCTCAGGTTCTCCTTTTGAGGTTGTCCCACCTTCTCTGTTTAAAAAGATTATTTCTGTTTTAGGGCCATCTGTTCTTGCTATTATCAATAGTAGCCTTTCCTCAGACATAGTTCCTAATTTGTTTAAACATGCCATTGTGCAACCATTGATCAAAAAACCAAGCCTAGATCCCACTGTACTATCCAATTTTAGACCGATTTCCAAGCTTCCATTTCTCTCCAAAATTTTGGAGAGAAGTGTGTATATTCAATTGAAAGCCTTTTTAGATGAAAGTGATGTGCTAGAAGTGTTTCAATCTGGTTTTAAGCCATTTCACAGTACTGAAACCGCATTACTGAAGGTTTTTAATGACATCCTTTTGGCAACAGACTCAGGGGATTATGCGATTTTAGTTCTGCTTGATTGAACAGCTGCCTTTGATACTATATATCATAGTATTTTATTATCTCATCTGGAGCACTGTGTGGGCATTTGTGGTACTGCCTTGGCGTGGTTTAAAATCATACTTGACTCAAAGAACTTTTTCAGTGAGGCTAGATGAATTTAGATCTTCCTCCGCTTCACTATCGTGTGGGGTTCCGCAAGGCGCCATACTTGGTCCTTTACATCTTCTACCTCTTGGCTCTATTCTTAGAAAGCATAAAATTGCTTTCCATTATTATGCAGATGATACTCAGGTTTATGTACCCCTCAAACGCAAGAATGCTTACTCTATACAAACGTTGGTTATGTGCCTAAAAGGGGTGAAAGCTTGGATGGCAGTGAACTTTTTAAATTTTAATGAAAATAAGACAGAGGTTATAGTTTTTGGTCCTGGGGACACCAGTGGGTCTATTTCTACTTCTGCTCTTGTGGATTTGGGTCCCCTTGCACAATATGGTATGCCTGTTACTACGAATTTGGGTTTTATGATAGATGAGAATTTTAGACTGGACGGTCAGATCAGTGCTGTGGTGAAATCTGTTTTTTTTTTTCAGCTAAGACATTTGGCTAAGATAAAAAACATTCTTTCCAAAAGATCAATTTACAACAGTAATCCACGCCTTCATTACAACCCGATTGGAATATTGTAATTCATTGTATGTTGGTGTTAGCCAGTCCACCCTGTCTCGGCTGCAGCTAGTGCAAAATGCTGCTGCACGCCTTTTAACTGGAACGCGAAAGAATGAGCACATCACACCTGTATTATCCTCACTGCACTGGCTGCCTGTTCAGTTTAGAGTTCAAGATTCTTTTATTTGTTTTTAAGACCTTAAATGGGCGTGCTCCGCCCTACCTCGCTGAGCTGCTGCATATGCACTCTCCTTCCCGCTCACTCAGATCAGCTGTTTCTGGATGTGCCTAAGACTCAGCGAAAGCTCAGGGGGGGGATAGGGCTTTTTCCGTTGTGGCTCCAAGGCTCTGGAATTCACTGCCGATCCACATTAGACAGGCCTCCTAACTGCCCATTTTTAAGTCTGCTCTTAAGACTTACCTTTTTGGTTTGGCGTTTGATCCTGTGTGAGCAGTTGATTTTACTCTGTGTTAACTCTGTTTAGTTGTTTTTACTATGTTTTATTTATTGTATTTTATCTACTTATTAGTTTTTGTTTAAAATTTATTTTAGTCTATGTTCAGCACTTTGGTCAGCGTCTGTTGTAGGTAAAGTGCTTTCTAAATAAAGTTGACTTGACTTCCGAAGGTATACCTCATTCGTAACAATTTACTTCCCAAAATACACCCAATATTTTATGCTCATTCACTTGCGTAATATGTATAGGGTCACTAGCACCCCAACACAATATTTCTATATTTTTACATGAGCTTTAATGGGTTGCATGTGTAAATAGCACTCAAATAATGACATGCTTTTCTTCTACAATTTCTTTGTAACATTAATGTGCATGTACCAAAATACTGGCACAAGCAGGCTCAGTGCATATAATATATATCTCTCTATATATAGAGAGATAGATAGAACAGCCCTGCTTAGAACTGCATAAATAGAGCATAATTGGGCTATTACTCTTGGTAAACAAAGTGAGCTTCGAAGTCAGTTTTTCTTAGTGATCTGCAATTAAAAACAGCCCACGTGTTTGAGTTTACAGTTTCTAATAAGATTCAGGTACTTTTGCTGTAGATATTCTGAACCGGAGCATCAAGTCATCCTAGATTCATGTGCTCTATGGTAATGGAAAAGTCATTAAAAAAAAAAAAAAAAAAGAAAGAAAAGGGGTCCTGGAATTTGAAATGTACTGACATGTACAAACCTGGGGCTGAGCTACCAGAAAGTGTACCTGGACTACCAAGTTTACAGAGCTAATAGCACACCAGACTGCTACCACATGCATTTACAATTTGTTCTCCACTGCACATACTTTAAAGATACACTAACCACTGCTAATACACAGTACTTTGGATGCATGAATAGGACTCTATAAGAAGAGGCTCTGAAGAGCCCAATTTTCAAATTAAAAGATCGACATTAATTGTACTGAGAGTTGAACTCACTTCCAAAGCTCCCTGGCTTGCTCTGGCTGAAGGCATTATTTGGCTGTGAAAATAAGCTTCCCCCAGTATTGGTGCTTCCAAAAAGGCTGTTTGAAGAGCCACTGGCTGTTCCAAAACCAAATCCAGTGCTGGTGGAAGTTGCAGGTTGGCTAAAGGTACTTGATCCAAAGAGTCCCCCTGTAAGCCACATAGAAAAAGCAAGGCAAGATACTTGAATGTCATTGGCATCAATATTCAACAGAGGAGTACATCTCATAAGAACACCTCACAAGTACTACTTTAATTCGTGTGTAATATTTTAAAGAAATGAAAATGCTCAAATCACCAAGGGTGTTTAAAAGCACATAATAAAAAAATCAAGAAATTAAAAACACAATAACTCAATTCTTTTACTTAAAAAAAATTCACAAGGAAATATATGCTATTCATTTACTTCATTCATTAAAATTATTAATGCAAACAGACCTGGTTTGTTTTGTGTATTTCCAAAGAGTCCTCCCGTGTTGTTACTTGTTCCAAATGATGATGATGTTCCAAATGCACCAGTAGAGCCAAACCCAGAACCTTGGATGCAAAAGTAAAAATTTTAAGGATCAGATATACTTTTTTTTCCCCCTTCACATTAAGTAGAGAGATTATATTATATTATCATACATACAAACACACACTAGATTCTACGTTTGTGATATCCATACTTTCTCTGCAAAGAATTATTTGGGTGTTCCCACCCCCTTTTCCTTGAAATGATTGTTATCGTGGCACTGATTTGCACTTAAAAATAGACCTTTTCAGCCAATGTAATGAAGAGCTTCCTGTTTAAATGGGGTTGCGAGATGAGAATTCAGCTCTTCGGCGCACCCAATTTGATTTTTTCCAACAAACAAATTTTCAAAACAAACCGTATTTTGCGACTCTAATCAGAGTCGCAGTAATAATTATGTTGGCATGATCATTATAGATCCGAGATCGGCTAAAACTTAAACAATGACTGTTGTTAATACCCAGCCATCATTAATCTAATCTGTGGGCAGCTCAGGTTTGGCATCCATCCTTCTGAACTCTATTGGCAAACTGATTGACGTACCAAGCAAATAGCGATACGTTCTACATTACTTACGGTTCCAGAGCTGTCGTAGGATTTAAGTCAGCTGACTATGTTAGTCCCAGAAAGTACGCCCCACCAAACCAACATTCCAAAAACCAACCAAACTTACTGTTATCTGCTTGAACCAACACCGAATTACTATACTCAGCCGTCCAGCGATGACACTGTAGCATTCAAACATTCTTATCCAATCATGCAATACTGCGTCCGCGTTTGCCAAGTTATGTTCTAACTACAGAGTCCCACTGCATGGTTCTAACTTGTATCGACGCAAATACCATACAAACAGATAGTACATAAATAAAAGGCAAAGCCCTCACTGACTCACTACTAAATTCTCCAACTTCCTGTGTAGGTAGAAGGCTGAAATTTGGCAGGCTCATTCTTTACATATTACTTACAAGTTAAGCAGGTTTTGTTTTGAACTTTTACGTATAAAGGTCGACAATGTCCGCCATGTTAAACTTTATTTATGGCCCCATCGTAACATTTGATAGGCGGCTTCCCTGCGCTAATCAAAGCCGATGTACGTACTTATTACGGTGGTATGACGCCAATGTCGGCCGCCATATTGAACTTTCCAACGGTCTTTGTTACCCATGGGCCCATCTTCAAGAAATTGGTATGCAGGTTCCTAACGCTAACTAAATCCTACTTACGTACATATATACGTCTATAGCCTGCAACTTGGTCGCCATGCGAGGCGGCGTTGGATCCCTCATCCCCATGCCTCCCACATGGTTGGCTGCCTGCCTATATAAGGCCGTCCATCGCTCCAGTCTCTTCATTCCCTTCCTTACTTCACCACGGTATTCACGTCTCCCTGCTGATAAATGCAGCCTTTTTATTTAATCCACGGCTTCTCCGCGGTTTTATTGTTCGTTTATTACGATTATAGTTATTGTATAGGTATTTTAGACTTCCAACTGTAGATTGTTCCAACTGTAACCCCATTAACATGTCTATCGAGATGATCACCATCAATCAAAGAACTTTCAACTAACCGAGTGGTTTCCGTGCCCGGAGAGCACTATAAGAGTGAAATGCTTAAGCCCTTCACCTATGGTTCTGCAGGCAAGTTGATGGCTGCTGCTGAATTGTTCAGTTGTCTCTTTCAAGTTTACCGAAATGGCCAAATACTTTATACACCTTTGGACAAGCGCCAATGCCTCTTAAACATCTTAGATTCTCTGGTGACGATTTGAGTAGTGGACACTTAGATGTTTATGAATGTTTAAATTCTCAAAAGCTGGATGCAAAGTTATCAATGAAACCGGTTGTATGCTTACAACGCTTGACAGATGCTGAATGTCACTTCAACACAGCAAGTCCTGCAAATACTAACAACTGAAACAAACCATGAAAATCAAACCAATTATGACAGCAGCAATCCAAGCTACGAGATTTGAGGCAAGATTGCTTTTCACATGGCCAACTGTACGTTGCATGCTCAAGAGTAAGCTCAGCGCACAGCTTGGTCATATTACAACCGGAGGGCCGAACTGACAACATGGTATACAAAGAAATCCTTAAATAATTATTGGTATATTTTCCCGCAGTTTAAAAAGGTTTACTTTTCTTCTTAATAAAAATTAAGGCAGTACTTTGCCGCTGTGAAGCGTGGGTATTTTGCTGAGAGAGAGAGAGAGAGAAAAATTTGTGAAATTAAGCTTTTCGCTCTCAAAATGTTTGTTGTATGTTGCTCATACAAGCAATTAATGGCTAAAAAAGCTGCCTCAGTCTTGTTTGCTCAATAATGAAGGTTGCTTGGAGTCTTTCATATTTCACCCCAATATTAACTTTCCAAATATGTACAGATACATGAACCCTCTCCCCCATGGGGCAGCACCTTGTCAATTTATAGCAAAAATAAACCATTTTATTCCTTTAGAACACCTACAGGTACATTTCAATAAATTAATATCATGTAAAAAGTTTATTTCAGAAATTCAATTGAAAAAGTGAAACTCATATAGATTCATTACACACAGAGTGATACACACTTGAAATGTATTTCTTTTCATTTGCCGATTATGGCTTATAGCTAACTAGCTGAAATAACACTTTATTTTCCTCCCAGGCAATGCTGGGTATTTTTTTTAATTGTTTGAGAAAAGAAAGAAAAAAAAAAAAAACCCCAACACACACACACAAACACAACAACTTTAAAAATAAAAACTAAACAAGAAAGACTCAGAAGAAAACAGAAGGTGTTCTATTGACTCAGCTGGAATGTCAAAGGATGGACGTCCAGAGCAGCGAACTGCGTCACCTGAACTGGAGTGTAGTAGAGTCCATTCCACCTGTTCTTCAATAATTTCAAAAATAGTTTCATCTATATCGGAGTCTAAAAGGGCCGCCGACATTGTAATTTCTTCCGATAAATCTTCAATTCTCTCTCTGAAATACGTAATATCTTCGGCAGAATCCATTTCATCGGCAGCAGTAAGCATTTTTCCTAATTAATTCTTGTGCTATCGATTCACCAATCAGTAACTAGAGGGCATGTTAGAGCCCACCCTCTCAACTTTGACGAGTGAAAGTGACAGTTTTATTTCAGGCCGTATTTCATGACGGTTTGCAGGAATGTTACGGACAAAATTAAATAAGCAACGAAACACATTACGTGACACATTTATTTTTCTTTATGCTCTCATTTCATGATACATTTATTTATTAAGGCTTCATTTCATGATACATTTATTTATGCTCACATTTCACAGTACTTTTATTTATTTAAGCAAATATTTATTTAATTTTGACCGAAATATTCCTCCATAAGTGAGGACATTTGGCGTCGCCTGGAAAATATTAGGGAAAGAGGTTTTATTTTAGGAGTGTGTTATAGACCACCCAATTCAGACAGTAATTTCAACACACATCTTTTTAGTAATATCAAAAAGGCAAGTTTACAGGGGTATATTATAGTCATGGGGGACTTTAATTATCCAAATATTAACTGGGATAACCTTGCAGATGGAGGAGCACAAGAGTTTTTAGAAGTAATCAGCGACTGTTTTTAAAACAGTATGTTAAAGCACCAACACGGGGTGAAGCCTGTCTGGATTTAGTATTCTGTAATAATCAGGATAGAATTGAGGATGTAGAGGCGATTGAACCACTAGGGTCAAGTGACCATAATGTAATACAATTCTCAGTATTTTGTAAGAGTACAGATGCAAAGACTAAAGTTGTTAAGCTGAACTTTGGTAGGGCTAATTTTGAGCAGATGTGACAAAGTCTAAGTAGGATAGACTGGGGTAAGCTTTTAAATGTGGAGACAGTCGAGGAGCAGTGGAACAGGTTTAAAAATGTTTTACATATAATGCAGGACAGATACATACGTAAATTTGGAATTAATAGGAAACTAAAAAAAAACTCCACGGTGGATTAATAAAGATTTATAAAAAAGAAGTTGCAAAGGAAAAAACTACTGTATAAGGCATATAAAAGACTAATGACTGCAAAGTGAATCGTAGCGCGTATGAGAACATGAGGGCAACCATTAAGAAGGATATCAGGGAGGCCAAAAGACAGAATATAGCAGATAAGGCGAAAGACCCCCAAGAGATTCTCTCAGTATTTTAGTAGTAAAAGAACAGTTAAGGAGGAGGTCAAGCTCATCAGGAATAGTAAAGGGGAATTAAAAAGATAGACAATGAAATAGCAGTTGCCCTACACTTACATTTTTCTGAGGTGTTTACGAGTGTGCAAGTGGATAACCTCCCAGAGGTAAACGCAACTACTAAGGAGGTACGGAGGGATTTGGAAATTGTAGAGGGAGAAATGCTGCTCAGATTAACTAAAATGAAATTAAACAAAAATCACCAGGCCCAGATAATATTTATACTTGTGTTCTTATGGAGGCTAGCAAGTAAATATATAAACCCTTGACACATATTATTAGGAAGTCACTGCAGAGATTTCCGAAGGACTGGAAAACGGCAAATATCATCCCATTATATAAAAAGGGTGACAGGGCAGATCCAAGCAACTATAGGCCATTAAGCTTAACATGCATCACAGGAAAATTAATGGAAGGAATTATTAAGGATAAGATTGAGCAACACATGGCAAGGACAGGAGTTATTCCGAACAGTCAGCATGGGATCAGAAGAGGGAGGTCGTGTTTTACTAACATGTTGGAATTCTATGAGGTTGCAACAAAAGCATACGATCAAAGTGGAGCTTATGATATTATTTATCTGGACTTTCAGAAAGCATTTGATAAGGTGCCACATGACAGGTTGGCCATCAAGTTAAAAGAAGTGGGAGTTCAGGGTGATGAAGTAACAAGCTGGTTAAATTTGCAGATGATACCAAGATAGGTGGATTAGCAGATAATTTGGAATCCGTTATATCATTACAGAAGGACTTGGATAGCATACAGGCTTGGGCAGATTTGTGGCAGATGAAATGTAATGTCAGTAAATGTAAAGTATTACACATAAAGAGTAAAAATATTAGGTTTGAGTATACAATGGGTGGTCAGAAAAATCGAGAGTACATCTTATGAGAAGGATTTAGGAGTCATAGTAGATTCTAAGCTATTAACTTCCCAACATTCTTCAGAAGCCATTAAGAAGGCTAACAGAATGTTAGGTTATATAGCACGATCTGTGGAGTACAAGTCCAAGGAGGTTATGCTCAACCTTTATAATGCACTGATGAGGCCTCATCTCGAGTACGGTGTGCAGTTTTGGTCTCCAGGCTACAAAAAGGACATAGCAGCACTAGAAAAGGTCCAGAGAAGAGAGAATATGCCGATTCCAGGGCTACAGGGGTTGAATTATAAGGAAAGGTTAAAAGAGCGGAGGCTTTACAGTTTAAGCAAAAGAAGAGGTGACGTGATTGAAGGGTTTAAAATTATGAAGGGAATTAGTACAGAGGATCGAGACTTGTACAGTATTTTAAAATGAGTTCATCAAGAACACGGGAACACAGTTGGAAACTGTAGAGTAAATTTTGCACAAACATAAGGAAGTTTTTCTTTACACAAAGAATGATAAACACTTGGAATAAGCTACCAAGTAGTGTGGTAGACAGTAAGACTCGACTTGATGTTTTCTTGGAGGAAACAAGTGGATAGGACTGGCGAGCTTTGAATGAATGGCCTGTTCTCATCTAGAGTGTTCTAATGTTCTAAAACAAATTAACTTTGATGATATTCTAATTTATTGAGATGCACCTGTACTGTTCTGTATTCAGACTGTCAATTTCACTGCAAGGAGTTGCTGCATAAAATGCCAACATCTGCCATGTCTTCTTTCAGCTGCTCCAGTTAGGGGTTGCCACAACGGATCATCTTCTTCCATATCTTTCTGTGCTCTGCATCTTGTTCTGTTACAACCATCACCTGCATGTCATCTCTTACCACATCCATAAACCTCCTCTTAGGCCTTCCTCTTTTCCTCTTGCCTGGCAGCTCTATCCTTAGCATCCTTCTCCCAATATACCCAGCATCTCTCCACTGCACATGTCCAAACCAACGCAATCTCGCCTCCGATTTTGTCTCCCAAACGTCCAACTTGAGCTGACCCTCTAAATGTCAGCGAGTCATTTTCCAACCCGCTATATTCTAACACAGAGTCACGGGGGTCTGGTGGAGCCAATCCTACCCAGCACAGGGCGTAAGGCAGGAACAAACCCAGGCAGGGCGCACACACAGTAGGGACAATTTAGGATCACCAATGCACCTAACCTGCATGTCTTTGGACTGTGGGAGGAAACTGGAACACACAGACAGAACATGACCCTCTAATGTACTCATTTCTAACCCTATCCCATCCTCGTCACACCCAATACAAATTTTAGCATCTTTAACTCTGCTACCTCTAGCTCCGTCTCCTGCTTTCTGGTCAGTACCACTGTCTCCAACCCATATAACATAGCTGGTCTCACGATCATCCTGTAGACCTTCCCTTTCACTCAATCAATTTTGCTGATATTCATCTCTCACAAATCATTCCCGACACTCTTCTCCACCCATTCCACCCTGCCTGCACTCTTTTCCACAATCCCCATTACGCTGTACTGTTGATCCCAAGTATTTAAACTCATCCACCTTCGCCACCTCTACTTCTTGCATCCTCACCATTCCCTTGACCTCCCTCTCATTAACACACATGTATTCTGTCTTGTTCCTACTGACCTTCATTCCTCTCTAGAGCATATCTCCACCTCTCCAGGGCCACCTCAATCTGCTCCCTACTCACAATGTCATCAGCAAACATCATAGTCCACGGGGACTCCCGTCTAATCTCGTCCGTCAACCTGTCCATCACCATTGCAAATAAAGGCCTCAGAGCCAATCCCTGATGTAATCCCACCGCCATCTTGAATGAAGAAGTGTACCGTCTGCTGACAAGCGAAGTCTAAAAATATTATTCAAGACCTGATTAACTTTCTGAGGCTGTTCTTGCAGAGAACTTAGAAGTACAGGTTCTTTCAATTTGCCTGTTGGCTTTAAACACTGAGGGAAACGTGGTTTGGGAGGGTGAAAGCAGCCAATCCGAGAGCATTATTCATTTCTCCTTGCTGCCGATTGACTGCTGCCCTACGACGCGTCTCCAGTGGCGTGTCCTTGTGTTTTTCATTTTGTTATTGTATTCATTGTTATTCTTAAAGACGCACAAGATGTCGCCGAAACGCCCTGCACCTTCTAAGGCTTCTGGCACAGAGCCTAAGCACCAGAAGTAGTTTAAAACACTCCAGGAAAAGGTTGAACTACTGGATTTGTGCCGGAAACTAAAAAGTTATGCTGCAGCAGCACGCCACTATGGCATTAATGAAAGCACCATAACACTACATAAAGAAGAACAAAGCAGTGATCTGGAGTACCATATCTGTAAGTTTATGCGATAGTGCCAAAAAGATAATGGATTGTAAAGAATAAAAATATCGTCAGGATGGAATCTGCCTTGGCATTGTGGATCACCGACTGCAGGAAAAAGAACATCCCATTGGACAGTAACATCATCTGAGAGAAAGCATGGAAATTGTACCAGCAGTTCACTACAGGAGACAATGTAGCAACTTTCCATCATAATGTTCCTGAAACCTATAAAGAAGAGCCAGCACGAAACCCCATCAGAAGACCAGTCCAAAGATAAGATTCCTCCTGAAGAAGAGGCGCCATCCAAGGAGTTTAAAATCATCTGCATTGTACTGCACAGGTACTTCATCATCAAGTACCTGTACATTTTACTGTATTTTAATTAAATGAAATTATGTATTTACTCTACTTAAGAAAAACAACGAATACCAAAGAAAACACGCTTGCATGAATTACAGTACATACAGTGGTAACATTGGTATTTTACATTCTAGCACCACGGGAGACATAGCAGTACAGTACTTTGCAGTATACGGGTTTACCTTTACATTCCATTTTTAGGTAATGTATTACGCCAAGTTTGCAACAAAATTAAAGTGCTTTGGGGCCATACTGTATTTAGTGTTTAAAATATAGATACTTAAAAAGGTATTTTTTAAACCACATCCAAAAGCCACGGTTTTTCACAATTCGACAGGTGCTCTAGGAACGTAACCCCTGCGAATATTGGGGATGTACTGTACCACAAGAAAAGTATTTTCAATGCTACCAAGAGCTTGCCAACAGTTTAAAAAAAAGTGTATATCATTGTTTTGGTGACACATGAAGCTCTTTATACCTCCTTTAGAAAAACACAAGTTGTGAAGCTGTGTATACAGCAAGATGACTCAAGCAGTTTTGAGTGAACATTGCCGAGTTCATAACACAAGAGTTCCCTGAACTGACTAAAATGTTTGCGATATTCACCAAATTACATTTAGGTCAATGGGGAAAAAAGAGTAACTGGACTCAATTTGACTGGATTAAAATAAAGGCAGCCATCTTTAAAGTATCCCTGAGGGTAGGGAAGTATCTGCTAACTATACTGGACCGTTTCTTATGGCCAAAGGAGGGGACCCGAGCTGTGCTGCAGCAATGTCAACCATTGCACCACCATGCCCCTCTGGTATAAAAGAACGAACAGAGTCAGAGGCACACAATTAAAGATAGTCAAAACAAAGTAGAAATACCAAAATTGTAGGCAAAAGTCAGAAAAAATATGCAGGTCTTTTAAAGGCAGAAAAGACAAAGGGGCGTGTCATGACTGAAGTCGCTGACTTCTTCCATTTTATGAAGTCACACTGAAGGCTCTCCAAACGGTCTGTGTGGATGCTATGGGTCTAAAAAAAAAACTAAGAAATGTCACGCTTGGACTACAAAATGTTCAAAACGGTTTCTTCGCGAGCACCAATGGGCCAAGGGTATATTATTGTGGCCAAAAAGGTAACCCGAGCTGTGCCAACCACTGCACCTTCGTGAGATCAAAGAAAGAATGCAGTCAGAGATATATTTCACCAAAACAAATTGAATTGTCTGCCTTTCAACGATTTTGGCATTTACAAAGAGGTGTGTCATGATTGAAACCGCTGGTTCATTGTTTTTTGAAGTCATACTGAAAGCTCTGTCTGTGGTTTTACGCTCACCCTGTCACTTGGCTAAATATTATGTATGCATAGGGCACGCGTCTCCTTCTCTTATATTGACGTGGAACTTGAAGATCGACCGGCACAATTAATATTAAGGTGGTTAGGATCCTAAACTACAGTCATGGCCGAAATATCGGTACCCCTAGAATTTTCCCAGAAAATGCACAATTTCTCCCAGAAAATTGTTGCAATTACAAATGTTTTGGTATACATGTTTACTTCCTTTATGTGCACTGTAACAACAAAAAAAAAACAGAAAAAAGGCCAAATCTGGCATCATGTAAAACCAAAAATGGGCCGGACAAAACTATTGGCATCTTTTCAAAATTAGAGGAGAGCCAGGAGGACCCCATTGCTGACACAGAAACAAAAAAAGCCAGACTTGAGTTTGCCAAAATGTACTTGAGGAAGCCAAAATCCTTCTGGGCGAACGGCTTGTGGACAGAGGAGACCAAGATAGAGCTTTTTGGTAAAGCTCATCATTCTACTGTTTACAGAATGAGGCCTATGAAGAAAAGAACACAGTACCTACAGTCAAACATGGTGGAGGTTCTAAGATGTTTTGGGGATATTTAGCTGCCTCTGGCACTGGATGACTTAACTGCGTGCAAGGCATCATGAAATCTGGAGACTAACAAAAGATATTGGGGCGCAATGTAGGGCCCAGTGTCAGAAAGCTGGGTCTGCGTCAGAGGTCATGGGTGTTCCAGCAGGACATACCTCTTAAAGCACCCAGAAATGGTTGAAGACGAAGCGATGGAGTTTTTTTTTTTTTATTAACTTGATTGATTTGTATGGATTGCAATAAAATTATTACAAAAAGAAAAATCGAGTTAAGAACAAATTGATCCCCACCCCTGAGAGAGCGCAAGGCAAACGGCGTGAAATTTAAGGCTTGTAAACATACCTAAGTTAATAAATTATCAGTGCTTTATGAGCTTATTTCAAAATATTACTGATTAAATCCTGCCATGTTTTGAAAAAAGTCTGTACGGATCTTCTGGGCATTTGATTTTTTCCAATTTCAAATAGTATAACACATCAATTTCCCACCGACTTAAGAGGAGAGTTGGGTTCTTCCAGTTTATCAGAATAAGTCTGCGTGCCAAAAGTGTAGTGAATGCAATCACAATTGGTTTGTCTTTCTCCACTTTAAACCCATCTGGAAGAATCTCGATGGAGAGTTCTGAAGTGTCAGGCAATGAATCGGGTTTTTAATATAAATTGAACAGTTATGGGAGAGATCTCAAAATTGCTGATGGGAGAAGGCACCCATCAAATCTGGGAGACCTTGAGCAGTTTGCAAAAGAAGAGTGGTCAGAAATTCCATTTGAGAGGTGTAACAAGCTTGTTGATGGTTATAGGAAGCACTTGATTTCAGTTATTTTTTCCAAAGGGCGAGCAACCAACTATTAAGTTGAGGGTGCCAATAATTTTGTCCAGCCCGGTTTTTGAGTTGTATGTGAAATGTCAGATTTGGCTTTTTTTTTTCTCGTTTTTTTTGTGTTGTTAAAGCACACAAAGGAAATAAACATGTGCATACCAAAACATTTGTAATTGCAACAATTTTCTGGGAGAAATGGTGCACTTTCTGGAAAAATTCCAGGGGTGCCGATAATTTCGGCTATGACTGGAGCAGAATTATCAGTAAATTATTCAACTAAGAAGGGCGAATGAGAATGCAGCGACCCCACTACAAATAACTCTTCGGTGAAATTCGCTGATCAAGTGAGCGTGCAGACCAGAATTTTATATTATGGACAGTTAATTCTGTAATATTTACATTCAAATTTTATATTCATTTAAAGAAAGAGGGGAAAAACCCACACATACACAAGCAATTGAGAACATCACTTCAAAAACAAACATCTTACCTTGTCCGAAAGTAGAAGTTGTCCCAAACGCTGTTGCACCACCTCCAAAAGGAGTTCCAAACGATTTGTTAAACATCATAACAAGACTTCATATGCCTAAAAATTGAAAGGAGACAAAAGTCAAGACCATACCTCTACTGGATATAAAACCAACAATTTATATATAAAAAAAACAAAAAAAAAAAAACAATTTTGCCCACCTTAGATTTTGGTTATGTTTTTTGAATAAAAGCACACGTGTTTGATATTTGGACTAACGTCTTCACACATTATACACTTCTGATCATTATTAACATAACATGGAAAAAGTTTCTGCTTTAGGTAGGTGTTCAACATTTCTTGCATTTCCTTTCATCCAACATTTACCCAGAACTTTGTAGACACAGAACACACATGAAATGCATGTATTCCAAATAACGATATACTCGATTATTTACCCTATACATCTCCAGGGATCCCCACATGCAGATAATGAGCCTTGGCTTGAGCTGAAAGACCTTTTTGTCCATGAGTTGAGTTCCATCAAGGTGGGGAATGGGACAGCAGGCTACTTGCCCTTATCTACACATTTACAAAAGACGCTGATGGTAGAGGGATTTAAGGTAGGCCAGGATTATAAGTTTTTTCATAGGCTTCAGGAATTCTAGTGTCAATCGGTCAACTATTTTATTGCTTAATCAATCAAACTACTAATTTTGCCCAATTAACTGAAGTAGGCAATGAATGTGTGATGTATTTACAATATTGAATTTTACATAAAGAATTTAAAAACCATGAAGATATGAAAAAGCAAACTCTTCTTACAAGGTAAACAAGATAACACTTAACAATAAAATAAAAGCCTTAAAAGTATTTTTTTTTATTATTATTAATGGACTTTACATAACTTGACATCCATAATCCAATGTGAAACAGCTTTTCGGTCATTTTAGAGTAGATGCATTTTAATGGTGAGGTCTATGACTCATTTTAAAACCCCATCATAAACGGATATACAGTAGATGTTGTTCATAGACATCCTGAATATTGGCACTAGGCATATTTTGGCACAAAGCTGCTTAATAAGGTTTATAAATGTATAAATGATACCAACTGAAGTCATACTGTAGGAAACGAGTAACACCTCCTTTGGAGCGAGGTAAAAGCTAACTTTTCAGTAACAGTTCATTTTTTGCATTGCTAACTTGGGTACAGCTTCACACCTTGTTCTGAAGGGGCAATGATTGCACAAGGTGCGTTTTTTTTATATAAATTCCTGTTGCTCATTATGTCCTATGTTTATATAGGATGTTATTGCTGCTCAATTTTGACAACCATTGATAAGCATTTTTCTTTCGGATATGCTAGTAGGCAATTTAACAGTTACAAGTTCCCAGCCATGGCATAAATATCTGGCAATGAGTGAAAATGCAACTTTGCCGAAAATAAACAGCAGCAAATTAATGTAATGGTCTAGTCTATCGTATTTAGGTAACCTGTGTACTGAAAGATTTTACTTTAGTGCACTGGAGAGTAGATATGCGAGATATCTCAGGTACTGCATTTGTTATCAGCCGATATTCATTAAAAATGATGACATCAAAATCGAAATGTGCACATTTTAACCAATACAGCCGACCGATATAAAATCGGGCTTGCGAACACTGTTCACTAAATAATTAAAATGTTGCTTTCACTGTTCGGGTGAAGCAGACATTAAGCTGCAGAAAAACCATGCATGCAAGCACAGCCCCTTGCGCTCACACAAGAACAGGGGGTTTCAAAAAAACACTGGATTTCCTAGTTTTGCTGACCGGAGCAACTGTGTGGTCATTTAAAAAAAAAAAAAAAGACAGAGTTGCTACCTGCTCTTTCTGCAAAAGTGAGATAATGCAAGGAGGTTGCAGAATTAAATCTTTTAATACCACCAATTTAAATTACCCATCTGAACCACCACAATAACGAATTATACACAGAATTTTTTGTAACTAATGTTAATAAAAGTTAAATCAGATGCCTACCAGGCTCACTAGCGGTAGCCTCATACAGTAAACCCTTCAAAACGCGATTCAATTCATTTTCAATCCTATTTTTTGTAAAAATTGATCTATTTGTATGGAATGATTACAGTATATTTAAAAAAAAACCATCCCACAAGCAAAGACATTTCCTCAAGACTGCAACAGAGCTAAAAGCATAACTACTAAAATAAAGGAAATGATCGCACTCGATAACCAACCTTTTTCCCTAGCTGAGGAAGAGGGCTTTTGTCGGCTACTATATCATTTAGAACCTCTGTACATTCTTCCAAACGGGCGATATTTTGCAGATGTCTCACTGCCTGCCTATGATGTGATTGCTGCACATATCCACAAGCTTCTAAGAAACAATGTCACCAGCTTTAGCTTCACTACAGATATTTGGAGCTCAGTCAGCCGCATGAGTATTTCAAGTCTAATGACACACTGGATTGCCAAAAATTTGGAGACAAAAAGAATACTCTTGCATAATAATGATTTCTACAGTTCTCATTCTGCAACTTTCATTGCACAAGCTTTCGATTCCATGTTAGCGAGAGGGAACATTTCATAAAGTAATGTGCACGTTGTACTTCCCGACAACTCTCACAATATGGCAAAAGCTATGGAACAAAGTAGCATTAAAAAAGTTTAAGCTGCATGACTCACACTTTGCAGCTTGCTATAAATGAATGCTTATTGAGCCAGAGAAGCATCTCCAACTTTTTGCCATTGGGATGCAAATAGTGACTCATTTTAAGAACTCGCAGCTTGCTATTTTGTGGGTGCGAGAAATACAAACAGACCTTGGTACCCCAACAACAATGCTTCAGTTGGACGTGCCAACTTGTCAGAACATCACATATTATATGCTGAAAAGTCTGGTTGATCAGAAGCGCACTCTTGCTGCGTATGGTGCTGAAAACGAGCTTCCTGCCTCTCTCACGATGCATCAGTGGGGACTTGTGGAAAACGTGATTACTCGAACCATTCGAGCAACTTACTAAAGACATAAGCGCGCATTCATCTACAATTGCAGATGTGATTCCGTCTGTTGAAGCACTTAAACGTCTGCTTAGCAAGTGTGGCTAAACAGATTCCAGAGTTCAGATGGCGAAAAATCATACTTTTGGAAGCTGTTACATAATGCTTTAATGATGCATTCTCCAAGCCACTATCCTATCTGCTGTCCTTGATCCACAGTACAAAGATCGAGATTCTGTGACCGAGATACCAAAAAACAAGCGCAAGAAGCACTTGAGAAACAACTGGTCGAGATCTCTGCTGGTGAAGAAGACGCAGAGAGCACTTTTAACAATAACCATACTAATTAGAGACAGACATAATAAATGTATATCTAAATATTTATAATAAAAAAAACGGTTACGGATTTACTTTAAAAAAAGAAAGAAAAAAACATAAGCCATAAACTACAGCTTCCTAATATGTAATCAGTATCATCACGCATTTGCTGAAAACTCGAAGTTGGCACGGCGGCTTGCTGGGACGGTGCATAACTTAAGAGCGCGGGGCAAACTGCTTCTCAAACATTAGTTGAGAAAAAAAAAAAAAGAACACGTTAACAGCATCACCTCGCCTTGTGTCAGGTTTTTACAATTTATGTTTGCCAGAATACCTACAATACTGTTACTTCAGCGGCGCAGTTTGTGGGTTTCTCCATTTTAGACAGTCAAGCTGCTGTGGAAAAATATTGGAGGAATTTAATTTATTGGGTACTTAACAAAAAGCAGGGACATGTTCGCTAGCATGGTAGAATGCAGCTTCAAGTTTTGTACCTTGTGAAAGATGTCTCCGGTGTCTAAACTGTAAAAGATCTTAAGATCTACTCCAGTTTTAATGTAAGCATTACTTTAAAACAAATTCACCCTAAAATACACAGCAGTCTCTCAATATTTCAAGGCACACCTGCGTTACATAGTGCGTTTCATTGTAGAACAGCTTGTGCTGTATCTCTTAAAAGTTCATCTGCATCACAATTTATAGAATGCCCCTTATATGACCCAAATTATTATATGTCAAGCTTTCAACATCACAAGTCTTTATTAATGGAGGTTGGTTGGTACAGGCGGTTGTCTTGTTTTTCTTTACCACATATCTGGTCAAACTATTAATAAATACTGTAATTACCTTTTAGGTAAACGTTTGTAAATTTTTTTTTAATTTTTAGCTGAATAACTATCTAAGTGAGCGCCCTCTCTCCATAAATAACCGTGTCCTCCAGTAATGTAAAAGGAATGCTGCTAGTTTACGAACCCTGGCCAAGGCAGCACCAGTTAGTACTTTGTACGAGTGTAGACATTGAGTGCCTTTTTTCAGCTTTGTCAAATATAGTAAAAGAGAAGCAGTCTTCCTGGTGAAAAGGCAGAAATGCTTCTTTTTTAACTACCACTTAAAGAAGCCAACTGAAGACCAGGGTTACTGGCCTCACTGTACCTTTTACTTTAGTTTTACTTAAATATACTGTATGTCTGGTTATGACACAAAGAATATGCATTATTTTTTTGCTAATATATCCAATGCCATGTTCTGTAATGACATGGTGTATTGATATGCTTAAGTTACCCAGAATATGTACATTAAGCAGATTTTTGTACATGACCGGGAGTATGTTTTCCTATATTGATTGGCCATATCTTGCTCTTTATCACCTCACAGAAAGTACTGGCTGCTTACATCAATAGCAAATAAGAGCATAAAAGTCAGCAAGTAAATAAAAAAAGTTCATCTCTGTTTGACATGCTACTGTTTCTTCGAGAATGCAAAATAAAATTTTCAGCATAACTAAAACATTCAAACTTGAATAAAAAAAAAAATCAGCCATCGGTTATCAGTATTGGCAAAGATGGACAAAAGCAGATCGGCATTGCCCAGAATTTCCATATCGGTGCATCACTACTGGAGAGTAAGAATTGTGGCAAGTTACAAGTTTCTTTAGCAATTTATCAGTTTTGCTTGAGAAAAATACCATGGCTCTAACCTTTGCGCGAACGCCAGTCACTAGCATGACTTTAAGATAACTAGCTTCACAACACTAAAAGAACTATTACTGAACATCTAAGCAAGTGCACGACATAGCTGTCTTGTCCTAGATTTTACTTCCAGTGGTGCTTATTCTTTAGTGTTCACGCTTTTTTGGAACAAGACTCCAAGGCAAGATTCAAACTCCCCACAATCATACTCCTCCTTTCATCCATGTTTGTACCATTCACATCATCTGCATCCTGTGATCGCTTCAAACCCACCCAGACAATACACTGTAAACATTTCAGATGTTTGTATCTTGTGTAGATGAAGTTTGTATTGAATGTTTGTGTCTGTTTATGTATATACTCTCAAAAAGGTATACAGAGAGAACTCTGAGTAAACCCAAAATTAACTGTTGAATATACAATATCAGTATATACTGTATAAGCTTAAGTGAACAATTATACATATTTGGGGAGGCAGTGACGTTATTACATAAAAATAAGTTAATACATATTTTCCTTTCATTATTGCAATGTAACCGTTTCCTTTTAGTTCTGGATTTGGACTGAAAGTCCTGGGGGAGGCAGGAAAAAAAAAAAAATCTGAACAACCTATTAGAAATAAGCCAATATTTACTGCGGATTATCCCCTTTACAAAAATATTTCTCATGATACTTTGGCAACTAAACTTAAATAGAAAAATGTCCTAATGGTTGGGCTTGTTTTAAAATTTGTGCAGATTACCCTATAAAGGAGGGAATACTAGTAAAAAAATCTACAGTACAACAAATCTAATTGCTAACCTCAAGGCGAGACATATTTATACAGGTTCTCCTCTCCCAAACCCCCGTTTCCAGTTTACAAGCTAGACATTCCTAATTCTTGAGTTGTAATCTATACTAATTTAACGGTCGACAACATCTGCCATGTTGAACTTTATTTACGGCCCCATCTTCACGAAATTTGGTAGGCGGCTTCCCTGCACTAACCGAAACCGATGTACGTACTTATTTCCGATGGTATGACGCCACTGCTGGCCACCAAATTGATCTTTCCAACGTCACTAATTCTCCAACTTCCCGTGTAGGTAAAAAGCTGAAATTTAGCATGCTCATTCCTTGCAGCTTACTTGCAAAAGTTAAGCAGGTTTCATTTCGAAATTCTACACATAACGGTCAACAATGTCCACCATGTTGAACATTCTTATTTATGGCCCCATCTTCACGAAATTTGGTAGGCGGCTTCCCTGCGCTAACCAAAACCAATGTACATACTTATTCTGGTGGTATGATGCCACTGTCAGCTGCCATATTGAACTTTCCAACATCACTAATTCTCCAACTTCCTGTGTAGGTAGAAGGCTGAAATTTGGCATGCTCATTCCTTACAGCTTACTTACAAAAGTTAAGCAGGTTTCATTTCGAAATGCTACGTGTAACGGTCATAACGGCTGACAACGTTCACCATGTTGAAATTTATTTATGGCCCCATCTTCACGAAATTTGGTAACGAAATGTGCTAACGAAAACCGATGTACGTACTTATTTCAGTGTTATGATGCCACGGTCGGCCGCCATATTGAACTTTTCAACGGTCTTTGTTACTTATGGGCCCATCTTCAAGAAATTTGGTACGCGGGTTCCCAACGCTAACTGAATCCTACTTGCGTACATATATACGTCCATAGCCTGCAGCTCGGTCACCATGTGAGGCGGCGTTGGGTCCCCCCATCCCAATGCCTCCCATGTTGTTGGCTGCCTGCCTATATAAGGCCGTCCGTCATTCCGGTCTCTACATTCCCTTCATTGCTTCGCCATGGGATTCACGTCTCCCTGCTGATAACTACAGCCTTTTTATTTAATCCACGGCTTCTCCGCTGTTTTACTGTTCGTTTATTACGATTATAGCTATTGTTTAGGTATTTTAGACTTACTTTACATTGTTCAGGTACCCATTTCCTTTATCATTCCAACCGTACCCCCATTAACACGTCTATCGAGGTGATCACCATCGATCAAAGAACTGTCACTTACCGAGTGGTTTCCATACATATACATATCCGGGCTCTAGAGTGCGACAAATTTGGTCACACGTGCGACCTAATTTCTCAATGGTGCAACTAAAAAAAAAAAATCAAAAGGTTGCACCGGTGCGACCAGCCGTTTGAGGGGAAAAAAAAAAAAGAAACTCCGTGACTCTTAAAGTCTCCCTGTTGATCAACAACAGACACACATTAGGCCCATATCGTGGTCTAAACCAATCAGAGATAGTGAAGGGCGGATCCCTGATTGGCGTGGTCCAGATATTCCTGTACGTGTGTGTACATTTGAAAATGCATGTGATGCAGTCAGACAGAGAGAGGCGAGTAGCCCATCAGGTAAACAGTGGATGTAGCCGCGGATTATGAGAGAAGATGAAAAGAACGATTGACAGCTTTTTCGTTAAGAATGTTAAGTTAGGGCCTGATCCGTCCGAAAATCAAAACCAATGCTCTGACACGGAGCCATCAACATCCCAAGTTATAGCAAGCCCTGGTCCGGAGACGGCATTAGATAATGAGCCACATACAATCGAGTCCGAGCCCACTGAAATTAAAAGGGGTAAAGTGAACATTTCGAAAAGAGTGGCTTGACCAGTTTCCTGGCTAAGATACAGTAAAGCCGATAATATAATGCACTGTATTTACTGTAAAGAGTGTGGGAAGACCATGGCCGGCAGTAGTGCATTTGTGACTGGTTCTAATACATTTAGAATTGAAACGCCGAAAAAGCACAATGCATCTATAAAACACATTACATGCGCGATAAATGCACTGCTCAAGTGTCCCCTCTCCCGCTGCCTTTCAGCGGCAGGCAGCAGCAAACAGATCATCAGACGAGGCGAGATGATAATTAAGTTTAACGTTGCCTACAATAATGCAAAAGAAGAACTTCCCTTCGCTAAATTCAAGTCCGAAATAATTCTTATGAAGAAAAATGGCTTGAACGTAAACCCGACGTACAGCAATGATGTCGCGTGCGCCCAATTTATAGGAGTCATCGCAGATACATTTAAAAAAAAACACGTCTGTGCAAATTGCGAACAGTGCGTACATCGCATTCCTGATCGACGGAGACACAGATAATCGCCACAAAGGAATGCGTCATTGTGTACGGTCGTATCTTGCGGAGAGGAAGACCGGTGAATATACTTATTGGACACATTGAGGTCGAGCATGTTCATGCCCAAATCTGGAAGATTTTGATGCTAGAGAGAGTGTGTGGCCAGCTGGTTTAGTCAAGGCCAAACTACAGGAGTTGGCCATCTGAGGGGCATGTGACTGCAATGGAGGATAGTCCATAAGACATTGAGTAATGAGATGTTCAGTTTGAAGCCCTTAAAACACTTAATTTAGATTTTCTTTTTAGTTAATTTATCTTGAGATTTTTTAAGTTTAAATTTCAGCTCAGTAAAGCATTTTAAGCACCAACACTTTTTCAGTAAGTTACCTTTCTTGTAGAATTGTGCTTGCCTTCAAATAAAGAACTTTATATTGACCAGATTGTTAGTTAATCATTTACAAGTCAATATTGCCTATATGGAAAGCGATAAAAAAATAAATAAATAAAATAAAAGTGATGTTAAATGTGATGCGGTTGAAAATTTGGGTGCACCTAACTTTTGTGCTGGTGCACCTAAGAAAAAAAATAAAAGTTAGGCGCACCAGTGCAAAAAGTTAGTCTAGAGCCCTGCATATACACATATAAATACATAGCCTGGTCGCCGTGTGAGGCGGAGTTGCGTCCCTCATCGTCACGCCTCCCACATAATTGAGTGCCTGCCCATAAGGCCATCTGTCAGCAGCTATCCAATAGACACACTGCTGCGAAATATTCGCTGGTGGAGGACTGTGCTTATGCAAAAGAAGATGAGATGGTCAGGGATAGACTAGTGTTTGGCACAAACTCAGTGAAAGTGCGAGAGAAACTTTTAAGGGCCGGGTCTGAGCTAACATTAAATAAAGCCGTGGACATCGCGAGATCACACGAGATAGCATAAGCACAGCTGAGAAGCTTCGATGCATGTACTCCGAGCGGCTCACGTGAACGGACTTTGCAGGACTGGGAAAGGTAAACCCGTGCATGCAGTGTGTGATGTCTCAGATAAAGAGGAAGACGAGCTGTTTATTGATGCAGTAAGAAAGGAAAAACCCTCTGAATCTGAACAAGCCTTTGTAGACATATCAATAGGAAAGCAAGGTGTAAAGCTTAAGTTTAAATTAAGTTCATAGACATGCTACTGCTAAATATTCACAGGCAAATCCACAACTTAATACCGGGAATGCCTATTAAACATCTTAGATTCACGAGTACCAATTTGGGTAGTGAACACTTCGATGAATGAAACCCGTTATCTTTACAGCGGTTGACAAACACAGAATACAACTTGAACACAACACATCCTCCAAATACGAACCTGATTGAAAGAAATAATGATAATCAAATCCTTGATGATAGTAACACTCATAACAGTGACAAAACAATTACATTGACAATCATGTTATTTTTAAAATTTTTCCTTTTCTTTTTCATAACTTCTTTAACACACTACTTCTCCGCTGCGAAGCGTGGGTATTTTGCTAGTAAACTAGTATTAAGGTCTTCCTAACTTCTCAGGTAAAATCAGCCTTCTGTATTCGATATACAGGAACTTTCCAGCAAGAAAAGAAATGTGTGAACGCTCAACTACAGTAATACATCCTGTAAAGGAGCACTACATCTAAATTATCAAAGCTTAGAAAAGCATATGCGGAAAAACAGTTTCTCTGATAGGTCAATTTACTAATGACCAATTGAGTCTTTTGCAGCGAAAATAGACCAATTTAGTTTGGCAGCCAATCAGAGCATGACTAACAGACATTTTAAAGAAATGCAGATTGAGTGGCATAACAGAGCCACAAACTTGCAACAGTCAGTTTATCAAATAAAATGTAGTGAAACGGATTACAAATTCACCAAGCAATCGTAAACAAGACCAATTTCCTAAATTTTTGTATTAAGCAAAAAATTCAGCCTATTTTTAGCATTTAACAAAATTTAGTCAAGTCTGCATTGCATTTAACATCTTGCCCGTTTTGCCAGTCACTATCTTCTCAGTAAATGCTGCACGCACCCCCCCCCCATTTGACTTTTCCCTTTTAAAGAAGTATAGGCAAAGCTCTTGATTCACTAGGACTCTAATCACAGATTATAATACATGTATATGCAAAATAGTACAAGTTTTAGGATTTATGTCATCATTAATGACTCCAAATGAATTTATTTATTATTGATATACACACACACTGTACAGTACATGTTTGTTCATGTCTGTAACCAGGACTGTGGAGTTAGGGTAAGAGTCTGCAAAAATGTACTGACTTAGACACCTAATAAAATTTATTGTAATGAAATAAATACATCAAGTTGAAATATTCCATTTCACAAACAGTCATAATTAAGTACTTCTCTGATGAAAGAATAAAGCACAGTGCATAGTCGTTACTACTAATGTGAAGTTCATCTGAGCTAATATACAACCTTGCTATTAATGTTAGATTTGTTGATGAAAAATAAAACAATAACATGCACCTTGGCAGTAAAGGACACCCAGCCACATCACACTACCGAGTATCTTCAAAAGTTAGTGTTGGGTGTTCTAAAACATTTTGAAACTAAAAAGGAACAGATTTTATGTATCGTGACAGATAATGCTTCTAATACGTTAAGCACAACTGAGAAAATAAATAAAGTAGATGAAGAAAGTGACAAACAAACAGATATCGGAGGAAGACGGTTCTACAAGTATTAGAGAAAGTGAAACCGAATAGAGAAGAATGAAATTTTAGATAACATTGCTGAAGAAGCATCCAAGCTTACTACTATTCAACATATGCATTGTGCTGTTCATACTCTGCAGCTTGCATTAAGAGATGGATTGAAAGATCGTCAAGGAGCTACTCTAACTGGCAAATTGAGGCAAGTAACGGTTGCAGCCAGGGCCACTAAAACAGATGCCATTTTGAAAAAACGTGCAGGAAAAGGACAATTTTGGATCAAGCACCACACTGGGGAAGCACTTACTTGATGGTAAAGAGAGTTTGCTTGAACTAAAAGACTTTCTTGAAGAACTGGACAGGGAAAATGTTTTATTAACTGAAAGCCAGTGGGCACAAGTAAAAGAACTGGAAAGTCTACTTTCTTACTCCTTTACTGTAACCAAGAGGTTGCAATATGAAGATTTAACACCCGGTAAATTTTTCTTGGAATGGAAGAGCTTGATATATTGCCTGAATAAAAGTGGAGGATTAATAGTTGATGGCATTGTATCTTCAATGAAGAAAAAGGCGAGAGTCTTTTACTGGATAGTCAAATCTTGTTAGCTGCTATTTATGTTGATCCAATGAGCCAAATTTTGTTGAGTAGTGACCACAGTGGCGTGGCGTAGCGTAGTGGGGGCGGGGGCGACCCCAGGCAGCACTTTTAGGGGGTGGCAAAGAATTACTGTATATTTTAGTCTTTTAAATTGAAATACCTAAATAAGAGGGCGGCGAAATTGTCCTTCGCCCCAGGCGGCTGACACCCACACTACGCCACTGAGTGACCAGATTGCTAATTGAAAAGAAAAAAAGATACCAAAAACAAAAGAGGCTCTGTGATGTAGCAGTTGGCATGAAGGGATTACTGCTACCTGAAAACACCACCACTGAATGAAGCTATAAGCACTGGTAACTCAGGATCATCTTCTTCAAATGAAGAATTAGAATTGTCCTACTTGGACAAAATGGAAGTTGCAAAAGCAAAGCGATGTCGCCTAAGTGTGAAAGGTAAAATGACCAGTAAAATGTCCAAATAGAGATTCCAGCAGGAGTTTTTAAAAGTATAATAACTCATTGAAAACTGACTGCAGAAGAAGTCATCCTTGTTTATCCAGAGATTCTTAGTGATGTGCCTAGAACTGCAACAGCAATACCACCCACCCAAGTCAGTGTTGAAAGACTAAATTTTCAGCTCTAAAAAGAAGTCATATTTAAGAGCTTCTATTAAAAAGGTTTTGGTAGAAGCAATTCTGTTTCTTAGAACACTATATTGAGTTAATTTTAGATTGCATTCAACAGCTATTCTACAACTATATTCCAAGTTTAAT
Organism: Polypterus senegalus; assembly: GCF_016835505.1. Taxonomy (NCBI): domain Eukaryota; kingdom Metazoa; phylum Chordata; class Cladistia; order Polypteriformes; family Polypteridae; genus Polypterus; species Polypterus senegalus. Next base: position 283,851,414 of record NC_053155.1, on the reverse strand, counting down.
ATATAAACTGTTTTAGGATTTACAGCTTTCGTTTTTTGTTCATGTAGTTAAGCTTTGTTTTGTTTTAAAAACTACTAAAGAATGTGGTTTATATTTTTGAACTGGTAAAGTTCCTGTTCCCGATTTTTTTATGCATGCTACTACTTTATAGCCACTTGATAAAAATAATAAATAAAATAAAAAAAAAACACCTTATGGTTTTCATTTTTTTGTCTTTTGTTTAAACTGGCCAATATGGTAGAGTCATCTTCCTAGCCATTAGTTCTGTGGTTAAATGATGTGTATGTTGCCTTCCTTCAATCAACATGGAAAATACATTAGCATATCAAATACAGAGGAGTTGAAAGTACTGGATTTATAAAAAAAAGTATATCATCAAATTCGGTGGTGTTTTGGCAAGTTTCATGAAGGTTCTTATATGGGCCTATGATTTAAATACAAAACGCTACTAAGGGACTTCTGCTGCTTTTCATACAAAGCAAGAAAAATGGCCGCAAGCATAACAACGGTTTGAAATACTTAATATAAAAGATGTAATGCAACTAAATAACAGTTACTAAATAATGAGTAAGCTGCTTTAAAAAGTAAAAGTTTCCCCAACAGTGGATGTGACACAGTTCACAAATTTGTTAAATACCTATCATTGGGATATTTTCAAAATTATGTACAGAGCACTCTGCTCTAGATATTGAAATGAAAATTAAACTTTTGCAGTAGGTGCCATGTGCATTTACCTAAAATAGGCAACTTACTTCAGTTTGACTATCACTGTAATAGCATATATAACAAAAATAACCCACTCACACTGCAATGTAATAGCAGATATAACAATGTAACCCTGACTTTAAAAACCCCGATTTTAAAATTTGTAGCAAATCCTGCGGACTGTGAAGAGTGCGCCAGTTTTTAAGTGAGTGATTATCCCAAACTTGCCCAAGCATCACAGAAAAGACACTCCTACAAGCTTATCAATATCAAAGAGATATTCTAGCCTTCTGAAGCAAAAAAAAAAAAAATAGTCAATGCCCAGTCGGTTTCCTTTAAAAGATATCACTACTCAAGACAAGTGACTTAGAATTGGAACGCTTAACATTATTACCCTTGTCTTGAACGCACATTTTAAATCTTATTTGAAGTTTTTAAATAAACTTAACTCTGAAAAAACTATCAAACTTTTGGTCAATAAATTCCTACAAGAGTCTCAAAACTGAACGAATAGCGAATGGGGCGCAGCACCCAGGACCACTACAGAGATGTGAATCCACCGTGCACGATGGCTGCACAAATACGCTCGCGAACCGAAAATACCTTTGACTTCTTCCGTATTATCCTTCCCAAAACTCTGAGTAAAAATTACAGGTTAACCATTTTTCAGTTCCATTAAGATGGATGAAATGATATAAACATATAGTAATTGGGAGTAATTATAGAAAAAAATAACAGCATTTAGCTTTAAAATACAATCGGTGTCCTCCCAAAGCAACTGTCGAAAACATCAAGTAAAGGAGACAACTACAAAAACACTCGAATTGTTTAAAAAAAAAACAAAAAAAAAAACACACACAAACACTTTACCCAATACAAGTTCGAGATCTACAACTCGAATCTTTAAATCACAGAACTACTAGAATGTGATCGCTTCGCAAAAATCAACGATTGTTACGTACCGCCTCACCCTCCAGGCTGATCGTGTCAGCGGCTGATCGTGTCAGCGGCTGATCGTGTCAGCGGCTGATCGTGTCAGCGGCTGATCGTGTCAGCGGCTGATCGTGTCAGCAGCCAATCTCACGGGCATGCGGCTTGAAATGTGCTTCCTTTGAAAGAGGCGCCAGAAAGGCTCGCTGTGTGCGGCCTACAACGTGATCGCGCTCTTACAACTCGCACACATACATACATCCGACCTAAATCGACAGGAAAAAAAATCAAAAGTACTGCCAGAAGTTTTAAAGCGCGGATAACCGTAATGAATAAATGTTCACGTTCTTAAGGGGAAAACTGGACGAAACCGGTTTTAATCGATCTTTCAGACCTGCCAATATGTCGCGCTAGGAAAACAAGCCTGACAATATGCAAAGTAATTACAACTTGTAAACATTAAGCCATCGAATCAAATAGAAAATTCGATTACTCCATGAACTGCCGTTACTTTACTTAAAACAAAAAAAAGCTAAACCCCAGCAATATACAACAGTGCATATTTGAGCTCAAAATGGAACGTCGTAACGTGGAGCTTTTTTAAATAAAGTAAGAAAAGCTAACCACTTTGTCCCACAACGCCGAAAAAAAACAACAGCTCACATTTGAGGAAAGAATTTAATCCCCCGACGGCCAGAGTTCGATATCCCACGTCGTGTTGTTATTTTTCGCCAGTCTCGAACACTCAATGTTTTCTGTTTTGGTTTCTTATAGGTTGACAACTTACCGCTATGCTGGAGAAAATCCACCACGACGTACTGTCCGGTCGGCTAAAAACGCCAAGTATACTGCGCTTAGCAGATACTATATTAAACAAAGTCTTCTAGCTGTATAAAATATTCCAATTTTTATGACTTAACAGCGAGAGAAAGTACGTAACTTGCTTCAACTGAAGCAACATCCAGAACGCAAAACGTCACAGCATGGCCTTATCAACCCGCCCCCACGACGTAAAAGTGTAATGGGATTTGCTGAAAAGATCTTCAATCAGGAAATGGGCTACGCAAAAGTCGGTGCCAGCTGTGGCCGGCTAATACTGCACTAATCTGGGTAGTCTTTGCAGCCGACTGGAGTTTGGATTTGTGCCGACAAATCATGCTGAGGAATTTCGCAATTCTGCGCAGCGCTCGCTTCCCGTAACATCCCAGCTGCTTTACTTGTGTCATTTAAATCCAACGCCCATAGCCCATAAACTCACTCTGTATAGTTCAGGGGACTGCTGTCTACGTCACTAACAAGGAAGGTATTGGGTTTTGTCATTGTCGCTCTACAAAGACACTATTAGATTGGTTAATATATGCTTGGGGACCGACCTTTTTCAAAGTCATTTCTTTGCCGACGCCCACTGGTCACGACTCCCAATCCTCAAATTTAAGATTGTACTCTGTCTTCTTAACGAGTCAGAATTCTTGCACATGCGTAGAGGGGTTAGAACCGCAATGACTACTGGGAATCAACATGGCCGCGATAGTATATTTACCCGTAAAAGAGGTTATACTGTAATTTCTAACGCGTTATGTTAGAGTATATGGTAACGTTGTTCGAAAAAAATATATAATTTATTTTGAGGAGAATGTTCTTTTCGTTCCTCAGTCTAATATTTTGATTTATTTCAATTGTATAGGTTCTGTGTTTACCAAATACGACGTGCTAAAACGATTAAGTTTGGAATGGGCAACATGATGAGCGGGACTGTTGCCTCATGTGTCTCTCGGCCTGGGTTAGAATACTGCTCCCAGTGGAGGTCCGTTTTGAGTCTGAACTTTTCCGCGATTTAGGTGTTGCTCCAGCAGTGCTTCCGAAAAGACTCACAGCTTACATTCATTGACTATTCAAATTGGCATTATGTGCGCGAATGGCCATTACGACAGACTGGTTTCTGGCACTGAGATGTTCCTGCTTTGCGACCTATGCATTACAACAACATTTACTTATATAGCACATTTTCATACATATAATGTAGCTCAAAGTGCTTAAGGATTAGGTATGGGCCCTCTGCAGATTTGTTTATATTCTTGTACTTTCGGCGACACCTCGTTTTTATTTGGTACCTGCGATAAAAGTAATGAAAACAAAAAAAAAAAAAATAGTGTAAGTCGTCCAAATTAAGGCTGTTCATAAGAAAACTAATGATTTACTTCATGAGGTAGAAGTCCATAATAAACAAGAATAGTTGTGTTTTATACCGTATTGGAAATATTAAACGTGTTCTTCGATTTAAAGTTTTAAAGGCTAACTATTTTTGATTGCAATAGAAATTTGTCATTTTCACTTGTGACAGTGGTGCATAGAGGGCTATAGTTTTTTAGCAAAAATGAAAAATATTCTCAATCACTGACCATTTATTAGTCTAAAACAATACCCCATGTGCTTATGTTTGAAATTTTCTATTTTAACCTCCATAGAGAGCCCATTAGAGGTGTAGGACCACCAGTAAAGTATCATATCAAAAATCTCATATTTGTGATCAGGAACCTCAAAATAGCATAAAGAAACACTCTACATGCATATATTATTAGTCCAATAAGTTTTCAAAGTTTTGTGAAAAGGAGTAACTTTGACATCTCATATATCCCTTATAGAGTTAACCTCTTGGCCAATGTAGCACACACACCTTCAAGTCCTTATTGCTGAAGACATGTTTTTCACAAGTGTAATTTCCTGAACTAAATATGGTCCAAAATTGAGGGTTTTTTTTCAGTTATAGAGGGCCAAAAATAGGGATAACTATAAAAAAGCTCAATGTCTTGCATAATTAGACCTCAAGACAACTCAAAAGGTATATCATACTCTTGTAACAGTGACTCAGAAAGTGGCAGACAAACAAATCTAAAGTGATTTCTAATTGTATTTTAATTTGTTCATGCCACGCCTTACACAATGGATAATTGATGGCCTCTAGCAGTTGCCCCTGCTTTGTTCTCATTGCTAGAACTTGAATACACCAACGAGCATGTTAAGGATATAAATTAAGTTTTTTTAAATTTTATTATTTAATTGAAATTGTGACAATTTTTAAATATAATACTAACAAAAAATACAATAGACAGAGCTCTATAATTTTCTTAATATATTGTCCATAATAGTTTTGTGGGAGTCCAAAGTCAGTTGATTTGAAGTGAGTCACTAGTGACTAATCTCTGTAGCATCTTTTGCTTTTCATTGAAACAATATGTTGCCTTTGTAAAGGCTTAAATTCTGCTAGTCCTCTGTGCAGATTAGACAGTCTATGAACAAGTAGCAACAAGTTCTCTACATATTCCAGTATTGTTTATATTTCTAAAATGAGTGAAAAATTCCATACACCTTTTATTCTGATATTCTTTCTGAAACCACAAATACTTAAGCAAGTATGAAACATTTTGAGCCTGACTTTCTATCTTTTTTTTTTTTTTTTACATTTGCCTTGCTTCACTGGTCATATCCAAGTGCAAGATAAAATACTGTATTTATTCTATATAAATGTAACAAAACTCACATATCCAGTACTGTATGTTTTAGCATTTAAAGCACAATTCGTAGTGATATATACTAATCACAGGTATACACTAAAAAATTGTTTTGAATATTTCTTGTGATTTTTATATAAGGGATCATAATAAAGTCCTTTTATTTTTATATAAAATAAAACAAGTCAAATCATGGGCGGCATGGTGGCGCAGTGGTAGTGTTGCTGCCTTGCAGTTAGGAGACCCGGGTTCGCTTCCTTGGTGTGTGTGTGTCCAGTGGTGGGCTGGTGCCCTACCTGGGGTTTGTTCCTGCCTTGGCTCCAGCAGACCCCCGTGACCCTGTAGTTAGGATATAGCGGGTTGGATAATAGATGGATGGAAAACAAATCATGCTTCACAGTGTTCAGTACAAACTGATTTTATCATTTAATCAACTGAAGTAATAATAATTTAAAACTGCCCCAGGACCTAATAATGACACTTTATTTCTGGGCTCTAAATTTAAAAATGAAAACAATTTTTCTCCATCATGTAACATTTTTTTTACAAAACACATTTTTTGGTGTCAATTATAGTTTTTTATTGTTTTCACACTATAATTGATTACATATTTCAGTATTGTAATGATATTTTTTTAATTTGATGTTTTCTAATATTGTATAATGTTTTGAAAACCTTCTCAAGATAAAAAAAAAAGTAATTTGAACACAGTTGGCTCATATGTGGGGACCTGAAAGTTCCATGCATCTTACTGGGTGAATAGTCAGGGCATGCACAACTCCCATGTTTTCTCTGTGAGTGGGACAACAGAGCCAACAATTTACAGTGTGTTCAGAATTTATGGTCAACTAGAAAAAACTACAGCTTGGTGATAGAAAAATCACGAGACCTATACTGGTGAATTCAGATAAAGTGCTGCTACCACCTCTTCTTACACTGCTCACAAAAATTAAAGGAACACTTTAAAGAAACACATTAGATACATCAGATCTCAATATGAAGTTGGATATCTATACAAATAACGACAGGGCAATGTCTTAGGAACAAAAGGATGCCAAGTCTTTTAATGGAAATAAAAGTTTTCTGCCTACAGAGGGCTCAATTGTGTAGACACCCTAAAATCAGAGTGAAATGAAGATGTGGCAGGCTAGTCCATTTTTTCAAAAACTTAATTTCTGCTACTCAAAATGCTTTTCAGTATCTTGTGTGGCCCCCACGAGCTTGTATGCATGCTTGATAACGTCGGGGCATGCTCCTAATGAGACGACGGATGGTGTCTTGTGGCATTTCCTCCCAGATCTGTATGAGGGCATCCCTGAGCTGTTGTACAGTCTGAGGAGCAACCTGGCGGCGCCTAATGGACCGAAACACAATGTCCCACAGATGTTCTATTGGGTTTAAGTCAGGGGATCGTGAAGGCCATTCAGTTGTTTCAATTCCTTCATCCTCCAGGTACTGCCTGCATACTTTTGCCACATGAGGCCGGGCATTGTCGTGCATTAGGAGGAAACCAGGACTTACTGCACCAGCGTAGGGTCTGACAATGGGTTCAAGGATTTCATCTTGATACCTTATGGCAGTCAGAGCACCATTTCCTACGCAGTAGATGTCTGTGCGTCCCTCCATGGATATGCCTTCCCAGACCATCACTGACCCACCACCAAACCTGTCATGTTTAACGACGTTGCAGGCAGCATATCATTCTCCTTGTCTTCTCCAGACTCTTTCACGTCTATCACAGCTGCTCAGGGTGAACCTGCTCTCGTCTGTAAAAAGTACAGGGTGCCAGTGGCGGACTTGCCAATTCTGGTGTTCTTGAGTAAATGCCAGTCGAGCTCCATGGTGCTGGGCAGTGAGCACAGGGCCCACTACAGGACGTCGGGCCCTCAGGCCATCTTCATGAAGTCTGTTCCTGATTGTTTGGGTAGAGACATTCACACCAGTGGCCCTCTAGAGGTCATTCTGTAGGGCACGAGCAGTGCTCAGCCAGTTCCGCCTTGCACAAAGGAGCAGGTATTGGTCCTGCTGATGGGTTGAGGACCTTCTACGGCCCTGTCCAGCTCTCCGAGAATAACAGCCAGTCTCCTGAAATCTCCTCCATGTTATGGAGATTGTGCTGAGAGACACATTAAACCTTCTTGCTGCAGCACGTGTGGATGTGCCATCCTGGAGAAGTTGGACAACCTGTGCAACTTCTGTAGGGTTAAGGAATCGCCTCATACTGCCAGTAGAGATGATTACTCAAGCCAAAACTAGCACGAGTGGAAAGCCAGCCAAAAAAGATCAAGAGGGAGAAACTTGAAATGACCTCCACATGTAAAACCAGTCCAGTTTTGAGGGTTTTCTAATTGTTGCCACTTTAGTGCACCTGTCGTTAAGTCCATGAACACCAATACAGCTGAAAGTGATTAACAATGACCTCAGCTGCTTAACCAACCAGAAAATTATCAGACAGGTTTAATTGATTTCATGCCAGGCCCAATAAAAAAAGTGTTCCTTTAATTTTTGTGAGCAGTATATTAAGCTTGGTTTTATGAAGTGGTTTTAAAGAATGCAATCTGTTTTATGTATTTTTGGCAAATGTTTCCAGGTCTGTCTGGGGCTAAACTGAAAGAGGGCATTTTTGCCACACCTGATATTAGAAAATTGATTTCTGATGCAGAATTTAGTGGTGCAATGAAGGACCTGGAACAAGAGGTTTTAGTGTCATTCAGATAAGTAATTTCTATGTTTTAGGTAACAATCAAGATCCAAATGATAATGAAATTCTAAAAAAAATATTAGTTAAGTTTAAGGAATTGTGTTGCAACATGAGCCTCAAAGTTCACTTTTTGGATTTTTCCCTGAAAATCTTAGAGCTGTGAGTTAAGATCAGGGTGAAAGATTCCATGAGGATATTAAAGACATGAAATGGTAGCAGAGATTTTAGGATGTCAGTATGATGTTGGAATACTTTTGGATGATTCATGGGGACACAGCAGAAAAAGTGTACAATGGAAAGACCACCAAACCAAAAAAAAAAAAGTGACAAAAACTAGAGAAATTATATGTAAATCAATTAATGTATAATTAATTTATTATATATATATATATGTTTAAAATATTAGATTATTTATTTTCTTGTTAAATTGATTTAAACCAAAATTGTATGCATGAAATTGTAATTTAATACATTTCAATTATATTCCTTTTCTATTTTGTACTTAAATGTGACATGAAATGTACTAATTCTACTTTTTATTGTCATAATGATTGCAAATAAAAATAACTATTCACAATTAAAGCATTTTTAATATGTTTTATTTTGCAGACCTGTGTTATTGGTTAAATTTACTTTACACCACAAACACTGTATGTATGGAGTGTGAATATTCTACCTTTGTTTATCTAGTTTTTCTCCAGGTATTTCCAAGTATTTTGGGCTGATTTAAGGCTATACATTTTCCTGATAAATAAATGTGTCTTTCAGACTTGCAATATACTGGCAGTCCATTTCACAGCTTGTTTTTTCATTGTGTCCTTTGATAGCAAGGTAGAATTTGACTCCCTGGTCCCGGACTAACCAAGTGCTGACAGTAAAGGAAGGAATTTTTATTGAATCTTTTTCTGTTTTGAATATACTTTTCCTTTTAAAAACAGCATAACTAAAAATTACAGGCTACTTCTAACTTTTCAAGATGTGATATCTCTTTATGCTTGTAACATTTATAGATTATTGACTTTTAATTAAGTGTGCTTCAGAATGGAAGTCTGGATTACATTTTTTAAAAATAGCAAGTTATAGAATATAATGAAAAAAGCTCAGACAAGCGCCTTTGTTACATACCTTAGTATTACTGCCTTACAGCTCTAAAGCCCAATGTATAGTTTCTAGTCCGTTCTAGAAAGAGAGACGTCACTAGAAGCTTTTTATTCCCCCAGCACGCTAGATGCTAGCAACCCCGGATGTTGGTGACCCCCAAGAAACCAGCAAGACATGCCAGGAGGTTAGGTCGGTAGAGCGGACCTTGTGGAGTCACTGGGGGCCACAAAAGGGCATTACAGGGAGACAAGCTCCCTGTTATAATGGACTTCCATGTGAACCAGAAGTGCTTCCATTGGGCAATCACCCTGGAACCGGAAGTACTCGCGGGTCTGTAATAAAGGAGACCGCACTCCCTTATCCAGATGAGTCAGAGCTGTGAGGTAGTGGAGCAACGTCTGAGTGGAGGAGGGTAGTGCGGTAAAAAGAAAGTATTGTGCAGAGAAAACCTTTGTTTTGTGCTTGTGTGACATATTTGAGGTGATTTGATTAATAAATCTACCTTTATTTGAACCTGGGACTGTGCTTGTGTGTTCGTGTTAGGGTTTGGGCTTGCTGGCGCCCAGATATCCATCACACTGTTAATATCAAATATGTTCTGGGATTTTTCAGGTCAGGGAGCAGTTTAAATGTAAGGTTGTTATGTTCACTAATCATGAGAGTAACAATGTGTTGCATGTTTATAAGAACATGTAAGTTAAGAATTTGCTGTACTCTGTGACAATAGTAAACCTATAAACATATCATGCCTGTACTGACAGCATTTAATTAAAGCCAAGAAGTAACCCTAGATCACTTATCAGTCCATCAAACTGTGTATTTACTTATTCATAAATTCACTCAGTTCATGAACAAGCTTTTTCTATCATAGAATAAACATGCATATAGTTAAACTGGACCAGTTTAGAATCACTAGAATCTTTGGGAAGAGAAAGAAAACTGTGCAAACGTACGTGGAGTAAACTACACAAACAAAGACAGAATATGCAGACTCCACATAGCAGTCTGGATGAGAACCCAGTCCTGTTCCAAAACTGTAAACGCATGATTTTCATTCCATGTAAAACATTGGATAATTTCAGTTACTCCTCGGCTTGAGCATTAATGTATTCTTGCCCAAACACATATTTTGTCTGTCATTTCCCAAGATTGCATAATTACAGTTTCTTTGAATGAGTCATTTGTTGCTTTATTTAAATCATAAATAGTATCAATACAATGCAAATTGTAAATGCCCTTAAGTGAAAATAATAGATGCAGAAAGAAAGTGATCATTCTGTCAACTACTTCTCAATAATAGTTTATTATATTAATAATACACATAAAATATACTTGGAAGTGTACCCAAAGTGAGATAACTCATACAAGAAAACTGCAAATGATAATAAGCCAACACAATGCATGCCTCTATGTGTTTAACTATGTGTCTAACTAATTTTGTGTGCAACGCACAAAATATTATATAATATCACTCTAAAATATAAATGAAAATATGTCACTACAAAAGTCTGAGAAAAAATTAAGGTTCATGCCAAGTCAATTGGTGTAAAATGATTTTGTAATGTACCACTGTTGCCTGCTCATGCTGATAATCCAAAGAGCAGCATTATTGAAGGCACCAATAATGGAACTGATTAGTATGAGAAATACACTAAATATCATCCTTAAGTTTATACTGTACAGTATATGGTGTATTTCTATATGATACATGTAACTTGTAAAATGAAAATTTTAAAAGCCTACATGTATGAATAACCCAGGATATAATTTCAGAAGGGAAGAAGTTTCTCAGCTTTATATAGTGGATATAAGAACTATTGGCACTCTTTGTAAAGGTAACAGAAAGGCAATGGAAATGATGGTATAAAAAAGATCTCTATTGCATACACATTAAGCTTACTAAACATATATTCTCAAACCCACTTAATACAATTAGGGGCCATGAGGGCCTGCAAACATGTGCTACTTAATTGTATTATAAAAAATATATGATTTTTAAATATGAAGTATAGCTTGTTGTTTATGCTGTTTATTTGATATTGCCCTGTTTGTTCATATAGCGGCTGCTAGTAGTTCTTGAATCCACTTTAGACATGCCATATCTCAGCATTAACATTTTCACTGCCTGCTATCTACCAGTTAGAATAATGTCAGTTCAGCAATGATAAGGTTACCTTAGATGTTTTTTGTCTTTTGGATTTAAAATTGTGGATTACCGATCACCAGTACAACCATAAAAAAGTAATTTCTAAGTTAGTAATACATTGAATGTGCATTCATCTGCTTTTTCAAAGGCAGATGAATTTGCAGATAGGAACGAGAATACAGTATATCCCAGCCACACTGCACAGAGTGAATCAAAGACTTCAAACCATTGCAATGCCCAGTCATGCTGGAATAATTTAGAAGCACCACTTAATCTTGTGCACATATTTGTATGGAACCAACTCAGTCACTGGGAGAGCATAGAAACTCAATACAGATAGTCAAAGAGCTAAGAAAAATATAAATGTTCATATGGAGTCATGATGTAGCAATGCTAATGATTTCTTCACTGTGTGCCCTTCACTAGAGAATGAGTGCAGAATTTGAGTCAACAATGTATACTACAGTTGTGGATGAAAGACTTGTGTATCTGCACAGGGTAAAGAGTAATTTTGGCAAGTTTCGGTCAGATGATGGACATAAGTTCAGGTGATGGGCAATAGATAACGGTGGGTATGAGCATTAGGCACTGGTGGGAAGGACTAGAAGGAGGAGAGGATTTTGTATAGATGATACAAAATGTAATATAAACCAGTGCACTTCCTAGTTTAAGCACTTGCTCCAAGGTCAAGTTTCTTTGTTACACTGATGTGTAATAAAGACATTTTACTGCATTCCCTTCTGGACTCCAAGACTGCCTTCTATTAAAGAGAGACAGAGAGTTTTTCTCCTTGACACATTCTGCTTCAACCTTATTAGGTAAGCCCTGTCTATACCCCAAAACTACCCGCTGCTGATTTTTTACTAATAACAAGCATGCATTCAAGTAGAAATACAGTTTTTAAAAATATGCTTTTCAAGTGGGTGATGTAGCACCTTTGTCATCCAGCTCTAGATATTTCAGATCAAATTACAGTGACAAGGGGTTTCCATGGGCACTCTGTTTTCCTCCCACATCCAGTTTGGGTTAAATTCTATTGGTCTAGAGTATCTTAGGAAGATCTAGGGTTTGAATGGCACCTGATGCTTCTGGGATGCATTTCAGCTCTGAACATTAGTGGAAAAATGTATACATGCATTTTCAAGAATTAAAATTGACTTTAAAGAGCTCGCTGGATTGAATACAGGTCCCTGTTAAAATTATGCTGTGAAAATGCGCCAACCTTGATGTAACCAGAGTTGCTTTAAATTAAATGTGTCATAATATTTCATGATTTCTTTTTTGCCTTTTTTACATAGTGACTAGTTGAGAGTATTGAATGATTGACTTCCCTTTTCAGATTTAGAAGTATTCCACCAGCATACTAACCAGTAGTAAAAGGTATGCTGCTGGACTAAGGCATGGTGCCCAGCCATGTAGAGATCACGGGGAGCTGTCATTAGTACAGGCATGACAAAAGGTAAACTAAAAACTGCTTGTTTAAACAAGATCAAAACCTGAAATCATGATAAAAAAAAACAAACATACAAAATGTCAAACTTAAATTGGTCAAGATATTCAGCATCAATATCCAAAAGGAGAAATAAAGCAGAGTCCAAAAGACAGGTATACAATTAAAACACTGGACACTGGAATAAGAAAAAATGCTAGGAGAGATATGTTATCCACAAAAAGTACAGCAAGGTCAAAAGGAATAAGTCTTTAGCCAATCATCATCTGTGCAGTGAAGATACATTCTCAACAATTTCAATGTGGGTGTACACATGCCTGTGGTGGGTTGGCGCCCTGCCCGGGATTGATTCCTGCCTTGTGCCCTGTGTTGGGTGGGATTGGCTCCAGCAGACCCTCGTGACCCTGTAGTTAGGATTCAGTGGGTTGGAAAATGGATGGATGGATGTACACATGCATAAGTATTGTCTGTGGACCAGTGCCCCATATGCATATATTCCTGTATATATATATAAAATACCCATTTCTAAAAAAGTTAAGACAATATGTAAAATGCAGATAAAAACAGAAAGCAGTGATTTAGAAATGCTCTTTTATCCATATCTATTTGAAAACGGTACAAAGACAACATATGTAATGCTTTGCTTCATAGAATTAAAATATGTTTGCAAAAGTAAACTCCAATGTTGATGCCTGCAACACATTCTGCCTATTTACCTATAGAAAGTATTAAAAAAAAAAAAAAAACGCTTTTAGTGTGGAGGAACTTGATAAACCTCTGGCGTTATCAGAATTACTAGATGCTATAAAGTCACTCCAAGGTGGAAAAGCAGCAGGCCCTGATGGCTACCCTGCAGAGTTTTACAAGAAATTCTCCACTCAGCTAGCTCCCTCCCATTAGCAACATTTACAGAAGCCAGAGATAACCAATTTCTTTCACAAACCTTTCGCCAATCACTAATCACTGTCTTTCCAAAACAAAATAAGGACTTATTACAATGTGCATCATACAGACCAATTTCACTTCTGAATAACGACGTTAAAATACTCTCTAAAATCATAGCCAGAAGGTTGGAGAAAGTGCTCCCCTCTGTAATATCACAAGACCAAACTGGATTTATTAGGGGCCGACACTTATCTTCAAATCTTCGACGCCTGTTTAATGTAATATACTCACCAACTAAATCAAACACCCCAGAAATATTATTATCATTGGATGCAGAAAAAGCATTCGACATGATTGAATGGAAATACCTTTTTACTACATTGGAGAAGTTTGGGTTTGGCCCGAACATTTGTGCATGGATTAAATTACTGTATACTAACCCAGAAGCTTCAGTTTGCATCAATAACATTTGCTCAGACTACTTTAAACTAGAACGTGGCACTAGACAAGGATGCCCTTGTCACGCTGCTGTTTGCATTGCCATTGAACCACTGGCAATACATTGTCGAAATACTGATCAGATAAAGGGGATTAGCAGAGAAGGACTGGAACAGAAAATCTCATTATATGCAGATGATATGGTACTGTATATATCGGACCCAGAAAATTCTGTGCCTGCAGTCTTAGCAGCACTCACAGAATTTCAAAAGATCTCTGGTCTCAGAATTAATCTGAATAAAAGTGTACTCTTTCCAGTGAATTCTCAAGCATATAATATTAGATTAGACACCCTACCTTTTATCATTGCAGAACAGTTTAAATACCTAGGGGTAAACATCACAAGTAAACATAAAGCTCTTATCAACAAAATTTCGCGTCTGCATGGAAAAAATTAAACAAGACTTGCATAGATGGTCAACCCTTCATCTCACACTAGCTGGAAGAATTAACACTGTTAAGATGAATATTCTTCCTAAGCTCCTTTTTATTTCAAAACATCCCAATATACATTAATAAATCATTCTTTAAGCAATTAGATTCAACAATAACCTCATTTATTTGGAATTCAAAACATCCACGCATCAAAAGAGGGACCCTACAAAGACAAAAGGCAGAAGGTGGCATGGCTCTACCTAACTTCCAGTTTTATTACTGGGCAGCAAATATACAGGCGATAAGAACCTGGACACAAATAGAAGAACATACACAGGCTTGGACCGCAATAGAAGTAAAATCCTGCAGTACTTCTTTGTATTCCTTGCTCTGTGCTCCAATAAACACACGTTATCGGCAATACACTAATAACCCAATTGTGCTCCACTCACTTAGAATCTGGAACCAATGTAGAAAGCATTTTAAGACGGAGAAGCTTCTATCTGTGGCACATCTGCAAGAGAACCACCTCTTTCAACCTTCACAAACATATGCAGTTTTAATATCTGGAAAAATTTGGAATTAACTTGCTTAGAGATCTTTATATAGACAACGTCCTATGAACAATTACATTCCAAATTTAACATTCCAGCTACACATTTCTTTCACTATCTTCAAATCAGGAACTTTGTTAAACAGAACCTTCCAGATTTTCCTCATCTTGCACCCTCATCCATGCTGGAAAAATATTGCTCAATCTCAAGGACTTAGACTCCATCTCTACAATATATAAAATCATTTTACAATCCCTCCTTTCAAAGATCCAAGAGGACACTGGGAAAAGATCTCTCAATTAATATATCAGAAAAGGAGTGGAAAGTAGCAATGCAGAGAATTCACTCGAGCTCCATATGCGCAAAGCATACAATTATACAACTCAAAATTATATATCGAGCACATCTGTCTCGACTAAAACTCTCCAAAATGTTTCCAGGGCATGATCCAACCTGCGAACGTTGCAACCAAGTCCCAGCCTCACTAGGTCATATGTTCTGGGCCTGCACCAAATTAACACTATTCTGGACAAAAATTTTAATTACCTTCAGACAGCCTTGGACTCACAATCCCTCCTAACCCATTAACAGCTGTGTTTGGGGTTCTTCCAGAGGGGCTTAAAGTGGAGAAAGACAAACAAATTGTGATTGCATTCACTACACTTTGGCACACAGACTTATTCTGATAAACTGGAAGAACCCAAACTCTCCTCTTTAAGTCAGTGGGAAACCATGTGTTATATTATTTGAAATTGGAAAAATCAAATACTCAGTTAGAGGATCCGTACAGACTTTTTTCAAAACATGGCAGGATCTAGTCAGTAATATTTTAAAATAAGTTCATAAAGCACAGAGAATTTATTAATTTAGGTATGTTTACAAGCCTTAAAACTTTACGCGGCTTGGCTTGCTCTCTCTCTCAGGGTGGGGATCGATCTGTTCTTAACTCAATTTTTCTTTTGTAAAAACTTGATTGCTTTGTATGGATTGTAATAAAATTAAAAAAAAAAAAAGAAAGTGTTAAAAAAAAACTTTTTGGCACTTTCAACAGGTAAATTGATGATTAGGAAATAGGTACAATTATCGGATTATCGTGACTGGGTAAAAATTGAATAAAATAGACCAACCAAAGACATTTGTTCATTTTGGTTCTCCAATCCAAAAAGGAATTAGATAATCTTTTGTTATCAACATTAAGTTCAAAAGCCAACTTTTGCCATGGTATGGGGGTATGGTAGTGCCTATGGCATGGTAAGCTTTCACATGTATGAAGGCATCATTAAAGCAGAAGAATACATATGCATTGTGAAGTTGATATCTTTTTCAGGGATCTCCTTGTTTATTTCAACAAGACAATGCCAGGCCACATTCAGTACAACAGTAGGAGAGTGTAGTTGCTAAATTGGCCTGCCTACAGTCCAGATCTGTCTTGTATTGAAAACATGTGACGCATTATTAAGTGTAAAATACACTAATGGAGTCCTAGGATTGATGAGCAGCTGAAGTCCTATGTCAGTCAGGAATGGTAAAAATCCCACTTTCCTCATTACAATAACTAGAGTCTTCAGTTGCCAAACAATAATTTTAAATGTTAGTAAAAGGAATTGTATTATTGTGGGTTCTGTGAAACTTACCAAATCCGCTACTAGGTTGATCTACTCTCAAACATTAAGATTAACATTCATACAGGTACATATACACATAGGGAAAGTCTCATGTGAAAGTGTAATTGTCAGTCACCCCGCAGTATTCTACTAAGAATTCCCTTCGTATTCATACATAAATATCCTTTAATAAACAACTGTAAACTTAATATGTCTCACAATATTCACTTAGAATGAATGTTTATTTACTAAACTAAGTCGATTAGTTTAAACTTTACATATCTTGTTTGTGTACTATTTTCAAATAAAAATGGGTAAAAGAGCATTTACATATCACAAATCAATTTTTTTGGAAATGGGGTTGTATATAAGAATCATCAAATATGGATTATACAAGCAACATGAACATGATTCCACATGTTCTAAGTATAAACTTTGAGGATATGTGTATTTGCAATATAAATATATTTTTTCATTTTGTCATCTATACTAATAAAAGGCAAAGCCCTCACTGACTCACTCACTGACTCACTGACTCACTCATCACTAATTCTCCAACTTCCCGTGTAGGTAGAAGGCTAAAATTTGGCAGGCTTATTCCTTACAGCTTACTTACAAAAGTTAAGCAGGTTTCATTTCGAAATTCCAGAAGTAACGGTCATAACGGTCGATAACGGTCGAGAACGTCCGCCATGTTGAACTTTCTTACTTATAGTCTCATCTTCACGAAATTTGGTAGGCGGCTTCCCTGCACTAACTGAAACTGATGTACGCACTTATTTCGATGTTATGACGCCACTGTCGGCCGCCATATTGAACTTTCCAACGTCACTAATTTTCCAACTTCCCGTGTAGGTAGAAGACTGACCCCGTCTTCACGAAATCTGGTAGGTGGCTTCCCTGCACTAACCGAAACCAATGTACGTATTTATTTTGGTGGTATGACGTCATTGTCAGCCGCCATATTGAACTTTCCAACGTCACTAATTCTCCAACTTCCCGTGTAGGTAGAAGGCAGAAATTTGGCAGGCTCATTCCTTACAACTTACTTACAAAAGTTAAGCAGGTTTCATTTCAAAATTCTACGCGTAATGTTCATAACGGTTGACAACGTTTGCCATGTTGAACTTTCTTATTTATGGCCCCATCTTCACGAAATTTGGTAGGCGGCTTCCCTGCGCTAACCAAAACCGATGTACGTACTTATTTCAGTGGTATGATGCCACTAACAGCCGCCATATTAAACTTTCCAACGTCACTAATTCTCCAACTTCCCATGTAGGTAGAAGGCTGAAATTTGGTACTTATTTCAGTGGTATGATGCCACTGTCGGCTGCCATATTGAACTTTTCAACAGTCTTTGTTACTTATGGGCCCATCTTCAAGAAATTTGGTACGCGGGTTCCCAACGCTAACTGAATCCTGCTTACCTACATATATACGTCCATAGCCTGCAGCTCGGTCACCGTGTGAGGCAGCGTTGGGTCCCCCATCCCAACGCCTCCCACGTTGTTGGCTGCCTGCCTATATAAGACCGTCCATCGCTCCAGTCTCTACATTCCCTTCCTTGCTTCGCCACGGGATTCACGTCTCCCTGCAGATAACTACAGCCTTTTTATTTAATCCACGGCTTCTCCGCTGTTTTATTGTTCATTTATTACGATTATAGTTATTGTGTAGGTATTTTAGACTTACTTTACATTGTTCAGGTACCCATTTCCTTTATCATTCCAACCGTACCCCCATTAACATGTCTATTGAGGTGATCACCATTGATCAAAGAACTGTCACTTACCGAGTGGTTTCCATGCCCGGAGATGGCACCTACCTTTTCCATTCTCTTTGATACATATTACACAGCCATATCAGGCTCACTCTTGATATCTGGAGGAACATTGTGTCTTATGTATTGAATGACTGGGACAGGTTCAAGGTGTGGACTGATGACGTTACAGGAGATAATTATTCTACACAGGAGCACTAGAAGAGTGAAATGCTTAAGCCCTTCACCTATGCATCTGCATGTGAGTTGATGGCTGCCGGTGAATTGTTCGGTTGTCGCTTTCAAGTGTACCGAAATGGCTAAATATTTTACACCTTTTAACAACCGCCAATGCCTCTTAAACATCTTAGATTCACAGGTGACGATTTCAGTAGTGGACACTTTGATGTTTATAAATGTTTAAAATTTTAAAAGCTGGATGTGAAGTTATCAATGAAACCGGTTGTATACTTACAACGCTTGACAGATGCCAAATGTCTCTTCAACACAAGTCCTACAAATACTGTCGTAATTGAAACAAACCATGAAACTCAAACCGATTATGTCAGCAGCAATCCAAGCTGTGAGATCTGAAACAAGCTTACTGTTCACATGGCCAACTGTACGTTGCATGCTCAAGAGTAAGCTCAGCGCACAGCTTGGTCATATTACAACCAGAGGGCTGAACTGACAACATGGCATACAAAGAGATCCTTAACAAATAATTATTGGTATATTTTCCCTCAGTTTAAAAAGGTTTAATTTTCTTCTTAATAAAAATTTTAAGGCAGTACTTCGCTGCTGTGAAGCGCGGGCATTTTGCTAGTACAATATATAAAATTGGTTGCTTCATTAGGTACTATAGAAAAGTATATTCTCAAAATTGATGATTTGCATATATTTAAAGAGAATCATGAGCATATATGAAAATAAGCATTGTGTCTTAGTGCACGCTAGTATAGTAAGGGTTAAATCATAAAAAAGCCTGTTCCTGTATATTTTATTATTTTTCTCTTTGCAGCTGTAATCAACCAGTATCTTGCTGCTAAGTTTAAAAAGTTCAGTCAAAGACACTGTGCACTTTGAGAGAGCTAAACAGGCCATTGTTTTAAGAAATGTAGCTACTGAAACTTTAACCATGAGAAAAAGCCGAATAGGCCACTTGCTTTCACATGCAATAGCTTGGCCTTTGCTTCCCTGTCTGTCTGCTTGAACACTAACATGAGGTGATGATAAGCCAAGGAAAGTGTGTTCTATAAGAAACAGCATCATTGTCTTAAGAGATGCAGCTCCCTAGACCTTTAGCCTTGAGGAATGTTTGTGCAACAAGAAGCTATTCATTTGAGTAGCCCAGTATCTTATGTGGGGCTCCTCCTGATTCCAACTTACAGGTGGGAATCAATCGATAAATAGGCCTCAGACACCTGCACAGGGTAAGAGGAGTAATGTTATAAAGTTTTATTCAGATGATGGACATAGGGACAAGTGATGGGCATTAGGTAATGGTGGGAAGAACTAGAAGATAAGTGATAAAAATTGTAATAAATGTAAGCTCACTTACTAAATGCTCATTTCATTTGAATTGAGACTATGTGTACATCACACAATAAAACTTGATTCTGCATCTTGCCTGAAGAAGGGGTCTGAGTTGCCTCAAAAACTTGCATATTGTAATCTTTCTAGTTAGCCAATAAAAAGTGTCATTTTGCTTAACTTCTCCCTACATCTTCTAAACGCTGTAATATTTTGGTTTTGGAGGAGCATAAAAATGAGTAAAATACTGTATAATTGTTGAGTATCTCTTTCACATAGCACTTTAAAAAGGTTCTTGGTGAGAAGAGGAATTCAGCAAGGATGTCCTGGGTCTCAATTTATTTTTATTGCATATGCAGATATTCTTACTATTTTGATTAAAACTAATCAAGAAATACAACTTCTAAATGTATTAGGAAATAAAACTGTTAGTCAGTTAGCTGGTGATATTACATTTCTTAAAAACAAAACAAATTCCCAAAGTCTTTAAGACTATAAAATCCTTTTCTAAAGTTTCTGGAATGTATCAAAACTAGCTATCCATGATTAGAATTTAAATTATCTTTATGGCATTGTAGTTAGAAGTTATGTTAAAATGTGGGTATTATGAAAACTAAAGATTCCAAAAGTTTGGAAAGCAGTAACATTTGAAGCATTCCACAAAAAGTCAAGGTATTTTAAATAACTGGCAACAAAAGATATGTATCACTTTTTAGACTTATTTTTCAAACTAAAATGGAAAGCATTTCATGTTTTACATATACAGTCTGTTCAAATCATTATTTCTAAAAGAATGATAAAATCTATTACTCAGTTGCATTTTAACTTTATATAGAAAAATAAAAATATTATTATAAAAAAGTGCCTAAGACCAATTCACTTTGATTCATCCGTTGGTACTCTTAAATTAAAGTGGTTACAATCATTTGTTTAAAATTCTGTTTGGTACAAATTCCCTTAGAATTTTTTGAATGTTTTGGTAGTGTACCAATTCTTTTAAATTGATACAGCTAAACTGTCAATAAGCTTTACTCTCCCACACACACACGCATATATATACTGTATATATATATACAGTATATATATATATATATATATATATATATATATATATATATATATATATATAGATGAGGCGGACTTCAGAGGGGGGTTTTCATAAAGTCTTATTTATTATTTGCATATTCTTCTTTTCAAGCCTACATATGCTGGGTTCATATCCAAATGTCTTTTGATGGCATTTTCATCGGATAGCCATGTTTCAGCCAGTTCTCTGGCACTTTTAATAATAGCCTTGAATTGTATTTGCAATTCCTATTTAAATGAGTGTCTAGTCGAATTTGTATGTGTATAAATCAGAGACCGTGGGTTTTTTCTTCTGACTGCATTGAGATGTGTGCAGCGTGTTTATAGACTTGTGAGCTACTTTGATGCCAGATACAGGAAAATAATATGTCCAGAAAAGCACATAGTTACTTCCATATTAGTAAGTATTAGTTAACTGATGATAATATCATGGAGGCCCATTGTCTTTTGAAATGTTCTGAGTGAAGATGCGCAACACAGCTAGTTATAAATAAAAAATAACAATTCCACATAATACCCCAATTTGGGACAATAAAATTGTTCAGAATTTACAAATCACTTTTTATCTGAGACAAAGGCATCTGGTCAATGTGTTGTTGGCTAGATAGTAAAGGAAACATGTTAATATTTGTACACTAACCTTCAAAAAGGTAGTGCTGCTGCTTTGCAGTAAGGAGACTGTGGAAGATTGTGGGTTTGCTTCCCGGTTCCTCCCTGTGTGGATAGCACTTTGAGTACTGAGAAAAGCGCTATATAAATGTAATGAATTATCATTATTATTAAAAAGAAATATCCTTTCAATTGTTCTCTAAAGGAATACTGCATAATTAATCCAATTCCCTCTACTAATATCTTTACCTGGCTAGGGAATCTTTAAAATACATGAAACTTCAACTAGATTGGCAGAACTAGATTGATAGATCTATATATTGATGATTTATTTTTTCTTGATCTGAAATGTAATGATATTTTTATAAGAACATTTCTGGCTTTAGCTTTCATAGTTTATAAAGCATTAGATTTATTATCAATAATTATTTGAAACATGTATCTTTCCTAAAGCGAAGGAAACACATTTTAAGATTATTAGTAGTATATTCCCCTATTAAAAATTTTTAAGCCAGCCACAAGGGATGCACAATCCAGTGTGTTTCTTCGTGCCGGTCCCAAGCCCGGATAAATGGGGAGGGTTATGTCAGGAAGGGCATCCGGTGTAAACTTTTGCCAAATTAATATGTGGGCAACAATACAAATTTCCATATGGATCAGTTGAGGCCCGGGTTAACAATGGCCGCCACCAATAATGTTAGCCAACAAAGTGCTGGTGGAAATTGGGCTGCTGTTGACCAAAGAAGGAGAAGAAGAGGTGGGAGATATGTCCAGAGGCAGGAGGAGAGGAGGAAGGTAAAGAGAGTGGAACTGATGGTAGGAACTTTGAATGTTGGCAGTATGACTGGTAAGGGTAGAGAGTTAGCTAATATGATGCAGAGAAGGAAGGCTGATATACTGTGTGGGCAAGAGACTAAATAGAAGGGGATAAGGCCAGATGGATCGGAGGTGAATTCAAATTGTTCTATAATGGTGTGGATGGGAGGAGAAATGGGATAGGAGTTGTTCTGAAGGAACAGCATGTCAAGAGTGTTTGGGAGGTGAAAAGAGTATCAGACAGAGTAATGATATGTAGGAGTTGTACAGGATATGTACGAGGGAAGTGTAACAGTGGTGAGGTCTGTGGTAGAAATGACGGATGCATTCAATGTGGAGGTGAGATTACATCAGGAATCCGCTCTGCACCCTTTCTTATTTGCAATGGTAATGGACAGGTTAGATGAGATTAGACAGAAGTCCCCGTGGACTATAATATCTGCTGATGACATTGTGATCTGTAATGATAGTAGGGAGCAGGTTGAGGAGACCCTAGAGAGGTGGAGATATGCTCTAGAGAGGAGAGGAATGAAGGTCAGAGGGAACAAGACAGAATACATGTGTGTAAATGAGAGGGAGGTCAGTGGAATGGTGAGGATGAGGAGAGTAGAGTTGGTGAAGGTGGATGAGTTTAAATACTTGGGATCAACAGTATAGAGTAATGGGGATTGTGGAAGAGAGGTGATAAAGAGAGCGCAGGCAGGGTGGAATGGGTGGAGAAGAGTGTCTTGAGTAATTTGTGACAGATGGGTATCAGCAAGAGTGAAAGGGAATGTCTATAGGATGGTAGTGAGACCAGCTATGTTTATAAGGGTTGGAGACAGAGACACTGACCAAAAAAACAAGAGACAGAGCTGGATGTGACATAGTTAGAGATGCTAAGATTTGCATTGGGTGTGATGAGAATGGACAGAATTAGAAATGAGAACATTAGAGGGTCGATTCAAGTTGGACGGTTGGGAGATAAAGTCAGAGAGGTGAGATTGCGTTGGTTTTGACATGTTCAGAGAAGAGATACTGGGTATATAGAAGGATGTTGAGGATAGTGCTGCCAGGCAAGAGGAAAAGAAGAAAGCCTAAAAGAAGGTTTATTGATGTAGTGAGAGAGGACATGCAGGTGATGGGTGTAACAAGGCAAGATGCAGAGAACAAGAAGATATTGAAAGAGATGATGTGCTGTGGCAACCTGTAATGGGAGTAGTCACAAGAAGAAGACCCCTATTAAACATTTTTAAGATTAAAATTTGGGATGGATTATAATACTTGTACATTTTTTCAAAGAGACTAAAACTACAGATCATTTATTTTTTATTTATGAATATTCTTTTTGCATTAATATGTGCAATTGATATGTGTGTGTCTGTGTGTTCCCGTTTATTGAGGACAGTTTAGAGCACGGGTGTCAAACTCCAGTCCTGGAGTGCCGCAGTGGCTGCAGGTTTTCATTCTAACCATCTTCTTAATAAGTGATCAGTTTTTGCTGCTAATAAACTTCTTTTGCCTTAATTTTAATTAACTTGACTTGGCCCCCTTTGTTGTTGCTTTGTCCTTAATTAGCAGCCAAGTAATAGTGAGACACAAAACAAGCTGCCACATGACCAGCCCACCTGTGCCCATCACAAAATATCTGAAAATAAAAAAAGTGAAGGTCTCAGTAAGGCTGATCTCTCAGCTCACCAAAACATTTTGACAGTGCTGTGGCAGAATGAGAGCAGCAACAAGCCATGGAATTAAATAATGAGTGTAATTAACAGCAAGAATCAGTTTCTCATTAAGAAAGTGATTGGAGTTAAATTGGTTAGAGTTTGCAGCCATATTTTACCTGTTCATCTATTGTCTCATTTCATGTCTCATTTCTGTTTGGCTGTTATTTAATGAAGAAAAGAATTGAGTGAACTGAATCCTTAAAAATAGAGCTATTAAAATGAAGGGAAAATAAGTTAATTAGCAGTGAAAACGGGTCACTGATTAGGAAAAGGGTTAGAATGAAAACCTGCAGCCACTGCGGCCCAGGCTCGGAGTTTGACTCCCCTGGTCTAGAGCTAAAACGGCTGCACGGAAAAATACCAAACTCGAAACTTAAGCCTCTTATGTGATGACGAAGTGCTGGTTAGTTTTTGAGCCAAATCGTTCAAGAGAAAGAGGCACTCTAGAGGAACCCTCAAATACCATTATTCTGCAATTGATTATTAATTGTTCTTGTCAGTTGCTATCGTAATGTCCTGTTTTATAATCAGAAATATCAGCATCAGAGCCGTAAATAATTACTGAAATGTTATTGAATAATTCGGGTAACTTGGTTCCTAGGGCACAAAGCCTACTGACGCTACTGTCATTTTTTTTCTTCTTTTTTTGATTCATATTCATTTAATGGCGATATTAATAAAAGCAACTTGATCGCTTTATAAACTTCACGTTCTGTTTAAGAAAACAAGCGTTTATTTGCCTGATTGTATTGTAAAAACTGAATACAACTTAAAAAACGTGGTTGTGCGTGGCATTGTGTCAGCCGGTTAGCTTTCTACTTGAGCCCAGTGCTGTATGCAAACTTGAAATATCGGTTATAAATTGTCAGATGAATTCGGAAAATATATAACTAAACTAATGTGAAAGGTGATATATACCATAATGTGATTTGTTCTTTCTTTTTTTTTTTTTGTTTCACACTACTTTCGTTGAGCGCATAACTGCGGAAGCATTCCGTACATAACAATTACCTGCTGTTTGCCTTTCTTGTTTTGTTTTTTAAATGCAGGCGTGATTCGAGACACGTGACTATGACGAAGGGGCGCAGAAATCGGGGTGTTTCAAATTTGACTCCAACGCTGCCCTGCCTCTTTTACAGTTGCCTTTGCCACCTGTCTGAGTGCTTGGCGTTCTTCCGAGTTTACAAAAAAAAAAACTCACGTCAGAAGAATTATGTCGTGACTCCAACTGATCGATAAGATGTCTGTTTTAAGACGGTCGAGAGGTTGAGCTTTTTTAATCAATCCATTCATTCATCTTTGCCTGGATTTTGCTTGTTGTCATGGAGGTGGCGAGGACAAGTTTAGGCATTATTTTGCCATTAGTCTCTCATTATTTTTATTATAAGTGTTTACGGACTACGTCTTCTTAACGTACCGAGTTCCCACGCTACTCTGACATCGCCTCAGCCGCCGGCGCTTCCTGCTCATTGACGGGGCGGTTACTAAATCAAGTCCGTGGTTTAGCGTTGAGGCCTTGAAAAAGCTCTCGCTTTTTGCAGGTATTTTTGTTTTTCACTCGTGCTGTTTGCAAATAAATCTTCCCTCTGTACGTTTTTTGGATCCTGTCACCAATTGTTCACGTCTGTGCTGCACCATCCTTTTCTGTTCTTGTAGTGTGAAGATTAACTGCCTCCTTCGGTTTATTTCGGAAGACGGACTTTTCTAACGTTGTTCATCAGGAGTGCAAGAGGTATGTATCTTTCTAAACGATTGAATGGTCACGAAGTTGGTACACACGACACGGGCACCGATTTTTGTTTGGAGGATAAACCATATTCCAGACGTATACCTTTTTCCAGCTTAGATAATTGTTCACATTTGAATGGCCCAGTGTGAATAAGGAAATGAGACCCATACATTAATAAATGTAATATTTGATATATTAATCAAGTCTAAATTGACAGTGGTTGCCACAGAATAGTTGTAACATGGCTTGGTTTCTTTCCGTGTGGAGTTTGCACATTCTTCCTATGGTTTCTTTTATTTCTCCAGGACATTTTGGTTTCCTTGACCTCTCAAAGATGGGCACGATTGGTAAATGGTCCCCTTGGTTTTTGTTACTGAATGTGCCATGTTTTGAACTGGATAAAGTAAGTCAGATGTTAGATAGATGGATTAATCTGGTAAAGTGCAGAGGTAGTTGCTGATTGAGTGACCATATGCTTCAGTACCACAACAAACGGGCATCCATTCTCAAACCTGGGAGCCACAGCCTATTTCTGCATCACTCAGTTCAAGTTTGGAAGTAACCACTCTGAAATTTAGATGCCAGTCTGCAGGATAAGTATGCAGCCAATTTACATATATTCTCAAAATATCTTAATCTAACAGGTGGAGTCTGCTGTCACACATGGGAAAAGGTTTATTTACTTGTATGTAAACACTTTCTGCTTGACTTGGGGTTCATTGCACACACTCGCCATGGATTTTAGTGACCCAGTAATGACACTATAAACCACTTAATGGTGTACCACTGGCTTTTATTTCCAGATATATTATAAAGGATTATCTGTGCTGCACTGAGCACAAAGCAAGACACCACCTGGAATAGTGTGTCAGTCTATCTCTAATTCTAATATATAGTCTCTTATGTACAGGACCTTTTAAATATGTTCATAAATTAGCTTCTTCCTTGTCAAAAGGGAGGGTGGAATGTTTATGGAACTCCTTGTGAAAATGGAGTGAACATGCAGACTGAATACAAGTCACCTTGTTTTTTAACTTTGTAGCTCTAAATGTTATATTATATTTATAGTAATAAATTAGCTCAAGCAAAGTCTGAATCTTTTACTCAAAGAGTTGTGGGGATCTGGAACAAACCGTATAGTCCTATAGTTGAAACAGAAACTTTGACAAACTTTAAAAAGTATCTGGATGAGAGATTGGGATAACCTTGGATAACCTGGTTAAAAGCTACCCACATGTACTTTATGGATGGAATATGGTCTCCTCTCATTTATCAAACTACATATGTTCTTATGAAGGTGGTGTGACTAGGTTTATTTGTTTCAAGCAGGCTGTTCATTAGGGCCAGTTTCAGAGACTATGGAATATTTAGTATTTAAAATAAAGCTTTGTTGAGCACTGCAAAGACTTATAAAACGTATTATGTTTGTTGTAACTAAACAAGAAATCTTGAATTGAAAAGCCAAAATGAATACTTCACAAATTGTCAATGCAAATTGAAAGGCTAAGCTTAGAAAATCTCTTGTTGGTCTAAATTTAAGACACAAATGGGTTGGCAAAAATTCAAAAATAAAGTTAAGATTAAAGAGTTGCTTAACCAGCAAAATCATTTGCTTTGTGTAGTCCAGTGGATGTCTATTTGTTAGATTTTACTCGACACCACTTTTATTGTCATTCATCCACATAGATAGTATATGGTTGAATGAAATTTCGTTCCTTACAGTGCTAGATGCATAGGCAACACAACATACACTTAACATGCATCATAACATTACAAAAACCAGTGTAACAATACAATGTAACCAAAAAAAGACGCAGGACTGTGAAGCTCAAACACGCTCAATATCCATAGTAAAGTGTAGAGTGACAGTACATAATTGGTAGAATGTTATAGGGATATGGTACTGGGTGACGTGTAGAAGTTTAGAAGTCTGACGGCTTGGTGAAAGAAGCCATTATAGGAACTGGCTGCGCTGGTTCTAATGCTGCGGTATCTTCTACCTGACAACAGGAGATTGAATGGAATGCGTGATGGGCGAGAGATGTCTTTAACAATGGCAGAAGCTCCACGCACACAGCGTGTCTGAAAAATGTCCTGGATTGAGGAGAGGAAGACCCCATGATCTTCTTAGCTGACCTTACTACATGCTGCAGAGTCTTGTACTTCTGGTCTTTGCTGTTCCTAAACTATACAGTGATGCAGAATGTCAGGACGCTCTCCACAGTTCCTCTGTAAAAGGTGGTAATGGATTGTGGCAAGCTGTATTCCCTTCTGTTTCTGCAAGCAAATAAAGGCATTGTTGTGCCTTCTTAACAACAGAGGTGGTGTTGATTGTGCAGGAGATGTCATCAGAAATACACACACCAAGAAACATTTGTTGCTATTAACCCTATCCACAGCAGAGCCATTGATGAACAGTGGGAAATATAATGTTCTTCTGAAATCGACAAGCGTCTCTTTTATTTTATCAACATTTAGAGACTACACCACCTCGCTAGATGTTAAACCTAAAATTGTGGTGTTTGTCAGTGTAATGATATTTTGAAGTAATGATATTTTTAAATGTTTGTTTGATTCAGTTTTGTTACTGTATAAAGGGTAAAGTTCTACCTGTCTGAAACAGGGTTCAAGGATAAAATAAAAAGTGCACAGCATGTTTAGTGCCATAACATTTCCATCCCAGGTGTTCCATGGTAGTCTAGAAAAAGTGAAATACTTTGACTCTGGCAAAATCAGCAGGAGTGAAAAGTGCTGCCCATTATGAATTCAAGCTGACTGTGATAATAGCAACACTTTGAATTATGGCACAGATAATTTCAAAACACTGTTTAACATTTCCTAATGTAAATGTGAGCAAAGGTTTGTTAATTTGCTTTCATTCATTCAATTTTCTACACTGTTTATCTCTGGGAAGTCAATCCATTACAGGGAATGCTCCTGCGCATTCCCACACTTCTGTTTATTTGGGCCAATTAAGAGTTGACCATTAACCATATTTGCTCCTGTTTGGGATGTCAATTAATTGTGTGTTAAAGTTACAGCAAGTTTTTGTTGCCACCAGTGTAGTTAATCTGGGATACTTTGCATCTGTTTAGAACGTGTTAAATCTTAGGCTCCATCTTTAGTGTATTCTTAATGATATTCTAGCAATTATGTTTGTACATCTTATGCCAAATATAAACAGACTGAATACATAAAAGGAACAAATGATTCTGAACATTTATGTTGCTCTATAGGTCCCTGCATACCTCTGCTCTTCCAACCTCTAGTCTCTGGTCTGTCAATCATCTTAAGATGTTTCTGTTCTTCTGTTTATTTGCTTTCTTCTCTGCAAGAATTAGAAGTATATTGTGGGGAGATATTAGTTTTTCTTGATGGGGATTTTTTTAATACAAAGTTTTACATTAGTCATTCATTTTCTACACACACAACTTTGTTTTGTGGACTGTTGCCGAGCAGTTTTACTTTAATAAACCGATTATATTTTTAGGTAACACAATTGTTATAGAAGGTGAATACTGCACAATCTGCAAACATAAAAGACAATAAACAAAATCTAAACCAAGGCTTACTGGATTTCTTTGTTTTCTGCTATTCACAGGTGTTAGTCTTATGAATTATTTCTTGGGTTGGGAATTAAGAACCACCATCATACAGTTTTTTTGTTTTTTCTTTAAACAGTATAATATTTAAAAAAAATAGTTTAAATAGTGCTGTTCAATTTTACAGTATTGGATTTTTTTCTTTATTTTAATTTGTCTAAAGTTAAAGTTGAAATCTTAACTGTAAGAAAATATATCTATTACAAAAATCCTTTGCTTGATTCACCATACTTTACATCATCACTTTTTTAATATTGGAAATAGTTTTCAGGTATCTCATCAGCTTCCACAGTAAGACATGAAATATTCAGATATTGTTCTGAACACAAACATTGATACATTTTTTAACCTAAGATGTGTGATACCTTGAGCCTTTATGTTTATATCCTTAGTTTATAGTATGCTGGTATACTTAATTTTCTTTTTCTTTAAATTAAATAGCTTTTAAATTGCAGGTGTCTCTTTTTTTCTCCCTTTTCCCATCTAACGCTATGAAAATCAACATAAAGTCAAACTCATATTAGAGCCATTTATCTCTACAGGTAGGACTGAAACTATTATTAGATACCATCGATAATATCTACAATAAAAATCTGTCAACAGATATTTCTATTAACTGTTTATTCATAAGCATTTGCAAGTGAGCCTGCAATAAGAGGACTGAGTGGGGCTGATCTTTTAAAGCTTGCTCTTGCTCACTGTTTAAAAAAGTTGTTAAAAAGGTAGAGTCAATAAGAGTTGCTGACCGTGGTAGTAAATCTGTTATGTTTTGAGAAAGTGTGCGGCGTAGTGCAATGAAGTTGATGTATCAGCTATAGATAGAACTCCCAATGTAATTTACAAGTCATAATTTTCAGATAAGCTGATTAATCTTTCTGATATCGCAAAAATAATCGATTATCAAAAAGTAATTTGTTGCAGCCCAGTCTGCAGCATTGCTAACTCTTGTGGTGTGGCATTTGTAGAATGTAAAAGCATCACATTTTTTTATGAAAATATTAATAAAAATTGCTTGGTCTGTTTGCCTGTGAAATGGGTAAACCATTTGTATTGCTTTTAAGAGTTTTTCTTCAGTTCCTGCATCCTTTCAGATAAACTGGCTCAGAATAGGCTATGTTAGACTTGTTATGCAGCTTAAATGTGGCAGCATAATTTTGAAGCTGCTAATTTAAAGTTGTAATGCTAGATTTAAAGGAGGAAAAATTTATAAAACCAAAGTATTTATCTTATGCACACACTTTACACTGTAGCTTTAACTTAAGTAACAATGATAACCAGGGATTCTGTTGTCATGCGTGTTTTTTTTTTGTGTACCTATACTGCATTTGCACTCAAGTTCTTGCATGATGATTCTTTATTGTTAACATCAAAATGTCTGCTGAGTGTTAGTGATCAGTTAACCTTGTGCTTCAGTAATCTAAAAATGTTACTTTTATGAATGGTCTCTCTTGCCTTTGAGTACCTGTGTTTCTACTGCAAGGTTTACTAGGATATTATCAACCACTTTAATTCCCTTTTGAGTGGGGAAATGCGTTTTACTGAGACCTCCATCTTGGTAATGGGAAATCTGCTACAGAGCAGTAGTTTAGCTTGGATTAAGAGCAGGTACCAAGAGGGATGAGCCTGGTGTTTTTGAACCTCTTTATAAAAGGAGTAGGTACTGTTTCCAGTTTAGGATTTGGGGTGTGCTTGAGTCCACACTTTTTTTTTTATTGATAATTAGTGCAACCTTTTGCCTACAATGGAAAAGGGTGAGTTTATCTTCTCACTCTTTTTTTGACCATACCAAGAACAGTGCCTGAAAGTCTGGTGCCTAATAGCAAGAATGCTATCCTGTAGACCAGTATTTCCCAAACTTTTTTCTGTAGTGGCATGCTTTTTACATCATCCCAGAATAAACTACTATTCTAATAACCACAAAAACATTATGTCTCGTACACGTCCTCAACTGTTCGAAAAGGCACGGGACTACCGAAGAAACGGTCTAAAAAGCAGCTCTGAGATCGGTGTTCACAGACATAGCACTTAGTGAGCACTTGGCCACGTCTCCCAGCTGCTTCATCCCTTTGCCTCCCCCTCTGCCTCAGAGGCAACCTCTATGGTCACTATCCACCAACCCTGTGAGACATACTGGTGACCTCGCCTCCAGCCTGAAGAATTTAATCACTGGTAAGCTTGTTTTAGAAGCCATTCGTGCAGGAATCAAAGATTTCAATGGTTTCATAAACATTTTGTCAAGTGTGTGTGTATGCATGTCTGTCCTGTCTGTCTTTTTTGTTTGTGCAAGGTCTTATTCCCTATGTAAATTTATCATTGTATTTATTGTCCTGTAAACAATTCTACAAAGTACTATAGTTAATTCAAAATGATCTATCCGCACACATCTTTCCAGTTATTTTAATGTGACACTCATGATATTGTGTTCTCCTTTTCAGGATGCTTCAGGTTCCCTTGCCCCTTGATCGTGAACCCAGTCCGTTCAGACTGAGGTTTACTGTCTTCGCAGTTGGCACTGTCTGTCTGCCTCTCTTTGGGTTTTTGTCCTGTGTTTTTGTTTCACTGTGCTTTCATTTTAAAGAATCAACGGCTACTCATTGTGGTGTAAGTATTTTACATTTCTTTTTTGCCTTGCCTGTAGAATTTCTTGCTTAAGCCTAGATTTATTCTCGCTGCATATTCCTTAAAGGATCGTTTGGCAATAAAGTAAAATTCAGTTATTTTTCCGTGTTTTATGTTTGTAATTACTAATACAGTACTGTATTTGCATTGACATTAACACAAAAATGAAAAACAGTACAAAGACCAAATACTGTTTTTTTTTTTTTTACAGTCACCAAATGTTTATTTCTTGCTTGTTGTCTTGTAATGCAATATGCTCTTATTGCAGTCTTGTAATCTGTAGGGGTTTATAGGAAAACTAAATTAAGATTTAGAACAACCTTGTTACGATTAATTATGTAGATATTATTTGCCATTAAAGGTTTTATATACAATGAAATAACACTTTTTTAAGAGAATTAAGGTAACCGGTACAGCACAAATACATATCTTTATTCTAAGAATATATTCATGGTTTAGTGTAGTACCTCTAATAAACAAATTAAAGTTGTTATTAAAATATTGTAAAACCTTATTTTAGCTGGCTATTAAAAAAAAAAAAAATATTTCTTCATTTTCTAATCTTACATTTTTCATTAAATGATCATGGGAGTTATAAACTTTACAACTCAAAAATGTGCACACACAGAATTCACATTCTATCAAGTGAGCTTGGTATCTGTTTGTTTTATTACAGGTGCCAAATTATTTACCCTCCATTAGTGCAGCTATAGGAGGGGAAACCCCAGAAAGATACATCTGGCGCTTTTGCATTGGTTTGCACTCTGCTCCACGCTTTCTGTTGTCAGTGACATATTGGAATCATTATCGTTTTTTGTCACTTGAAAGACGTTATCAGCTGTTCTGCCATGTCAACCTGGTATTGAGTATCTTAGAAAATCTAGGACTTCTGATATTAACGTATGTTTCTTCAGCAGAAAATTACGGTAAGTGTTTTATAAAAAAAAAAAATACAATACTTTTAAATTATGATTGGGTGAAACTAAAAATAGGCATCATTGTGCAGCAAAGTACACTCTTAAAAATAAGGCTTCCAGTATGGTTCTTCAGAGCAATGCCATAGAGTTCCAAAAATACCTATCCACATGAATGTTCCAAAACAAACCTTTATTTAGATAAGTAAATAACCATGAATAGATAGTAACAGATTTGTGACATACTCTTGCTGTATACAGTAACACAGACTAAATCTATGTTAGTATCCTACCATATATTCAAGGTTTCACTTTTTTCCTACATATTAGAAAGAAGAAACACCATCGTATGCAAAGAACCCTTCCCAGAATGAAATAGTGCTTTGTCAAGCAATAGTTCTATAAGAAGCCACCAGACCCATTAAAGAACCATAAAGTCCCATTAGAACTATTGTTTTTAAGAGTGCAAGATCATGGTATTGTTCCAGTGAAAGTGGTCCTTTACAACAAACCACCTGGATTAGGACCTGAGTGTAGCAGGTGACTCCTCAGCACAACACTGGAACAGTGTGAGGTTTTTTTATGGTGCCTGGAGTGCCAATCCTGCCACCAACCCTTCAAGTGTTCCCTGTAAGTTATAGGACCTGCTTGCAGGGCTGGATGCAGATTAACATCATACCCAGGACAAAGCATTTGCACATTAAGGGCCTTACTCAAGGTAAAGTTAGGAAATTCAAACTTGTGGCTAAAGACTTAAGGCAATATCTTGTTTATTACCCAGTTATAATTAAACTTTTATTTTTTCTGTATTTTCTTTTTCCACAGTACAGTAACCATTGTGTATAGTTCAGTATATATATATATATATATATATATATATATATATATATATATATATATATATATATATATATAACTAGCAAAATACGCACGCTTCGCAGCAGCGAAGTACTGCCTTAAAATTTTTATTAAGAAGAAAATTAAACCTTTTTAAACTGAGGGAAAATATGCCAATAATTATTTGTTAAGGATCTCTTTGTATACCATGTTGTCAGTTCGCCCTCGGTTGTAACATGACCAAGCTGTGCGCAGAGCTTACTCTTGAGCATGTAATTTACAGTTGGCCATGTAAACAGTAATCTTGTCTAAAATCTCACAGCTTGGATTGCTACTGTCATAATCGGTTTGAGTTTCATGGGTTGTTTCAATTACGACGGTATTTGTTGTGTTGAAGTGACATTTGGCATCTGTCAAGCGTTGTAAGCACACAACTGGTTTCATCGATAAAATCACATCCAGCTTTTGAGAGTTTAAACATTCATAAACATCAAAGTGTCCACTACTGAAATCGTCACCTGTAAATCTAAGATGTTTAAGAGGCATTGGCGGTTGTCGAAAGGTGTAAAATATTTGGCCATTTCGGTACACTTGAAAGCGACAACCGAACAATTCAGCGGCAGCCATCAACTAGCATGTAGAACCATAGGTGAAGGGCTTAAGCATTTCACTCTTATAGGGCTCCTGTGTAGTATAATTATCTCCTGTACCATCATCAGTCCACACCTTGAACCTGTCCCAGTCATTCAATACATAAGACAGAATGTTCCTTCGGATATCAAGAGTGAGCCTGATATGGCCGTGCAATATGTAACAAAGAGAATTGAAAAGGTAGGTGCTATCTCCGGGCATGGAAACCACTCAGTAAGTGACAGTTCTTTGATCGATAGTGATCATCTCGATAGACATTGTAATGGGGGTTGGAATGATAAAGGAAATGGGTACCTGAGCAATGTAAAGTAAGTGTAAAATACCTATGCAATAACTATAATTGTAATAAACAAACAATAAAACGGCGGAGAAGCCGTGGATTAAACAAAAAGGCTGTAGTTATCAGTAGGGAGACGTGAATCTCGTGGCGAAGCAAGGAAGGGAATGTAGAGACCGGAGCGACGGACGGTCTTATGTAGGCAGGCAGCCAAGAATGTGGGAGGCGTTGGGATGGGGGACCCACGCCACCTCACACGGTGACCGAGGTGCAGGCTATGGATGTATACATGTACGTAAGTAGGATTTAGTTAGCGTTGGAAACCCGTGTACCAAATTTCTTGAAGATGGGCCCATAAATAACAAAGACTGTTGAAAAGTTCAATATGGCGGCCGACAGTGGCATCATACCACCAAAATAAGTATGTACATTGGTTTCGGTTAGCGCAGGGAAGCCGTCTACCAAATTTTCGTGAAGATGTGGCCATAAATAAGAAAGTTCAACATGGCGGACGTTGTCGACCGTTATGACTGTTACGCGTAGAATTTCGAAATGAAACCTGCTTAACTTTTGTAAGTAAGCTGTAAGGAATGGGCCTGCCAAATTTCAGGCTTCTACCTACACGGGAAGTTGGAAAATTCAATATGGCGGCCGACAGTGGCGTCATACCCCCGAAATAAGTACAGTACATCGGTTTTGGTTATCGCAGGGAAGCCACCTACCAAATTTCGTGAAGATGGGGTCAGCCTTCTACCTACAAGGGAAGTTTGAAAATTGGTGACATTGGAAAGTTCAATATGGCGGCAGACATTGGCGTCATACCATCGAAATAAGTAAGTACATCAGTTTCGGTTAGCGCAGGGAAGCCGTCTACCAAATTTCGTGAAGATGTGGCCATAAATAAGAAAGTTCAACATGGCGGACGTTGTCGACCGTTATCGACCGTTATGACTGTTGCGTGTAGAATTTCGAAATGAAACCTGCTTAACTTTTGTAAGAAAGCTGTAAGGAATAAGCCTGCCAAATTTCAGCTTTCTACCTACATGGGAAGTTGGAGAATTAGTGATGAGTGAGTCAGTCAGTCAGTGAGGGCTTTGCCTTTTATTATATTACTAGCAAAATACCCGCGCTTCGCAGCGGAGAAGTAGTGTGTTAAAGAAGCAATGAAAAAGAAAAGGAAACATGTTGAAAATAACGTAACATGATTGTCAATGTAATTGTTTTGTCACTGCTGTGAGTGATGAGTGTTGCTGTCATTCATATATATTTGCACACACACATAAACATATATATATTTGCACACACACATAAACATATATATATATATACATATCTATACATATACACATATATATACAAACATACATACACACACACACATATATAAACATATATATATATATATATATACATATACATACATATATACACACACAGCTATTTCGTATTAGTGCAATACGCTGCTTGTTAAAACGGATAACTCCCGCTCTTGCGTGCAAGTCTGCGTGGATATTATGAACTATCGTATTTGTTTAAGTTCTATTTAAATTTTAAATAGAAGGAATTTTTATTTAGTCGACAGAAATATCTTTGGTAGGAATGGTAAAAACAGACAGGAATATTATTCCTGAATAAATCAACTCAAACCTTAAACAACTTATAATATTTTGCTCTCCATAAAAATATATCCTGTCAAAATTATACAAATTCAAATATGAACATGCTGCATAACAAAACCTGGAAATATAAATAAAATGTGTTCCTTTCAGCAATAACAAATCAAATCATTCAGTTGTCTTTGCTCATATGTCATTTTAGAGCTGGACGCCTGGCATCTTTTTGGCAACAGGTTCGTTTATGTTTGGTGTGAGGTTCTGTGTTGTGGAGATTCTCAGGATGGATTGCAGGTGCTCATCAGTGAGGCGACTCCTGTGTGCTGTTTTGTTAGTCTTTATCACTGAGAAGAGCTTCTCACACAGATATGTGCTACCAAACATGCACAAGGTTCGAGCCGCATGTAGACGGACTTTTTTTGTTCTTCAAAGTCACCAAAGCGCCGTGCAAACTCAGTGCGCTCAGTTTATCAGCAAAGTGCGTATTTGGGAACACCGTAGTGACGACTTGGTTTAACATTACTTGGCAACAGGGAAAGTGGGGCAAGTTGCACTGGTGCATTTGTGTCTCCCATAAAAGCAGCTTCACTTGAAATCACTTTGTGATTGTGCACGGTAAAACGTCCGCTGAAGTGTCAGATTCTTATTTAATTCTTCTGCTTTCTGTATCTTCTGCATTGCATTCAGGTCTTTCAGGTTACCCTGATGTTTTGTCTCATAGTGCCGTCTTAGATTAAATTCTGTAATTACAGCCACATTAGCTCCACAAATGAGACACACGGGTTCAGTAAACATATACTCAGCCTCCCATCGGTTTTAAAGGCTCTATTTTCAGAATCAACTTTTCTCTTCAGCATCGTGTGAGCTAGCCGCAATAACTTGCAGCATCATAAGCTAGACTTGATTAAGCGGTAAGTGTTAGGCAAGGCAGCTGAAGCGCTGCATTATGGGATCTGTAGTTTATTGTGTTACCAGCGCTTCATATACCCGGGCCATTAATAACAATAATACAGTATATAAAATGATCTCGGGGCGGATATAATTACGCCGGGCGGATGTGGCCTGCCCTTGAGTTTGACACATATGGACTAAATAGAACTTGAAAAGATATATTTTTCAAATGTGATCGCGCAATTCAGATAGAGTTGGCGCACTACAGCCTGCATGCCTCAATAAGTCATCCTCCCTCGCTCTTACTTTTTTACCGTTCATCTAATGAATACACTGAGTATGGCTTTACCAAAACAATCATTGATGGCGAATAAAGTATCCATTATTCGAGTATGTAGATCGGGATATATATATACATATATATATACCCGCGTATCGCAGCGGAAAAGTAGTGTGTTAAAAAGCTATGAAAAAGAAAAGGGAACATTTTAAAAATAACGTAACATGACTGTCAATATACAGTATTTGTTTTGTGAGTGTTACTGAGTGTTGCTGTCATCAAGGATTTGATTATCATTATTTCTTTCAATCAGGTTCGTATTTGTAGGATGTGTTGTGTTCAAGTTACATTCCGTGTTTGTCAATCGTTGTAAAGATGACAGGTTTCATTCATCGATTTGTTTCTTACTGCATCAATAAACAGCTCGTCTTCTTCTTTATCTGAGACCTGACACACTGCATGCACGGTTTTTTACACTGTCTTCCTTTAGCGGGACATTGACTTTTTCCACC